>NW_025062476.1:11762500-12167500 GCF_000002995.4 Brugia malayi | reverse complement strand
TGCAATAGATGCTGCTCGATAGAGTTCAGTAGAAGAAAATGAAAGAGAAGTTCTTTGCCAGTCATCCGGATCACCACCATACATTTCCGCATATGCATAACCAACTGTAGTGGCAAATGCATCACTTGGGTATTCTTTTGGTGTATGTTTCTGCAAAAAGAAAAAACTAATTTTTCAAAGCTTTTCAAAATTATTCAAACAAATGCTAACTCATTTCTTTTTTTGTTTCATTATCTTTTTTTTCTTCAAAAGTGACAATAAACTTAGTAAAAAAAAAAGCTGAATGACTATAAATGCAAGAAATGCTATGACTTATCTGATATTGCGAGTATTACATTAGATTATATTTTATAACATCTAAAATATGAAATGAAACAACGTAGCTAGTTTCACATATAATACGTGAATTAGAAGTTAATAAAAAGATGAAAATGAATTAATGCATGTAACAATGAAAAAGATTCCAACAATTACCTGAAGTGTTGCAATCACGTCAGCATCAACCTGTGTTGCTTGCATAAATACACTAACTTCAACATCTCCTTTCTGAAATAAAATTTATTGTATAAAAGTTTGTTTTAAAGGCTTAACAAAATAAGGAACTGATAAAAATCGGACATGGATAATTCTTCACCAATTAACAAAACTTCATGAAATACTCTGAGATAGGAAAATAGGAAAATTCATAAGTTGAACAGAATTTTTACTTAAGTGAAAATTAAAAAAAAAAAAAAAAAAAAACAATAATATACCTGAGCTAGTATTAAAGCAGTATCAAACCAACAATCATCAACTTGATACAAAAATGGCTGTACAATGAATAAAGTTGTCTCCGGACTAACAGTATTACTATTTCGAAGGGTAGCCAAGCGCTCCTTTACTTTCTAAAAAATGTAAATTTATGACTCTGGGGAATAAGTGGTAATTTTGGTAAATATAAAATAATGAGTATGCAAATGAAAATAAGTAAATAAATTAAAAATGAAAAGAATATAAACTTAACAGTTGTAAATATACTTGCATAAGGTGCTTTAGAAGCTCACTATTTTTTAATAGAAAAAAAGTGATCTCTTCTAAATAATTGTAATAACAATAATTAACTTAGCACGAAATTTGAAAAAATGCAACTGCAGCATATGTTTCTTACTTAACCACCTACAGATTTCTTTTGATAAAAAATATCTCAACATAAGTTAACCTTCCAAGCCGATTCATATCCAATAATCTGAATATTAGTAGTAGGAAGTTCGACTTCTGCGTTTATTTCGTCAAATATTATTTCACTAAATGTTTGAAGTAGGCCATGTTTAACAGCATCAATAATCTGTTTATTAGCGTAGCATAATATAACAGCATGCAGCACATCACTACCATTCAGGAAATCTCGCATTCCAGGATCCAGTACTGTTAATACCGAATCCATTCCTACCTGAAATCTTAAAATTTTATCATTTTTATTAAACAAAAAAAGAATAAGTCCATACAAGAGTAGTAGTAGTAGTAATAGGATCATGTAAAAAGAAAAATTCAGTGCAAACGGAGAGAATAATATGTGCTACTTCTAATTATTTTGGATAAAATAAATTATTCATAGCCTTGCATAGCTCTAAGTGATGAATTTTACAGATTTTATCAATAAGGTCTTCAATAGAATACCTTTTGTGCTCTTGTTTAATTTCTCTATTTTTTTGTTTCATTTCATTTTAGTTTTCATTTTTAACACTATCAACAAACCTTAGCTTTGTTAGCCATTTTAGATAAGAATTGTGATTGTTGCACAGCTTGTTGAAACCAATTAAAGACACCCATCTTTTTCGATTCATCATTTATTTCTGATATCGTTTGCTCCGTTTCTTGTACATTCATTGGAATGATCATTTGAGCAGTTGCTGGCGGCGGTATTGGTGTTGAAGATACTGTTTGATGCAAAGTTACTGGTATATCTGCAGCGGTGATAGTAGTAGCAGCAATAGTAGCGTCATGACTTTCCGACGGAACTGTCACCGAAGCTTGTTCCGTCACCGGAACTGCACAGGAAGACGGAACGGAGAGAGATGGAGGTGTTGATGGTGCTACGAGTTGCATCGATGGCAGTGTAAACTCAGAAGGCGGAGGAGGAAAGCTGGATGGTGGAAGAATTGGAAATGTGGTTGATGGTGATTCTGAATTTGCCACCGTACCAGGAAGGGTTGTTGGAAGTGATTCCAGTGGAGGATGTAATTGTGGTGGCATAGGTGGAAAAAATGTTGTTTGCTTTTGCTGCATGTAAAATGATGGTAATTCTGCCGGTGGTGGCGGGAAATTACCTGAAATAATTTGCACCTGCTGTTGTTCTACATGAAATAATTGACATTTCCTTTAGTGTAACATTTGAAAATCTTTCATCCAAAATTTAAAATTCACCCAAAAAAATGTTTTTAATACTCATTATTGATTCTTCTTTCACTGACTTACTCAGATTTAGAATTCAGAGTTTTAAACGAAGTAACACTTGGAAGCTTACATAAATCATATAGCTAATTCCAAATGGATCACAAACGGAAGTACTAATTGGATCTATATAAAGTTTCAAATATAAGATGTATTTAATAAGATTTCTACCTCCTCAACATGCTGACACAATAAAAGCTATTAATAATATAAAACTAAAACTAACAAACTGTATCAGAAACTCTAAACATTAAAATGACCTATTTGGATTTATATAGTTTGGATATGTTAAGAACATGGAGCAATTACTAACCTTCCAGTCCACCAGGAGTTGAACCCATTTCGACCGTTTTACATAAGATAGTGACCTTCAAATTACACAACAGCTCTCGTTTTTATAAGCGATATCAATTAGTTCCTCAATTTGGTGTCACATAACTTCGATAAATGAGAATTTGATAAATGAAAAAAAATTTTCACAGCTCCATGCAGTCAGATAAATCGAAGAAATAATCGGGAAGAAAGTCTATGCTTATTGTCAGGAAGCAAATTTAAATAATTAATGAAAGAAATGCTATTGCCGGATGCGACATTTGCTTATTAGATAAATTCAAATTCCAGCTACTTCTATCAAATGGCCGTAAAAAATAATTACATGGATCAGTTTTTTGACTCTGATCAAATGTTTTCCTAAATTTAGTTTGAACAGCTCATACAGATCATAATATGCCCAACATTATAATAATGGAAGTATCGATGAGATAACTCAGTCTGGATACTTTCACCAAGAATGTTTTGTCAAAAAAATCTTAACATAAGTAATTTTTATGCTTAGTTTTTATGCATAAAATCAATACAATTAATAATGAGAAGACGTATACCATGACAAAAAAATAATAAATACTGGGACAAAAATACAATCTGGTCAAGTTTTGAACTTGCTTAAATAAAAGCTAAACTGTTTACAATTGAAACCTAGAGTGAATTACTAAAAATAGAAATTATATACAATTGAGAGAATGGATACTAGCTAATTTAGAACAAAAAAAGCATATACATATATGACGATATAAAAAGGTTCCATGAAGTAAACTTGATAATCATACACCTCAAATGATAAAGAAATTGGAAATCTGAAGCTCAATTCACAAAAATTTCTGAAAAAAATTTGAGAAAGACAAAAAATGAAGAATGCATAATTAAAAAATTTATGAAAGAGAAAATCACAGTCATAGCAAAAGAATAAAGAGGAAAACAAAAACCTAAACAATAATATTCTGGCATTTAAAGAGAAATTAGAAATTTAGAAATTCGTTAAAACGAAAATTCAAGGAAGTTGTAAGTGTATGAAGTGTATGAAATACATGGTGTAAAGCACTGATGAGTCCATTCTACTCCAAATTTAAAAAGGAAGACAAATAGTGCAGAAAACACTAGGAATCAAAAAAAAAAAAGCATCGAGATTTTGCAGTAAAATGAAAATATACAAAAAAGCCATGAATAAAATATGAAAGTGAGAAGGAAGCCTAGCTTATCGCAGCAAAACATGTAACCCAAGTTTATCCTTGTTTCAGAAAAAAAAAATACATTGATCAGCAATAACTTCAAAACTAAAAACTGCATCAATTATGTAAAAACCGATGACGGTACAATACCTTCTTTAGATGTAAAGCCTGGAGCAAGATTAGCATTAGCAAGAAAATTTAATGGAAATTCCACAAGATTACCAATCAAATCACGAAGATATTCTTCTGCTACCTGTGGAACAGTTTCACTTAATGGTATTTTCGCAACGTGCATTTGTACTTCTACGAAATCTTTCAGCTTATCTGTTGGAATAACATTGAAGACCTATAAAAAATTTTAAAATAACCATTTCTTAAATGAAAAAAAAAAAAAAAAAATGTAACAAATAAAAAACTATTCCAAAACTGAATGACTGAAATACTCTAACGCATTTTACAACTTTAAATTTTGGTAAATCTAAAATCCAATGAAAGTGGCAAAACGTGTTTAAATTTAATCTAATAAAATTCAATTCTCAGAATGGAAAATTAATACTTTTTCAAATATTTCTGTATTCTTTTTTGCAATAGCTCCCCATGTACCAACAAAAAACGAATCAGTAACAGGATCATCCACATCAATTTTTCTTTTCGGTGGTTTTCTTTTTTGTTCCGGCAGTAAACCAAGATGCTCCTATCAAATTATATAATACTTTTCATATTAATTCTTTTCAAAAATATTATGAAATAGAGCTGAACAATAAGGAATATCTTTCATATTTACCACAAAAAAAAACACCAACTAAAACACAGCAAACAGTTATCTATATGGACTTTCTAACCACCTAAATATTATAAAGACATAAGAACTAATATAGCTACTGAAATGTTTATAACTATAGAAAACCAAACATTCATTCAATTATCATTAGAGTAAACTGAATAGGTTAGTTGTACTTTTTAAAATTAGCCATATTTTACAACATAAAAAAAGTTAAAAAGTTTGTTAATAACTAACCATCATCAATGTCTTACGTAAACTGAACGCAAATTTACCCGCATCATACGGTTTCCCGTCCATTCGAGATGAAACATTTTCGTAGTCTTTGACAAGGATACAAACCTGTTTGAAAAAAAAAAAAGATGCTATTAATAAAATCAATAAGTGACAAATTCATAATAATTACATACTATTAAATTCATTTATATAAACAATATTCATATGACTCAATTATTTTGACATTAATTGACAGCTCATTTTAATAACTTAAATTTCAAAACTGTATGGTTGCTCAATGAATTTTGTAGTAGAAAACTAAAATGTAATACTAATATCATATAATGAATATATTTATATATGATTAGTCTTTCGGTTTTACCGCTGCCTTACAACGTTTGAAACTACAAAAGCCAATAAAAATATATTTCAACTTAAAATTGCATTTCCTTATCACAATAGTATTCTGGAATTTGAAAAAGCAATAAGAGAATCATATGTGATCCTTACTTCCGAATCTCTATTACCAACTTGTGAACGATCATTTATGTTTGCTGATCCAATAATCACATATCGATCATCCACAATCATTAATTTACAGTGGATGTAAATTAGTTCGGTTAGCTGGAAAGAAATTTGTATATGACCTGATAATTGACAGAATTCAACAAATTTATTTCACTCATTTTAAGACTCTTACATAAATTCCTATTAAAAAAATTTTTTTAAATCACCAAATAGCAAATGAAAATGTGGAATAATTATTTCAGCTTTTGTCCCTTTTTTCTACTGATCCCAACTACATTATTTATATACAATGCCATGAAAATATGTCTTTTTTAGTATGTTTATTTAAAAAATTGTTTAAAAGTATGTTTCCTTTTTTTAAATATGTGAGACATCAACTGATTATCTGATAAATAAGATGAAACTTCTTCCTATCATGAAAATCTCATCCTAACCAATTTTCCAGAAAGAATTTCATAAGTGCGTAAAGAACCAATATGAATATATTCCATCGGATCGGGCACAAATCTTTTAAGACTTTCGATCAACGAATCAGGTCCTCGGGAAAGTGATTTATAAGTCCAGTGTAAAACAGCTTGTAATGCTGAACCACCTGGTGCACCAATATCACCTTCAAAGCCGGGAAGCAGTGGCAGCATTATGTATACCCGAAATTTTGCTCTTTCACTGAAACAAATGCTCTTCAATCAAAACTGCAACCTAACTAAAAAAATTTAAGAAACTGAAAGTCATCTGATTTGAAATCGAATTTAACTCTAAGACTGGAAAAAAAAAATGAAAATATCCAGGGAAATTTCTATTACAAACCGATAGGCCCGTTTGATTCGTTCGCAAAGTACTTTGCAAATTTCATTTCTCACATCATCGCTATCAATAATGGAAATAAAAAATTGATTTTCAATATAAATATAATGCTGTGCATTTGCAATAAGAGAGAGGTATGCCTGTAAGAAGCAGTTGATTGCAGAGATTTGTCACCCTCACTCAATATTAAACTCACACATTCATTAAATTCTAAGCTCACGCACTGATTAAAATCCAGACAACATTTTTCTCACCTTTTACTACATTACAGAATTAATTTTAAAATTTCAAGCTTAATTTGCATTCCACCATTTTCTTGCAATATAGTTTGCACTGTTATCAGCATAAACTAAATAGTCCTTATTCGCAATCTTTGTTCCAAAAAAAAGGAAGAAAAAAAACATTAATAAATGATACCTGTTGAATGCTATCTTCTGTACAGTTGGTAAGTGATGACCATTTAGAAACTGAACGTAAAATTTGCACATCAGCTAAGCTACTATATGTTTCTAGAACCCGTGGTACTTTAATGGTATCATAACATTTAGGTAGCAAAAAGGGATATTCCTTCAATTCTTTGGATTTTTCCGTCTGTAAAATAATAAATGAAATATCTCAAACAAACAAGTGTTGAAAATTTTAAAAATCTAAGATTTCTAAGTAATTCTGATCTCACAAAAAAAAAAAAATTACGACTTTTTCTTTATTAAGATTAGGATTAATTCTTAGAAGCAAGAAATAATAATACCTTAGTTGCATTCCATCTTTGAATAAAGTGTCGAGCAATATCACGTGCAGCACTACCATATGTGCAAGCATGAATATCATGCCAAGGCATCCGTGGAGTCACATTTCTATCGATAAAATCTAAAAAATTAATGATACAACCAGGACAATCCGTATAATATTTATATCTTCAAATCTTTCAAAATCAAAGACAAATATATAGTACTAATTTTTGTTATGCAATAATTCAGAAATTATTTGTCAAATAAATCGGAAATATCAGTTTCATGTGCCTATAGATTAATTAATTGCTTGCCTAATTAGTAATTTGACTTCCTTTGATTTTAGCCAAATGATTTAGTAGTATGTCGATTATCAAGAACTTAGTAATATGTGAATTTCCAAGTTACTTACAACTTGATCCTAAACATAAAACTAAATCAACTAAGTTCAACTTTTTTAAAATCATGTTATAATTTCAAACGATTAATTTCATCTATTTTCAAACCTTTCTTGCCATTTTTTTTCGAACCTAATAGAAGAATATCCTGAAGTTTTAATTTTAAAACCTCGTCATAACAAGCAACAACAATTAATAGATCTAAAGACTGGTATCTAAGAATCACCACTATAACATTCATCTATGATTTACTTCTATGCATGATTGAACATTATCAAAAATATAAAGTTAAAGCTGAGAAGGTTACAATTAACTCCGCCGTACTTTCGCAAACATTTATATGAAAAAACATTAACTGATTTGAGAAATAATTATCTTAAATAATAAAATATCAACACACCATGAAATGGCATATCGAGTTCAACAAAATCCTTATGAATGAAATTTGCGTAGTCTTTCCCAACCCATAATTTTCCAGCACCTGTCATACGTTCCTCCATTGCACGAATTTTTTCGTTTTGATCACGTAATTCCATATATCTGTAAATGTTATCATTTTGTTCATAATTTTCAGTTGATTAATTTATAATCAGATAGAAACTTTAAGTAAATTTCAAGTTTTTTGCAAAAAAAAAAAAAAAAAAGTTCAAATAAATGTCGTCATAATGTTATTCAAATAAACTCAATATGTTGCACTAATCTATACACATTTTCACAAATTAATCAATTAAATCACAATTACAAATAATTTAAAAATATCTTAAAAGTTACCTGAAATCATATCGAGTTGTTTCCTGCTTAACTTTTTGCCAGTTCTTCTTAGCCGATGATGGTTTTAAGCTATGTGCTACTTTCGACAATATCTTACGTTGTGGTGGCGGTGTTGATTTCTTCTCAGCATTGTGTTTTGCCTCTTCTGCTTTTCCACTATGTACATAAGCCTTAAAAAAAGAAAAACTTTATCTTTTATTACATATATATGTATTATACTGATCAAACCATATATATATATATATATATATATATATATATATATAAGTGAAGTTCAACAACTAATGCCTACTCTCAACTGAAACTTATATAAAATTTCACTTATATTTCCATCTTCCAAGCAAAACTTGTGTATGACATTAAAAAAGTGTTTATCCTTGAATAATACATAAAACACATTGAAATATATGAACAATTAAAATACTAATTATTTCTTTTTGCCAAGATTTATGTGATACATTCAACTGCAAGCTTGCAGGTGATAATAAGAAGAGGTGCAAAGGTATGAGACGTATCAAAATGTAACCTACGTGCAACGTCAATTTTTCTGTATATAAAATCATAGCATTCTCAAGAAAATACCTTATATTTATCCATCGCATCATGAATATCCATCCTTTCAGCATTCATATTTAGCATTTCAATGGGTGGTGTCTCAGCTGTTGATTTGGACCTTCTTATCACAGTTTGCGTATGCTTAACCACTGACAGAAGGACATGATTATGTTCAGTTAACTTCCGCGGTGCTTCATGATCACCTAAATATTGAAGAATAAATTGCTCTGTCGTTTCTTCAGGCCATTTATTTTATCAACACTTGCAGCAATGCATACTCTTTCCTTTTCTTTTTTTTTTCTATTCATCTCTTAATCTGTAATTACCTGTGATACTAACAAAAAAATTAAGCATGAATTAAATCTACTTGATTTTAATCATTGATACAAAATTAAAAATTATCCACATTAAGCCAAATAAGTTACGAAATTAATTCAACAACTCATGCTGAAACGCGAAAATTTTTGAAAAACTAAGTAAAAATCAATAAAGTTATTTAAAAATGAGCAAATTAAGAAAAATAAAGATAAATACATGCGCAGTAAAAATCTTTCAAGTCTATTAAATACTGTATACATTGCAAAAATACAACTAAATGTTACACATACAGTAAACAAAACAAATAAATAAAAATAAATGAAAGATGCATAAATGAATAAAGAAAAATATTCATTGCTTCAATCGTTTTCTTTTAGGGCAAAATAACCAAATTTACCTTCATTATGTTGACTTTTCTTGTGCTGCTTCCGTCTAGCAAAATTTGTTGAACATCTCTGTACATTCTTTGTTTTGGTTTTTTTGATTTTTTCAGTTTCTTCATCAATCAAATCATTCGACCTGTCAATTTCATCGTACCCGACACTTTTCTTTGTCACCTCTTCATTTTCCTCTAATCCGATAGGTGACAGTATTCCAGCTGCTGTCACAATCTGTCTAACACTTTTCACCTGAAATGAAAAGACTTCATTTCTTTCTTTTTTCTGAAAATTTATTTTAAAGCTAAATTGACAAATTTAACACATTTTGTATTCTCGTTCACTTTAATCATACCTCAAAAGTACATATTTACAAATTGCACATCTACCTGAATGATATTAAAACCAAAGATTCAATGTATAGGATATCGACAGCACTTAAGATCTCAAAAATTTCATACTGCTAAACACAACAGTAATTCGTTCGATCTTCTATAGCGATTTTTAGTTCCAAAATGATTGGACGTTAAGCTCGAATATCTTAACTAGGAAATTATTCACAATTACCTTAAGTCACAATCTTTTCTAAAACCATTTTAATATCTCATTTGAAATAGTGAAATAAGCGTTCTGGAACTCTGGAGCTACAAGCTGTATTTTTCTGAATTATTAATACAAAAAAAAAAAGAAACTTGTTAAGATAGACTAAAACAAACCATGGAAAAATCACCACCTAAACAGATATTTTGCTGTTCGGAAATTTTTACCGAACCACAATCAGCCAATTTATGACGACAATCATCCCAACGACCAAAGCACAAATCAACACCGCCAACAAATGCTATAAGCTGATCAATAACGATTAACTTTTCGTGATGAGCCCAGAAAAATGTACCCGATGAAAGATAATGATCAGGATGACGAAGTACCTAAATATCAAAGTAATATAAATTAGTTGCTTTTAAATGTGTCATTATAAGTTCAAGAATATCTAATCATCATTCTTTCCTTTCCTTTCATTTTTTTTTTTTTTTTTTTGTAGTACATTAAATAAAAGCTACAGGTAGACTGAAAAAAATGCATGCAAAGATGTCAAAAAGCAAGCATGTAATAAATAACCTGCAAACTATTAAATACTAAATGAAATCCTCTTAGATAAAAAATTCATCATATGCCTTAATATTTTTATGAAGCGTTTGTAGAGTTCGTTTAGTGTATATACTGTTAATGCCAAGGGCCATTTCCATTTCTTTGTATAGGAGAACAAATATTCTGACTCCTTGTTCTGCTTTTCTCTAAACTTACAACAATAGTATAAATGTAATAGCTAACATGCTACAAATTTATCAGATTTAAACTATTTAATGATTTCACAACATCATATTATTGTTCTGAAACTTTAAACAGAAGGAGTAACTTTCTATTTTCCGTTATCATTTATCGCTGATACAACAAAACTGCATAAAGTAACCTTTAAAATTTCATCAAGTCTCCATCGATTTCCCTCCACTGGCGGTCTTTTCATAAAAATTTCTGGTGATAACCACCAGCCTGCAATGAAAATTTCCTCACGTGCTAATTCCATCATATTAGCTGCATGTTCCATAAATGATCGTCCATCAACAAACCTATGAAAAAAAAATAAATAATATTTAAGAAATTTCTTTAATAATTAAATGGATCATTAATGATAAATTTTATTTCATTGAATGAAGAAATAAAAAAAGGTTCGACAAACCATTGAACACTTTGTGCACGTCGCACCGGAAATGTTGATCCGTACGGATGATTTTCTAGCCAAATCCTTCCAACGCTATTCATTGATTCCAGTATTGCTGCCTTCCATTGTATGGCATCCAGTGGTGTTCGACATTTCAATGCTAATATACTAAATCAAATTTTGAAACTAAATTAAA
This sequence comes from Brugia malayi, assembly GCF_000002995.4. NCBI lineage: Eukaryota > Metazoa > Nematoda > Chromadorea > Rhabditida > Onchocercidae > Brugia > Brugia malayi. The sequence goes on along the minus strand of NW_025062476.1, from coordinate 12,156,173 downwards.
TACGAGAAACAGCAAGAGGACTACACCATGAATGCAGTACTACTATTTATTTTATCAACTATCATTGAGACTATCAATGCCGCTTATTACAAACAATGTTTTATTCAATTTCTACAAAAAGAGACAATTACAACCATCAACTAATTACCGCAGGTATCCATTTTACCACTTCATCCTGTTAACAAATTCATAATCTGTACTTTAAAAAAAAAAAAACTACAGCACGTATGAGATAGTGAACTTACTGTTGTTGATTACTGATAACCAAACCATCTGGCATTCCAACTGTTTCGTTAATTCCAGCAGAAACATCGAAATCACGATCAAATAAAAGTACGAAACGTATCTGTTCAGTTCTTGGATTCATATAACAAACTGATGAATCCTGAAATAACTTATACTGTTTGCAAAAAAAAATATAAATAAATTCTTTTCATCTCATTTCTCTTAATTTGAGATAGAGAAGAAATGGAGGTAAACACAAATTCACTTTTAAAATAAGCCACCGTTTCGACCATCTTAAGCAATAACGAACACAGCATTGCTTCCAACCGATAAAAACTCTTCCACCACCAGGGCGTTTTTTTACGAAACCTTCGCAATATTTACCACCCAATTCAGTTATAAATGAAAAACGCGATACTTCCAAAAATTCTGCCTGTCAAAAAGTTTAGTAAAATAAAGAAAAAATGATGATATAGCTAATAAGCATAAAAACTGTAAGCCGAAGTACACTAACGTATTCGGTTATCGTAATATATCAATGTTAAAAAAGTTTAGTATTAAGTTTTACTCCTTTAAAACTTTCACAGAGAAAAAGTGACCAGGAAGTTTTGAGGTATGCTGAACATGTTTATTTTTTTTTTTAATTTCAAGCAATAAAAAATTATATTGGAATAAGATTAAAGCGCTATCTAAAAGTAAAAGATAGATCCACAAAGTAATGAACTGGAATATCAGATAGTCTTGGTGATCACACAATCACAGCACAGACTTTATTTAGCAAATTATGTATTTCTCAAAATAAACTAACTGTTTCGTGATGATTTCTATTCACAGGTATATGCAATACTGCTTGAAGCCATTTCTCCAATCTCTGCTAAAAAATGTAAATTTTACTTCATAAGCGCTTGAATGATAATAAACTTTCATGAAAAAATTCTTCCAACATATTAACAAATAATTTTCTCATTAAAAATGGCATAAACTTACTTTGACCTAAAAAGATTGACGCAAAAAGTTAAGCAGCAAACAGTAAAATAGTGAATCGCAGGAAAAAAAAAAACAATGCAATTGTCAGCTGTATCTTATGTTATGTCTGATCTGAATTGCGCTCAACCAAAACATTCTGATATTACTGATTGTCCAGTTTACATTTTACTAAACTGAGTGATAAATATTTCAGATAAAAGAACTAAATAAGACAAATAAATAAACAATAGTAAATACCCGACGTTCATTTGGATCAATAACCGCATCCGGAACAAAACCAAGTGATGGCAGCTGATGCCTCTTTATTTCGCTCAATCGTACATTTCTTTGTTTCAAAATGTTTTCCCTTGTTAGTGGTGATACTGAAAAAACTCAAAATTATTAAAAAAAAAAAAAAATATCAGTGATCAACCGGATGAAACCGTATCTAGCAGTTCAACCAATATATGCTCTCCAGAAATGACAAACGAATTAACTATCATCTGCTTAACAATTAGAAGCTGCTAGCGTCTTAATATTACAGACTTTGTTAATTTTACTCAACATTGGATTTATTAATCTTATTACTCGGAATTTGATTTAATTTCTAACTAAATCCAATTTTGAATAATAAGACTAATCAAGTAAAAGGCTAACAGTAATGTTAAAAATTAACCATTTGGTATACGAACTGAAGCAGTTCGGGTGAAATCGGTGGGAACCGACTGCTGCTCAGTATTGATTTCGTTTTTCGTAGTACCACTTTGATGTATATTATCACGATCATCAGACCTATTCAAATTATGAATCTGAAAATGAATTCATGATAAAATATGTTATAAAAAAATATTAAAATGTAAATTTATTACATTTCAAATATATAACCTTTTGATGATCTGATGTCTTACGATACGGACAATCATTCCGGTGATCCGGTATTATATCAACACCAATCGATTCAAGCGCATCATCTAAGACTTCCTGTGCTCTGCAATACAATTATTAAAATTTGTGATGCAACTATATTTTGAATAAAATAAAGACAAATATCAGTGCATACTTCACCACATACAAATAAGCAAACATGCACTGCTTTGTTTTCCGTGACCGCTTATGAGGAATTTAGATTTTCTAATAATTTTAATATACTTACATACTTTAATATACTTAGATTTTTCTAATAATAATTTAATATACTTTCATTGAAGATGAAATTTTCATTACAAGAAAATATTTGCTAAAGAAATCACAGAAAACAATTTTTGAAAATTGTTGAAAAATGGATTTTTTTTTTTCTAAAGTAAGACATATGGAATGCAATAATCACATTACAAAAAGATGATATTTGACATCTAGGAAGAAAGACATGCGTAATGCAGTTAAAAGTTGGATTAAATAAAATCTATTTACGACGAAAAAAGCACGAAAATAATAATATTCGGAGTAATTACAGTTCTTTTCCATATCGTAACCTGAATAAAAATATTTTTATGCGTGCCGTTTAAATTAAGATCCATGCTATCATCATAATTAAAAGCTGTTTTATAAATCAAAAATTGTTCCACTATCTCCAGTGTTATCTTGATTTTTGACTAAATTATTTCACACTCGATTCAACTTTTGCTATCCATCAAAAGAAGTAACAATATTTTAAAATAGGACTAAAACTATATATGAACGTAAATGGTACAGATATTTCGGGCCATCGTTGTAAACGCTTATTATTTCAATCTTATTCTAGAATTCAGCAATTAAGTATAGTAAATTATCAGATGAAGACAGGATCACTAATATAACGAAATACTATCAACTATTATCTACGGAATATAAAACGAATATCACTATTATAATGAACCATTATCTATGGAATATAAAGTCTTATCAATAATTACCTAACAAAAGAGAGGGAGAGAGAGAGAAAGAGAAGAAAAAAATTACCTCCTAACCGGAGCTCGTATTCGTTCTGCAGCTCGATGCGTGAGTAGTCGAGCAGCAAGCACAGCAAAATCTTTATTCTGCTTAACCACTGTCCATCGAAATGGTCCATGTTCCAGTTCAATTACATATCTAATGAAAAAGAAAAAAAAAAAAAACAATCTTTTATCACTTTATGTAGTCCAAATACATTTGGACACATTAAAAAATCCATCATCACTACTGAGTTCACATAAAAACATATAATTTAATACAGTCTTTGCTATTCATAAATAAGTAACTAAGGAGGATTTTATTACAAATATTAATAATTCCTTAAATATCAAAAAAAAAAAAAAAAAAAAAAAAAAAAATTAACAACTATCTTATACTATTTTTTCTCTTTTATTTTGTACATTTTGTTGAAACTTACAAATTCAGCAACTAATTATTCATTTTGAAGTATTTATTTATTTAAATATAATCCTTCTAGTACAAATTTCTATCTGTCATATTGGCGAAGTCAACTTTTTATATTTTTTTAATAGTAAAGCTTTTGCAAAATAAGAATGAAAAAAAAAAAAAGTTACTGAATAGATAATTAATTAAAATAATGAAAAAGTTTTTCTTTTTTTTTTTTTTTTTGAAATGTAGTGAAAATGCAGTTAAATGAACTGTTTATTTACTAACACAGTATGATTATTAAATTTGAAATCTTACAAATAAGCATTTATAAGATGCAATCCAAATTTTTCATCTCGTTTTACATCAGTTATTCGAGCTTTTACCGGAACACCGGGAATCCAATAACCACGATGTCGTGCTTGATCTTGAGTATCATATGTTGATAGATAGGGTACAATACCAACTGAAACAATATTAAAACTAATATTTCAAAATCTACAAAAAATGTTTTGGATAAAAGCAAAGCCAAAGTGATCGTTAAATTATTATTCAGCGAGATAATATATTAAAAACTTTATATTTTATAATTCAATGATTTTACAGGAAGAAAAAAAGAAAGGAAAGAGATAAAAAAGAAAAAAAAAATGAGATTAAAATCGTAAATTCTCTAGTAATAGACAAATTTCGGAATAGCTATTCATTTAAAAAAGAAGAATATTAATGAATTCATGTAACCAATGAATAAATAAATAATGAATCATCTCCTATGAATCATTTTTTGAATTTTTATGAATAATAAACATACTTTTATAACTTGGTGAACCAGGTAATGCTTCATAGAGTTGAGATACGATACAATCACAAGCAAAACCATCGAAATCTTCATGATCACTTCCATCAGCCATTCAAAATAAGATAACTTGAATACAAAATTAAATCTTTTAAGCTAGATGAAACATTCGATATTACTTGTAAAGATTATGCGCTAATTATCTGAAACAAAAAAAAAAAAAAAATCATCAATTAATCTATAGTAAAAAATTTTTTTTAAAAAAAAAAAAAAATTGCAAATCATTTCTTTATTTTAATACTGCGATTTATGAGAATAATAACAATAATTTAAAAAAAAAGTAATAAAAGCAAAAAAAAAAAAGGAAATTTAATCTTAGTAGATTAATTGCTTATTTACAAATAATTCACTTCGTCAATTTATGGCAATTAATTTAATTTATTTTTCAGTTATTAATTCGTCTACTAACTTTTAAGCATTATATAATCTTAACTGACGGAAGTTAAGCTATTGCTTAAGTTAATTTATAAAAGATTAAATCTCTCTCTCTCTCTCTCACTCTTTCTCTCTTTCTCTCCTCTCTTCTATCTTTTTTATTAGCGCTCATTTTTCTTTTTCACATTGAAAATTAGCTTAATCTGAAATTAAAATGAATGGAATAGAATAGAAATTAGTACATAGATAAAGAATAAATAAAAACAAAATTTAATGTGAAACAATTTACTTTTCCAAGAAAAAAAAAAATCTAAAACAAATTAATTTAATTAAGCAAAATACTAAAAGTATAAATTTAACTGATACAATTCAATCAATGATTTTTCTTTTTAAACCATTTTTTTTTTCTGGGTAAAGATAAGATGCTCACAATCACTCAAATCATTTTCTCTCTCTCTCTCTCTCTCTCTCTTTCTTTCTCCCCCTCTCTCTCTCTCTCTTCGAATTTTTATTAAAACTTCAATCTACTACACACATTCGTTTTAGCTTTTTTTTTTTTTAAAGCATAGCTTTATTTCACAAAATTTCACTATTCTCTCTCTCTCTCCCTATATCTTCTAAACAACTATAATCAACTTCTCTCTCTCTCTTTCTCTTCCTCTCTCTCTCTCTCTCTCTCTCCTTCATCTCACTCAAATATATAACACATTGAATAACATATGCAAGTGCTATGCAAAAAACATTACTCTTTTCTTGCAATAAAAATGAAAATAGAAAAAAATTCGCAAAATGATTCAATCACATTACATATTTAATTTTACTTTTCTTTTTCCTTTAAATTTTAAACCTAATTTTAGCTTCAAATTTCAATAACAAATTGAAATTTCAATTACAAACAAGAATTCAGTAATTTTCTTTTGGCTATTTGCATAATTTTTTTTTCAATTTTCATTTCATACTTTTCCATAAAGTCCAAGAATAAAGATCAAAGAATAAAATGGTTTTTTTTTTTTCTTTTGTTGTTGAAAATAAATAATTAAATGTAATATTGCACAAATAGATTTAAAACACTGAAATTTTCATTTCAATTTCATATAAAAACAGTAAATATTAATTTCAATAAAAAAAAAAAAAAAAAAAATTCCAACCAGAAATTAGAAATTATTGCGTAAATGAAAGAAAAATAATTATTCAAAGTGAAAAGTTTGGGTAAATTATAAATTATTAACACAAAAATATATAATTATTATCAAAATGTATCAAATAATCATTTAAAATTCTACAATCTACAATTTATATATATATGTATGTGAAAAATAACATTCAGAATATTAAAAGTTTTAAAAATTAAATTGAAATGAAATGTATACAAATATATATATGCATGCATGCATGCATGCAAGTAATATTTGTTTAATAATAATAATACCATACTATCGTTCTTTTATGACTAAAATATTCCCAATATTTTGAATTAAATTAAAAAAAAAAAAAAAAAAAAAAAAACTAAAACACAGCTGTGATGATAACATAAAAATTTGGTACAGTTTTTGGGGAAGGAAAAAAAAAACATAGGAATGAGAAGAATTCTTAGATAAAATATCAAAATAATAAGCTATTTTTGCTTTTTTTTTTCTTTTTTAACTCAAACTACAAATCAATATATGTAAACAGAGAAGAGAGAGAGAGAGAGAGAGAGAGAGAGAAAGAAGGGGAGAGAGAGAGAAATGTCCACAAGAAAACATATCAGGTGATATTTAACAGTTTGATATTATCAAACAATTTTAATATAAAAGAAAAAATGAATCAGAAAAGTTTGTTAAAAATTTGAAAATGAAAAGATTTCTGTTTTTTTAAATTTATATAAAAAATAAAGATTTTTCCTTCTTTTTTTGATTTTTTTAATTGCTTCCTTTCATTTTTTTTTTTTTTTTTTTGATCTTCCAGGTTGTTTTTAAATATAATTAATGGAAATTAAATTTGTGAAAATTCAATTGTAATATTCATTTCCAATTCCAATGTAATCAATTGTGAAGAGATGAAAATTCAATTCTAATATTTACAAAATAATCGTGTAAATATATCAAAGAACAAACAGCTGATAATTGTCAAATTCACATTAATAATTTAATATGAATGTTAGATTATTAAGGTTGTTTATTGTTAGTATTAATAAGTATTACATTTTTATCAACCTTTTTTGTTTTTTTTTTTTTGTTTTGTCTTGTTTGTTTGTTTGTTTTTTTTTTTGACTTATACAATACAAACAACAAAAATTACAATCTGATAAATATTCAATTTTTAATTTATTACTTTCAATACTATCATAACTGTCTTGTAAATTGCACATGTTTAAGAAATATACATGTATTCTAATTAGTAATTACTGCGAAAATGCTAATTTAAGTAAAAATTAGGGAGAAAATGGAAAAAAAAAATTCCGTACAATTTTTAAATACAATTTTGTGTAAATTATTTCGTTGCAGACTGATTTGAAATGTAAATAAACAAATAGAATGCTACATGAATAAATAGATAAATAAATAAATAAATAAATAAATGCAATAAATACAAATATGAATGGCTAAAACTTAAACGTAATTGCAAAATATAAATAAATAAATAAATATAGAAATAAAGAAATAGCAAAAAAAAAAATTAATAAACGATAGAAATTAAATATAAAAATTAACTTATTATGCAGTAAGTAATTTGCTGAATTGCATTGAATGAAGAATGAAAATTTGGCTAACATTAAAATCTATTTCAGACTAATATTAGTATAATTATATGAATTGAAATGTAGGAAGTTAGCAGTTCAGATTACATATAACATAAATGATAATAGAATATAAATTTAGCAAAGAAATAAAAAAACAATAATAGAAATGAAAATTGATATTAAATGAATACTGAAATAGCTAGCGCTCCATACAAATTGCCTTTATATACTTCAAATATTCATCATTTTACACATTTTATCTTTCAATTATTTATTTGAAAATAAAAAGAAAATTGAAGAGAAAAATAAGAAATTGCTTCAAATAAGTATTACTTTATTTGTTCAGGGAAATTTCTGAGATATTTCTGATAAATGTTACTTACATTTTACATATATATGCAAAAGTAATTTATTCAATTAATTAACAAAAGTCTATGAATTTTCTATTTAGCAAAAAAAAAAAAAAAAAAAAGGAAAGAAAAATGAATGAAAGTAATAAATTAAACTCATTAGAACGCTTCCATGCTTTTAATCAAATATTTCTTGCAAAAATTATTTAGAAATAGCAAATTTAACGCATGCATAAACAATTTCGAATTGTAAATAGTTGGAGAAAATATGAGATTAGTAGAGAAGTGAGTGGAAGAGGATGAAGAGTGAGTGGAAGAGAGACGATGAGGAAAGACGAGTGAAAGAGAGATGATGGGTGAGGATGAGTGGAAGAGAGACGATATGAGAAAATGAGTGGACAAGAGATGAGGAGAGAGGAGTAAAAGAAAGATGATGGAAGAGGATGAGAGAGATAACGGAGGTAGACGAGAAAGAAAGACGATGAGAGAGATGGGCTGAAGAAGAGACAATAGAGGATGATGGATGGAAGAAAGATGACGTGAAAGAGAGACGATAGAGAAAGGTGAATGAAAGAGAGATGATAGAGAAAGATGAGTGAAAGAGAGAACGATGCAGTCTAATCGATTCTATTTAGTATTATTACTGCTTTTAGAGTCCCATCTCAATGCTTTTTGTGAATTTGAAGAGATTTGTGGAAAAGTGGAGAGGCGGAGAGAGGGTGGAAGAAGGTTTAAAAGCAGAGACGCAGAGGATTTTGAAAATTTTTTCCAATCATTTATGCATATTTGAAATAAAATTACATAATTCCAAAAATTAGGTGGAAAATTTTACGCTAATTGAGCTCATTAATTAATTAATTATTTTAATAATTAATTAATTATTTAATAATGTTTTGAATTGAAATATTTTGAATTGAATTGCAATTCTCACCAACTTTTTTTTTTTTTTTTTTTTTTGTTTGTTTATTATTTTCAAATATAAAAATTATATTTGTTAAGAAATATATTGCAATAAAAAATTCAATTAATATTTTTCATTACAAAATTAAAAATTATTAAAATTAGAAATGAATAACTATGATATTGTAAATGATTTCAATAAAATGAATGAAAAAAAAAGACAAAGTAAACATCAAAATTTAATAGGTAAAGATCAAAGAAAGCAAAAATTATATGTTTACAAAAATTTTAATTTAAAAAGTAATATTTTTCTTTTGAGCTATTAATCCAATTCAATTTGAGTAAGTTACCATAATTCGATCCTAACATTTATTCTATTATATTTCATCTCAAATTTTAATGAAAACATAATATTTCTTCTTTCATAATATTTTTATCAATTAAATTAAATTGCAGTACTTACTTTTTAACAAATTTTTACTCATTCATTTTTAATAATACATTAAAATGTTTATTGTATTAAATTTATTATTGTGTATTAAAGTTTTTCATTACAATATATTATTGCTTGTAATTTAATTAATTAATTGATTTATGCATAATTTTGATTTAAATTTTTATTTTTTATAATTACTATTTCTTGTTTAGTTATAATAGCAATTAGCAATTTTATTGTAAGTAATTTTTATTATAAACTATTATTTGACGTGTGTTTCATAGAGAATTTTTAATACTTAAATGATGGAATAATTAAAATTTAAATGAATTTTAGTAAAATGAAAGAATTATAAATTTATTAATTGTAAATTTAATCTCAAAAAAAAAAAAAAATTTAATAAAAAATAAAAAGTTTATATATATGTGATTCATTGGCAGAGGTGAATATTTATCAATAAGTTGACAAATGTGACAGTTATTATCATAATTATTTCATATCACAATGTTATCTGGTCATTGTCCTCGTCTGTTAAACCTTTATTAATTGAAAAATTCGTAATAGTAATGATTCATAGTTGATTGTACTTTGATCGAGACAAATCAATATTAATTTACTCATTTTTAAAATAACTTTTCTCCTTTCTTTTTCATCTTGCCGCAAATTTGCATTTTAATATTTTTTGTGTTAAATTGAAATAGCAATTGGTTGTGATTAATTAAAAAAGTTTAAATTTGATTTTTTCAAATCAATTTAAATGAAAAAGATTTAAGTTAGATTTAACTTAGATTTTTTTTTTTCATTTTGTTTTTTAATTAACTTATTGTCATTCATATTCTTGAAAATTGAAATTCCTGAAATTGAAATTGAAAGAGATTACTCTTTCAGACATTCTGTAATCTGAATTTGCATTTTATATCCTTTGCAATGAAAAAATGAAACTATTTTGCAAAATTTAATTCGCATTAAAATGGAACAACAATTGATTGTGATCAATGAAAAAAGTTTGAATTAAATTTTCAAATAAATTAGATTTAAATTAGATTTATTAAAAATGACATTTTTTTTTTAAATAACTTATTGTTATTCATATGATTGAAAATCGAAATTTCCTAATCTTTTTGAAGCATTTTATAATCTGAATTTATTTCCTTCTAACTATGTTTTTATTTTAAAAATTATCAAACAATTCTTATTCGTATGATAATTTAATTCTTTAAATTCTGATAATTAGAAAAAAAATTTTTGCATTTGATTATTGTTTGATTATTGTAATGTTAAAATATAAAGTATATATTTTTATACGGATTATTTAATATTTTAAATGTGTAAATTTTATTAGACTGAAAAAATATAATAATTTCATTGTATCTTAAAAAGTTAAAATTTAATTTATTTAATCATATTTGCATCTAAATGATATCTTGAAATAAAATACTTGAATTTTATATGTTTTAAAAACTTTAAGACTATTTTAAAACTATTTGAAGTTGCTATTCATACGATTTACTTTAATAAAGATAAATTAGCATAAGGTAAATAAAGTAAAGGTAATTTGATTGTACATTTTATGATTACTTTTTACTTAAATTTGAATTACTATCTACATTCTGTATATTTGATTAGCACTGTATGCTTAATGACCGAATTGTTTCATACTTTGTTTACTATTCTTTGCAAATTGTCAATAATTTCACTAATTGCTAATTCATTTTACAATTTTACAAACAAACCATAAATTTACTCGTAAACAAATATAATCTTTTAAAATTTCAAAAATTTTCGCTGTTTTATTTGTTTTATTTTATTGTCTTTGCAAGAAATGCAAATGAATTAGAAACTAATGATAGTGTTTATATGTTTAGAAATTAATTTAGTTTATTGTATGACCAATTTTTATCATTTCTAAAATTTTTTTAAAAAAAATTAAACAATAAATTCATTTGTTTTCTTTTTGGTTTTTGTTTTTGCCACTTTTTCTTTTTTCTTTTGAAATTTATAAAAATTTCAGAAAGATTTTTTATCCTAAAAATTTGTAAAATATCGAATTGAAATAAATAAACCAAAGTATAATTTTAAAATTCTTTTTTTTTTCTATCTGATTTCATTATTAAATCTTTCTTTTTTCCATCTCTATGAACAAATTATTTTTGTTCCATTAGAGTATGAATTTAACTCTGTAATACTTTGTAAATAATTAAAATGATAAATGATTTAAATTTAAAAATTTCAAAAAAAGCTTATAAGAGAGAGAGAGAGAGAGGTCTATCAATCATATTATCATATAGTAAACTAAATAGTAGTAAATATAAGTCTTATGACTATTAGTTGGGATTTTTAACTTTTTAAAGTAATGTTTACATCAAAGCATAAAGATTTTCATTGTAATCAATAATCAAATCTTTTTCGTATTTTTTCTTCCTCTCGCAAATTCTCTTAAATTCAATCATTTTTTTATCATTAATTTTTAATCTTTAACCAAATCTTTCATTTTGTTCATTTTTACTTATCTCTTTGTTATCAGTCGTTGGTCTCACTAATTAATTAATTAATTAATTAATCAAATTTCTCATAGATACATAATAGACTGATTTTTATTGTTGATCAGCTATTATTTATTGCAATCAATCATTTCCATTTATTTAATTCAGTCAAGAAATAATCAAATGAATTAATCAATATTTTGTCATGCACTAATATTTTGTTTACTATTTTAAAACATTTAATTAAAAATAATTGTACATGTGCATACCTTAATTTAATTAATTAAAGCTAATTACTAGCAAAATATTCGAACAAAATTCATCCATCATCCGTTATAATAGATTACTAAATTAAGATATACAATTATTTTAATACTTATATATATATTTTATATTAATATTTTTTAATATATATTTTATATTAATACTTTTATATTTAATATTTTATATTGAAAATTTTCAAATTAGTGTAGATTGAAAATAAAATGCAATGTATAAAAATGTTTTATTCAATTAATACTAATTGTTAGGTAAAATATTTTACCAAAATTCATTTTTTATTTTCTTGTAATATTTTAATTAAATTAATGTATTTAATTACTTTAATACTTTTTATTTTATATGTAAAATTTTCAAATTAGTATAAGATTAAAAATAAAATTCAATATACAAAAATGTTTTTTTTTTTTTTTTTTTCTTCCAAATACATATATTTGTTTAATTTTTACGAGGAATAAAATTGGGACATAAGTGAATTTTTAATGCATCGACGAAAATTTCTTTAACTAATGCCAACAAAATTCAGACTTTTTTTTTCTCTTTCTCTTTCTTTCTTTCCCTCTCTCCCTCTCTCTCTCTCTCTCTCCTTCCCTTTTTTTTTTTCTAAATTTGATTGATGAGATTAATTGGATGAAATGAGGCGATCACTATCGTCGGATAGCGTAAAAGAGAAATGATTAACGGTTAGCAGTAGCATGAATTCCAATTTCGGATGAATAATATTTCAATTTAATTTCATTCCGATACTAAATTTTGAATTTTATACACTTTATTAAATTTTTAAAGAAATTCTATAATTAATTAATTTTAGTAATAGCATTAGATAATTATATAATTAATTAAATGAGAAATTTATTGATGTATTCAAGCATATAAATATTGGAATTAAAGAATTATTAATTTTAATAAAATTAGATATAAAATTGATTAATTTTAATTAAATTAATAAATTTTTTATCAAATTGAGCAATATAATAGAGAAAAATTCGATTAAATTATAATAGTTCAAAATGATATAATTAATTATGAACAAATTGCAGCGAATATTTTGTAATATTTTTTAATTTTTTTTTTCGTTTTTTTTTTTTTTTTTTGAACTATTAATTTAAAAAATTTTTCTTTTTGAAATTAGAAAATTTTTGGAATCATTAATTATTGGAATTTCATTTCGAAGAGATATCTGAATGTTAATGAGCTATATATGAGAGGTATGGAAAGAGAGAGAGAGAGAGAGAGAGAGGTGAAAGAAAGGTAGCAAAAATTAGAGAATTCGAGAAACACTGAAGATAGAAAGGTAAAAGAAAAGGGGGAAAAGGGAAAAATTGGAGATAAACAAAATTAACTATAAAAAAATGGATTTGAATCAAAAATTTCTTCTGGAATTTCAATTTTGAATTGAGATTTTAGATTACTGCCATGTTTATCAGTGCTATCATTTATTATTTATTTATTTACTTATTGTTATTATTATTTACTATCATTTTATCATCATTTTATCATTATTAATATCTCATGCATATAATCATTGTTATCAATATTAATTGAATCTAATGATAAGCTAACTAATCAATGATTAGCTATCAGAAGTATTTTTGATTTTTTACTAATATTTATTAATTGGATAAGCACAATGTTTGCATTAATAGGTAACTAAAAAAAGAAAAAAAAAAGAATTGTTAACAAAATTTTATCTTTTAAACTGAAGAATAAAAAAAAAAAAATAAATTATTTGTTTCAAACTAAAGCAAATGATATATGCAACTGATAAGAAATCGGCAACTGTCGTCGAAATGCTTCAAAAATCTGTGATATATTTTTATATTTGTCACTTTCAAATCAATCATTTCATGAATTTTAGCTACTAATGGCTTATATGAAATACAAATTTTATTTTAAATTTTTCAACATATTTTGAAATCAATTATTTTTATTTTTTAAAATGAAAATTTTTTAAAATATTTTTAAATTCATTTCTTGATAAATTAATAATTTTACTTTCTCCTATATTTTTAGTTATATTTAAGTATTCAAATTTCTCATTCTTTTGTTTCAATTATTTTCACAAATGATACCAACTAAGATTTGATAAAAAGTAGTTAAAATTTAAATTTAATAAATGATTTCATATTTTTATGATATAGCACAATATAATGCTTTTTCCTTATAAATTAAATAAATTCAGTAATACCAATGCTTATTAATAATTTAATATATTATTAACTTAAATAATTAATAATTTAATTAGAAGTTATTACTTTTAGTATTACTTATCAATTCTAATAAGCAATGTTTCAGTACTAATTCATACAAATTCATAATTAAATTTATGAAAAAATTTAAATTTAATATTGTATAGAAATTAGTATTGTAGAATTATTAATGAGATAAAATGAAAAAAAAAGGAATGAGAAAGGGAAAGAGAGAGGGAGAGAGAGGGAGGGAGATTCTTTCTCAGATTTCATTCCTTCATTTTAAAATTCTTCATTAAGCATTCATTCATTCATTCATTCATTTGCATTGTGTTCATTCTTTTGTCAAATTTAACAAAGCAGAATTATACTTAGATTATGATTTCATCCTCAAATTATATTCAAATTTATTGAAAACGACATAGCAAATGAAAATTATTAGGGCTATTTACTTTATTGATATTTATTGTTTACTTTATTGATATTTATTATTTATTTTATTGATATTTATTATTTATTTTATACTTCGTCATTTATTATTATATCATTCATATTTGTCTTAAATATCTATATTTCATTTAAAATTGATCATTATCAACTACTTAAATACAGATCAATTGAATATATTTATATCTGTAAATAACATTAATAATGATAAAACAATGTATTATGATGATAATAATGATAACAGCAATATCAGTGAATGACATTAATAATGATAATATAATATACTGTAATGATAATTAATAGTGATAATATATTATAATGATAATTAATGATGATAATGTAATATATTATAATGATAATAAAATGTATTATAATGGTAATTAATGATAATGACAATATCTGTGAATGACATTAATAATGATAGCATTATCGCAGTTACTTTATTTGTATTTATTATTTACTTTACATTTTCAAATTATACTTCTTCCAATCAATTCATCGATTTTTT
Source organism: Brugia malayi (assembly GCF_000002995.4). Classification (NCBI taxonomy): domain Eukaryota; kingdom Metazoa; phylum Nematoda; class Chromadorea; order Rhabditida; family Onchocercidae; genus Brugia; species Brugia malayi. The sequence continues at coordinate 12,141,124 of NW_025062476.1, read as the reverse complement.
TTTTTGTTTTAAAATTTTGCTGTTAATTTTTGAATCTAATCAGTCTTATCTTTTTCTTACCATATATTATAATTTTTATTTTATCAAAGTTTCACAACAATTTATCTTTACTTTTCTTTCTTTCCTTTTTTTTTCGTTTTCGTTTTCTTTTTTTTTTTTTTTTTTTTGAATTATAAACATAAGAAAGCGAATGAATAAATTTTGATGTGAAACGATTGAAAAGATAAAAAAATTTTTCTTCTTTCTTCTTTTTGATTACTTTCAAACTTTTTATCATTTTTTCTTTTTTTATTAGTACTCCAATTAAATTAATCTTTAAGAGTTTATTTAATTTTAAAATTCAAAAAAAAAAACGATATCATCCTCTCCATTTATTCTTCTCATAAAAATAATTTTTAATTTAAAAGAAAAAAAATTTTTTTAAGAGATTTAGAGAATAATATTAATAAATTTTCCTATATTTATTTTTTAATTCTAAATGATACTACGAATAATAATTATTATTAAATGACAGTAAATGCCATTTTCTTTTTATTGTAAAATTATATTTGTTTCACATTTTGTCCCATTTTTTTTTTGAAAAAAAAATTTTTTTTCTGAAAAAATAATAAATGTAAAAGTAATAATTATTTATTAAGTGTTTTCTTTTTTTGTTTTTTTTAAAAAAAAAGAATTTCTAATTAATCAAATATAAACAACTAATTACCAAACTTTGTGAATATTTTATTTTAAAATTAAAACATTGCTTCATTTTATTGCAAAATAAATATATAAATGAAATAAAAATAAAAAATAAAAAGGAGCGAAATGTAGAAAACAAATAAAAATGATATAAAAGATAGATAATACAATGCTTTCGATTCAAATCTATCATTAAATAAAATATATATTAAAACAAAAAAAAATTTCCATTTCTTACTAATCAATAAATTTATTGAAAATTTAAAATTTTTTTTTCTTTTATATATTTTAGTACCAAATTTTAATTTAAATTGATTTCAAATAAATAAATAAATAAATAATATATATATTTATATTTAAATTAACATAACTATTTGAATTTAACAGGATAAAAAGGCTTTTGAATATAAATTCTTTTTTTTTTTGAAATTGAATTCTGAAATTGAATTTTGAAATTCTTTTTTTTAAAAAAAAAGTTTTAAAAAAAAGTATATTTCCATATATGTAATAGTTAAATAGAAATTTTTCAATATATATTTTAAATAGAAGACATCTATTTGACTAAATTCATTTGCAATGCTTATTCATTCAACAATAAATTATCCCAAAGGAATATTAAAAAAAAAAAAATTTCATTTGAAAGATTAAATAACAATAATTTACTTTTTTGTTTATTGATTTTTTCAAATTGTAATTTTTTTTTTTTTTTGTTTTTTTTTTTTTTTTTTTTTAATGAAATTTTATACTATTCAATTTTTTTTTTTTTTTTTAATTAATTTAATGGAAATTTTAATAGAGTAACTTTATAACATTCATTTTTTTTTTTTTTTTTTTTATTTTACTTTTCATAAAAATTTGTTACATCATGCTGAATTTCATAAATTTTGAGTGAATTTTTCAACTTTATCAAAATACCAAATAAATAATTTAAAAATTTTGGTATTATTTATTTTCTTTTTTTCTCATAATCGATTCATTTTTCTTTTCAACATTTATCACAGCTTATTTGTTGGTTTTCATAAATTTTGAGCGAATCTCTTAATTATTAACATTTCTTTAAAAAAAAAATTTAACGCTCCATTTCATAGCAATTTTAATAAATAATTATTATTGTGTTTGGTGGTATAACAATGATAATATTAAAAAAAGATATGTATGTTTAATGATAATGATAACATTCATTGATAATAATTGTAATTCTAAAGTTTGCAACAATATCCAAATTATTATCACTTAGTAATTGTCATGATATCATTATCTACCACCTTTTTTTTTAAAAAAAAGTGTCATAAATAATAAACATTTAGAATTTAAATATTAAAATTGATTGACAAATCCAAGATGAAATTTTAAAAAAAAAAAAAGTAATCATATCAAATTTTATTTTTCAATCATAACTTGTATATCTTTTATCTAATCATTATGATTTAGCACAGAACAAATGTTTATTTCATAATAATAAAAATAATTGTTTAATTTATAAAAAGAAAAATAAATAAAACAAAAACGCATTATTTGTTTTTTTTTTTTTATCAAAAATTTAGGAAGAAACTATTACCTTTAGAAATTATTAATAACAATAAAAATAAATTTAATTAAATGTAATTTTATTACTGTGAAATAATAGTATTAAAATAATTTATACAATTAAATTATAGAATACAAATCATTAATTGACAGAATTTTACTTTTTTAATAACCTTTTAATGTGTAATATTTATAATTATTTTGATTAGATAGATATAAATTTAATTAAATATGTAATTTTTATCATTATTAACTAAATGATTTGGGTGATAACAATTATTGGTGTAAGTTGACAAATGATAATTAAGTGGAAAGGAAAAATAGAAATATGCATATGGTTTTAAATTTAGAATATTGGCCGGAATAGATGAAATAATTGGTAGGCAAAACCCAAAAATAAAATCAAAAATAAAATATTTTAATCAAATATCACTTTAATTAATGATTATTAATAATACTACAAATTAATTGTGTTAATAATTTAAATTAAAAAAAAAATATTCGCGTATGAGATAGAAATAAAATATTAATTAATTTTAATTATTTCGCCTCTAATCCGATTAATTCAAATTGAAAAGAATGAAATGATCAATTTTTTAACTAAACCAGGTCAATTAATATACCAAAATTCAATTATTGAAATTTAAATTGTTCAATTTGAAAATTTGCAAAGATAAACTAGAATATTATTTCATTTTTAGTATAGATTAATAAATTTGTAAACATTCCGCCCTAATCCAATTAATTTAATTGAAGAGAGTGGATGGAAAGGTCAATTCTAAACTAAACCAGGTCAAATGAAATGCTCAATATCGAAATTTAAATTGTTCAGTGTGAAAAATTGTAAATATAAACCAAGAAGATTATTACATTTTTAAATAGGAATAAGATTGATTATTAGTCTTTTTTTTTTTTTTTTATGTCCATTTATTAGATTTCTCTACAAATACAATTCAAAATCAAGTTTAAATTTTAAAATCCAACTATTGTTTCCTTAAAAAGGAAAAATTTTTAATTCATAATATTAATTTTAAATTGTCATTAAATAAAAATATTTTTTGCTAATAATTAAATTACTTAAAAGCATTTTTTTTTTAAAAAAAAAAAAAAAAAAAGATTTCAAATACTAAACATTGGATATTTCAATTCAACTAATGTAAACATACATTCTAGTTGAAATAAAATTTTTTAATTTTAAATATAATCAAAAAATTTTCTCTTTTAAATGGTCATAAATTTTCTTTTTTTACAAATTAAAAATGTTTTTATTTTATTACAAATCATCATCTATTATTTGTTAATAAATTAAAAGTATTAAATTTAACTATTACAAATAATGATGAAATGTAGAATCGTTGTGAAAAAATTTTTTAAAGTTAAAAATTAAAAGAAAGACCTTTAACCTTTCTGTTATACTAATCCATCCATAATTAATAGCAACTGAAAAAGCATTCATTCCTCTGTTTACATTTATTAATCCAAATCCAACAACCACAAAGGGAAAGAGTAGTGCTTCAATGAATAATTATGATTGCTACTTCATCGCTTTGCCTGTCTCACATTAAATTAGCGCCCATTATTGGAAGGATACATATGTGTATGTCGGTGTCTGTGTGTATGTGCGTGTCTGTGTCTGTCCGTGTGTGTGTGTGTGTATGTCCATCGATGCAGACAGCTGTGGACTTATATTTGCAGAGGTTTCCGTTTCAAGTATTGCTTTTGGTTTATTTGCTTACTTTATTCTTTAGCCTCATATATGTACATACATCTCATACAATAATTCCCCATTAGAAGCGGGGAAAAGAGACAATAAATACTCGGGTAGGATAATATATACCTCAGGTAAGACAAGGAATACTCGGGTAGGATAGTATATACCTCAGGTAAGACAAGGAATACTCGGGTAGGATAATATATACCTCAGGTAAGACAAGGAATACTCGGGTAGGATAGTATATACCTCAGGTAAGACAAGGAATACTCGGGTAGGATAATATATACCTCAGGTAAGACAAGGAATACTCGGGTAGGATAGTATATACCTCAGGTAAGACAAGGAATACTCGGGTAGGATAATATATACCTCAGGTAAGACAAGGAATACTCGGGTAGGATATATATACCTCAGGTAAGACAAGGAATACTCGGGTAGGATAATATATACCTCAGGTAAGACAAGGAATACTCGGGTAGGATAATATATACCTCAGGTAAGACAAGGAATACTCGGGTAGGATAGTATATACCTCAGGTAAGACAAGGAATACTCGGGTAGGATAATATATACCTCAGGTAAGACAAGGAATACTCGGGTAGGATAATATATACCTCAGGTAAGACAAGAAATGCCTTAGATAAGATAATAAGTGTCATTAGATGCCTTAGGTAAAATCTTGTAATACTAAAATTTTGTACTCAGTAATACTAACATTAACTTTCAGTTAATTAACTAATTAGCCAATTACAAAATATATTTTTCTTTTTTTAATGTAAAAAAAAATATTTGATGCATTGATAGAAAGTCCATACTATCATATTTGGATAACTTTTTATTCAACTTAAATGATTGTTTTTTCAATACAAAAAAAGAAAAAAAAAAAGCGATTGAAATATATACATATTCATTATAAATTCACAATTGTTAATTTTAAAAAAGATATTTGAATCGTAAAATTTTAATTAAAACAACGGTTTAATTAAAATTGACGATAATCGATTATTTCATTTCATTATTGTTTAGTAGCGGTAAATAGTAGTAGTAATAAACTTTTAGATTAAGACTTAAGCTATTAGGAAAACAAATTGTTGATTGCTTAATATTATTGTGAGATTATTCCAACTAATATTACATATGTCACAATAATGCCATATTTCTCATATTATCTTCCCATTTTATCATATTAAATACAATCCTTTTCTTTTCTTTTCTTTTTTTTTTTTTTTTTTTGAAAAATTTAAATTTCTTTCCTCAATTTTTTTTTTCTTTTTAAAAATTAAAAATCGTTGTATTGATTGAAGACTACCTAATGCGTACACACTTCACAATAAGAATTTTTCCTTTCTCTTTGTTGTTGTCATTAGTGATAATAAAATGCTTTCGTCAAGGTTGCAGTTTTTTTTTTTTCGTCACTCAGTTCAAAAAAATTTTCCTTTCTTTCTTCTTAATAAATAAGATAATCATAAGAAAAAGAAAAAAATTTTATTATTATTGTTATTAATTATTTATTATCATTATTATTACCATTATTGTTATTATTGATTATTATTATTATTATATCATTATTACTAATTAGTTATTTTATTATTTTTAGTTGGATAATTAGTGAAAGAATATGAGAAGAATAATATTGAGATGAATGAGATAAGTAATATGATACAAGCGGTCATTGTCATTGTAAGATGTCATTGTCAAAATGAGAAAATGAAATTAAATTAAATTAGGAATTAATTCCTTTTAGCCTTCACTTTTCTTTTATATAAGTTACACATTAGTATTTCGTATCTGATAAAGAATTAAATAAAACATAAGTTATTGCTTCTCATTCAAATCAATTATTAGACACTGCACTTCAATTTTATTTGGAAATAATAATTAATAAAAAAAAAAAAAAAATAAAGACGAGAAAAAATTGTTTTATTGATAATATATGAAGGTTAAATGGTGATTACGTAGCAATATGACAAAACATATGACAATTTTGAAGAAAATTTATTTCCTCTATTTAATTTATTGCAATAGAAGATTGTAGTCTATGAATAATTATGAAATATAAATTGAATCTTTTCTTTATTATTCATTACGTTGTTGTAAATTATATTATTTACACTTACTTTCACAGGTGAAAACTTTCACATCTTTTTATTTTCAAATAATTCTTATCGATTTCTCTAAAAAATTACTTTTAAAACAACTTGTATGTAGGATTGAAATTAGAAATAATATAAATTACATTTCAAATCTTTCATCTTTTCTTCTTTTATTAATATTAAAATTAATTAAATCTGAATGTATTAAGAAAAAAGGAAAAACAAATCCATTTTATCTCATTTTTATATTAGCATTGCTTTCCTTCTTTTTTCCATGATTAGCTTATCAGTGAAATTATCAGTGGTAATCTATTCAGTGCTTTATTTTCAATTGTTTCTTTCATCATCTTATTTCGTTTTACATTTAGCATACTTTTATTAAATTTGTTAAAAAAAGAAAAAATAAATTTGTTGAGTTCGATATCTTTTTATGTAACATTCGATATCATCAATATTGAAATAAAATTTCTTTTGATGAATTTTGAAATAAATTTCTTTCTTTTTTTTTTTTTTGCTTGTTAGATTATATTTTTTCAATTTTCTTCAACTAAAACATAACTGTTTATTTCTTCATTTCTGGTGCATTCCTATAATTCCAGTCTATTTTTCCGGATGTCATAATCAAATTCATCATTTCTATTAATTTCTTTTTCTTCCTACTTTTTTTTTTTTTTTTGCTACGCATGAATTATTTTTTCAAAATTTTTTCTTTTTTAAATTCATTTTCCAATTCGTCATATTTTTCAATTCATTAATTCTGTCTTTAGCTATATTCATTTTATCTCATTCTTCTATTAACTATATTTTATTAATTATTTATTGCTAATAAAATTTATGAAAGTATGCCTTATATGCAAGACTAGAATGCTTATATATCAATTCTTTAAATGATCATTTGATTAATTTCGCTCATTTGGAAGACTTTTCAGAATTTCACTTAAGATATTGCTATTTTTCATTTGCTTTTATTTCTAATTTTTAGTGGTAAGTAAGGGATGAAAAAGATGAAATTTTCATGCTTTAAGTTATTATCCATGTTACTTTTATTGATTTAACTTATTGCTACTATCTTAGTTTGAACTTATAAAACTTATAGATTATTGATAATTTATAAGCTTAAACTACAAAAAAAACTGACAAAAAGATCTGGAATTTCACTAAAATTTTCATGTTTCACCGAAAATTTAAAACATCAAAAAGAAGACTAAATGAAGAATTTAAACTCCAAATTATAAATGACTAATATGGAAAAAAAGAAAAAAAAAAAAAACTAAAGGATAAAGACTACTTAATGATTTCTTTTCTTCAAGATAAATTAATTATACATAGCTTACTGACTGAATGTACAAAATTTTGTTAGCAATTTTCATTTATTTCTTTTTGAAATTTGACTTTTTATTTTTTGGAATTATATTATGGATGAATGATGAGCATGTATGATAATGTCAAAAATTCAAATTCATTAATATTTTCTAAAAATAATTTACGAAAATGAGATTTATTTTTATAAATAAAATTTTATTTCGAAAAATTTTGCCAACATTTCAGTCATCTTATTTAGAGAATTTTTGAAAGAATACAAACTTTAAAAGTAGAATATATTCATGTAAATAATATAATGAAATTTCTATCAAAATTTTTAAAAGGAAAAAGAAATGAATCAGTTAACAACACATCCTATCTATTTCTTGTTTAAAAAAAAAAAAAAAAGCAACACAAAGTGATTTGTTAATATAAGAAAGTAAGAGTTATCTGATATTGAATTCAACCCATCCATTTTCCATCCCATTCCTTTCCTCGTTGTGGTGTATGTATATTTACATATATATATATAATATGTGTCTGTGTGTCCGTGTATGTTGTATGTGTGTGTGTCTATGTCTGCGTATGTGTGTGTATGTAAGTGTGTATCTATTCATTTCCTGTCAATCAAAATTTGTTCATATGGAAATTTTCCTGTTTTTTCAAAAATCTTTTTATTAGAGAGGTATCTAAGAGAGACAGACTAACGTTCAAAAATAGCTTTATTATAAATATGTTTTGTTAAAAATTTAAAATTTCATTCCTTATGTTAAAATTCATACTAGAACGTAAAGAATTGAAAAAAATTTCATTCTCTTCTTTCTTTCTTTCTCTCCCTCTCTCTCTCTCAATTTATTTATTTACATTAATTAATCAAGTTACCTATACATTTCATTTCTTTTTTCAAAGTTATATTCTTATGCTCAACATTCATTTGAGGTATGAATTGAAAATGTAAGAAAAAGTAATGCAATATTGAAAAAGAGCTATTGATATTTTTATTTTCTTATTATTCTGATCTGTAGCAAACATTAAAGTATGCATATCATATAGTTTTACTTTAGTTTCATTATTGTACTTTGAAAGGACTTCTGTAACAGTTATGACTTCCTATAACTTCCAAAAATAAACAATCAAATACACATATACATATAACTTAATTCTTCATTCAATTTAAATTAATAAATTAATGCATCTTCCTTATTCAAAACAAACACCGATACATCACTCAATCTATTACTGTTAATATTCAGCAACTAAAAAAGAAAAAAAAAATGCATAGTAATTATGAGCTTAGTAGTCTTTCATTATTTATATCATACTTTGCCTTACCTTATTTGTTTACGATTTAATTATTTACATTATATTAACCTTGTCTTATTTGTTTACCATTTAATTATTTATTTAGTTTTTCTTATTTGTTTACCATTTGGTATTTAAGATAAATGAAAAAGATTTATTTTAATATCTCATCCTATTATCCAATTTCGAATCGAATCTCCTGAACTAACCTTTTTCTGGACATTAAAAACCGGATGTTACGACTGCTTGAGTTTGAATATGCCGTGTTTGAAATCCCATCCAGTCTTTCCGAAATTCGGTCGCACTATCCGGTAGATTTTAGCTACGGATTTTATAAATCGGATCTTTTAATTGCTGGCTCTAACCTCTTCTATTTCATGGTGATACATATATTATTAAATGAATTTCATTTCAGTATAACTGAATTGCTTCACTCCTTCGAAAAGAAAGAAAGAAAATTCCCACAAATTTAGATTCAAATTTACCATTACAACGAGTAATTAAATAAATAAAAGTAGTAAAATTAAGAAACGAAGAAGCTATTACGTAAACAAAATAAAAACAGCGTTTTTTTTATCGCAAATTTAAATTTAAATTATTAAATTTAAACTATGAAAAATTGCGCGTTATTACACATATCGCATTGATTTGCGCAATTGTACAGTCTTAATTATTTTAGTATCATAAATAAACTCTACTAATTACAGTCCACTTATGCGATTGTTAATTAGGACTTCTTTCGTAATTTAATTAAATTTAATTTTTTTTAATCTATCAATTTAATTTGATTGTAAATTTCGTGATTTAATTCAATTTCTTAATTTAATAAATTCGCAGAACCCCTACGATTAACTCCGCTTTTGTTCATTTATCGAATTACTTTTGTTATGTTCAGAGAAATACTTGGCGTTTTTCTTTAAAAGTGCTAATTATTGCAATAATGTTATTTAAATTATTTCAGGATGCCGTCATCATCAATCCGGAAAAAAGTATATGGCTTAATACGTACCACATTTTCATCTTTAGCACCCGATGACGGTAATGATAATGGTAATGAGAACGGTGGTGATAATTTAATTGGTGATAAAAATGGTAAATATATTACAAATAATGGTAGTAGTGTCAAAGCTCCAACAACTACTAATTCGTGTATTCCTGATGATTGCTCACCGTTAACCCCAACAACTAGCAATTCCTTCATTTCACAGTGCATTTTTAAGAAGTACGCGGATTTTTTATGCAATTTAAAATTAAATATTTTTTTAAAAAAAAAACAAAAAGATATGTTTTCTTTTTTAAATTGATGTATTAACATCGCGATATTTTTATCCTAAGTTTCTCTGTAAATTTAAAATGTAAAATTTTATCAGTATTTTTCTATTTTAAATGAAGTTAAAATTTGAATGCAGCATTTGCTATACCTATGAATCCCCGTTTATTCCAGTCATCAAATTTTTCGAAAATTTTGGTTTTACAAATTTTTTATTTACATTACACAAATAATTTACACATTATGATGTTACTTCTTTGTGGCATCGGAAAATGTATCTTATATTGGTAGTTCCTGGTTATTATGATATCAAATTTGTAATGTGAAAAAGATTTGCTAAATCTCATACTGCAAAAATTTATTAAAATTCATCGAGAGATTTTTAATTTCAGCAGTAGTGTTTCTGTTTCATTAATTTCTTTTAGTAAAAAAAATGGTGTGAAATATGGAACGGAAATTTATTCTGGTAAAACGGGTCTTGATTTGCCGATTTTGCTGTTGGAACCTTTATCTAAGAATGTTTGTGCTTCATATACTGGTCCAGAAGGGGGACTTATGGAGGTACATTGATAAATCAGCTAACTTTTGTAATATATAATTTATTTATTTTTAACTTTCTCACATTTTATATCTTCATAAGAGGTTTAATCGGTAAATTCGAAATTAATTTTCTAACATTTTTTAGGTGGTAGGCATACGTCATCAACCGATTGTTCGAATGGCAAATTTAGATGATGAACTTTGCTTAAGTTTTGACGGTGATTTGTCAGTAGATATAGAGCATTCCTTGAATGATGAATTTCAAACTCTGCAGCATAATCATTTACGGCAGTCATCATCTGGTTTGATGGGTTCATATACCTCACTGATTGATTCATTGGTTATGGGAGATGCAGCACTACGATCAGATACTGGTATAACTGTTCTTTATTTTTTGAACTTAAAATCTTAATTTCGAAATTTCCCTACGAATTCTTCTAAAATTCATTCCATACTTAACTTGTTTCCTTTTGATAATTTATATTACAGTTATATTACGCCATTCTTATACCATCAATCTAAGCCTATTTATTTTGTAATCTTTCATCCTATTATTACAATTATAGCTCTTTTTTTTTTTTAGAAAGTTATAACTGGAATTGTTTTAATGAAGAACGCTGCTTCGGATTATCAACAACACTTTATGAACAAAATCCATTGACAGGCGTTAATGCTGGTAATCCAATAGCAGATGCTTTTGGTATTGTAGCTCGTGATAATAATGTTATAATGGCATTAGCGGATGGTGTTAATTGGGGTGAAGGAGCTCGTTTGGCTGCACGATGTGCAATACGAGGAGCTATTGATCATCTTAATTATCATCTTTTCGCAGAGGAATGTAGAACAAGCACTGTTCGTTATTCATTTTTTTTTCCTAAAAATTTTAATCATTATTGTTAAATTTTAAAACATAATTGGAAAAAATAATATTATTGAAATTTTAATTAAAGTTGCTTTTTTTTTACTGTTGTTTTAATTGTATTTTTACAGTTTTAATGTTGAAAGAAGTAATAAAAGGATAGATTAATTAGTTTATTATTGCTATAATTTTTTTTTTTTAATTTGGAAAACTGACTCAAAGTAAACTATCTTATTTAGCTAACATATGGTAGCTAGTTAAATGATGCAATTGCTGTAGAATGAAAGTAGACTGCAATAAAGTAACTGTTGTTATTAGATAGAAAAGATTTCAAGAATTATGGATGGGATGTCACTCTTATGTTTTATAGCAATTTATAGTCAATTCCTTGGGGACATCGTTTTATTTGCCTATCTGTTTACTGAATCTTGTCTTTATGTACATGTAAAAATTTATATCTGATAATAGATTGGTCGGCATTTTTTATGCTCATTTTCTTAACTTGTTATTAGTGTGATAATTGTGGCGTAAAAATTTTGCTAATTTATCATTTTATATTTTCTAAATATTTAAATTTTGATTTGACTTTTAGCTTCTTAAAATATTTTTAGGAGATATTCCATAGATTACTTGGTGCATTTCATTCTGCTCATGCACTAATTTTACAAGAAGGTGGTCTTCTAACAACACTATGTGTAGCTGTTGCAGTACAACTGAAAGGAAGTACGACATGGGTACTATGTGTTTGTAATGTCGGTGATTCATTATGTTTTGTGTACAGTCCAAAAACTGGTGTTCAAGAGGTACATTTGAAAGAATTCAAAATATGATAATTGATTTAAAAATATAATCATCTTTATTGTTGAAACTTTGAAATTTTAAAGCTTATATTCAGTGAGTATCTTAAATTTGATTTAATTTATATTCATTTAAAGATTACAATTGCTTCACACGATATATGCAGTATGCGTGATATGCGTGATGCTGGTGGTGCATTGGGACCTGTTGATGGTACAAATCCTCAGTTGCACAATCTTACATGTTCTATGACATTCGTAGAACCAGGTAGGAATTGAAGTTTTCACTTTCAACATTTCATTCCACGGAAGGAGTCAAAGAGATACATGAGTAAGGAATTCAAAAAAAAAAAAAGAATGGTTATGGATATCTGAAGTTTATTTAGAACGTATGAAAAAGATTTTTTTTTTTAGATGATGTGATATTCATAACATCAGATGGTGTGTCTGATAATTTTGACCCGGTAGTTGGAAAATTTTGTGTTATTAAGAGGTCTTCAGAACAAATGGATCCTCCAGAAAAATGCGAACCAGTTGTAATGTATATTTGTTTCAAAATTATTTATATAAATATTTGTTCTGTTTCTAAATTTAATTGAAATTCATTAATAGCATGTAATTAATTATAGTCATTCAGTGTAACGTATTTTATTTGCTGGTGAATGTTTTTTTGTGTTAAGTTATTAAGTAGTTTTAGATATATGTTTTTAAAATTACAAAATTACTAGATGAAATTTTTGACTAGATCTGTTCTTTTTAGATCAGTAGATAATGATGATAAAAACCGAGATGCTGAATTTGCTCGAATACGCACCTGCAATGCATCACTTCCATGTGTTGATGCTGAAGAGCGTCACGAGTTGATGTTGTTAAGGTATTGCAATTTTCAATTTTATATTTGTACAAAATTGAAAAAGAAAAACTTTGTTTTGAATTTGAAGTATGAATTTTTTTTTTTCGGACTTTAGATTTTCAAAGCTGAAGAGAAACTTTGTAAATGTTTCTCAATTTTGTCGATATTTTATTAGTATTCTATTATAATAATTATTTATAATATATGTTCTTTTTTGAGGATGGGTGATATAATTTCAAATGGTATCCTTCCACCCATGTCAAGATTAAGATCTTCGCCATCACGTAGATCAAGATCACCGATTGGTGATGGTGTTGTTGTTAGTGCTAGTAAAGTGTGTCATAATCTCATTCAGTTTGCTCAGCAGCTATCCATGTAAGCTTATGTTTATGAATTTTCATACAGTTATGCCTGATAACTAACATACTAGCGTTCTTATGTTGAATAGAGATAAAATTGAAAAGAAACGAATAACTTAGTTACATGGAAATTGGATTTATTTTCTTTTTTTTCGTTCATTTCTTTCACTTATTGTTGTAGCATTCAATTTTGCAGTTTAGTTAATATTTATTTTATTCTTTTTAACTTGAATTTTGCCTATAATGGTTTATTTAGCAAGAGTGCTTTTTTTTTTTTTTTTTTTTTTCAGTAGCTGCTATGCAGCATGATTCACAATGCAGAAGGTAAAAGTATGGAAAGAAGCACTGTTAACTTTATTATTTCTATTATTTAAAGTGCTCCACTTTCTAGAAATTTGTTTTGTCCATATGAAAAGGATATCTTTTATTATCGCTTTGTACAATATTTTAAATTTTCAACCAAAAGAAGTATAGTGAATCATGCTAATGTTTACTGTTATAAATTTAATAATAATTTAGAAAATTCTGTTTGATGTATTGGCTGTTCCTTTTTAAAGTACATAACTATTCTTTCTGCTTATCTTTTACATTTCTTGTTTTTTGTTTATCTCAATTTTGCATCTTTTTTTTATAGGGCAAAACGTCGAACTCTGGAGGACCCAGAATTGTATCAAATTGAGAAACATCTGACAAAAAGTGAGCAACGTAATCATCGTAAAATGGTACGATGTAAACTGAGTGAAATGCCTGGAAAATTAGATCATGCAACGGTTGTAGCTTTTAAAGTTGGGATTTGGCCAACTGATGATGGTATGTACATTTGCAAAAATTACATATAATATATCAAAAATTGAGAAAAGGCGATTGAGGCTAAATTACATGAAATAAACGAAAATAATTTGAGTTTGTTTGATAAATATTTAAATTTTCAAAATTAACATGTGATGTGAAAAATTATTAAGAAAACTGTCTATTCTGTATTAGATGTAGCTGAAATCATTTCATAACATAAAGTTTGCATAGTTAATTCACATCATTGCATTTATGATAGTTAATTTAGGTAGAATTTCAAATTAGAATTGGTAATTTTGTTTTGTCCATATTTTATTTTAGATGCAACAAGTGAGAAATCATTGTTATTAAATGACTGTTTGAATGATTCAATTTCAACTATACACTGTGAAAACGAAGCAAAAGCAGATGTTAAGTCATCAATGATGGGAAATATTGAGGAAGAAATGACATGTAATGTAAATTTCACTGTACAAAACAATTTCATGGTACATACACAAATTTCTGTACCATGCAATGATCCAGTAAGAGCAACTGCAACACTGAACATGAATGTTGATAATGCACAATTGCAGTTAACTGAAATGAATAAAGGAATAAAAAATAGTAGCTGTAATCAAGAGATACCGGTAAGTTTTATATTTTCAATTAATGAAAATTAGAAATCAAATTAATCATTATACAAAATTAGGCTTGCAATTATTGAAATTTATATTTTATAGCAAATTAAAAATCAATCATTTGCTAATGAAAATTATGACTGAGGTAAATATTTCATAGTTTTTAAAATTAGAGGTGTAATTAATGAAATCTTTTTGTAATTTCACATTTTCATATGTTTAGATATCAAATAAATCAGATGATGTTAAAATCCACAAAAAGCATCCACGTGGATCCACTGGTCGACATACGCTTTCAGTGGATGTCACATGGTTAAAAAAGTTTGTAGTGCTCAAGCATTCTGCAAGTGAATCCATAAATGAAGATGAGAAAACAAAGTAAATTCTTTTTTCCTAAACTCTGCAAAATTTTTCAAATATATTTTTTCTACTTTTACACTAAAACTAGCAGATATTATTAATTTTAACATTCTGTTTTAGTTTATTATTAAACTTTCATATAGGAATAATTACGGTGGTGGTGAAACTGAAAGGCCACAAATATTGTCACTACGTCAACGTATTCGTAGTCTCATGGGTTCAGCTCGTAGCGTAATTCAGACAAGTGCTGCTGGAACACCAAATAGAGAATTATCCTCACGTAATGCATTCTCGAAGAAAGTATCTTCTGCCAATTCATCACCAAGGAAAAAATCACAAGCTTATTAACATTTACTTATTGCATTAACGGTTAATTAATTGAATATTTTATTCAAGTTTGAAATAATTGTATAAATTGACTGCTGAGATTTATAATTTAGTACTGCTACTTAACATATTGGACTCTTGCTACCATTGTTTGGGATATGTTACCTCTGAAATTCAAATTTTTTACATGTTGTTTTAATTGTAGAAACATTGGAAGAGTAGTTAAATTACATTTTCTTACTTTTAATATTTATAAGAAAGAAGACTGATATCAAATTTAGTCTGAAATGAAAAAAAAAAAAAAAAAAAACTCATATATTATCTTAGACTATTTAATTGCTAAACTGCTATTCACACTTGATTAATCTTTATGTTATATGTAAATTTCCTGCACTGCCATTACTGTAGTTCTTAAATGCTCTATTTTTGTTTTCAGGTATTACTTCCATTATTGCCTCTACTTCTAAATAATAAGAAAATGTGTGAACCAAGAAAATTCATTTCTTCCCTATTTTATTTTATTTCTCTTTCTCTGTGATTATTCAATTACAACTAAGTAGAACTGTGTGTATATCACGATAAATATCAAATTCTATAATTTTCCTTAATTTTGCTCTGCTAAATATTATCTGAGATATTAGTCGAAAACTAACAGTGCAAACTGCATGAATAATTCTGGTAAATATAAATCATGCAAGCGAGCATTCATTATTAAAAACACAATATCTTAGAAAAATTCGAGATGCTTGCAAAGTGCTTAAGGAAAGAAAACATTCTCAGTTAAAAATGGATATTTTTAAATATCCATTTTTAATTGAAATAGTGCTTTAAATCATCAAGAAGGATGTGATGTAAATTTTTAATAGTTTTGGGTAAAAATTATATTTAATAATAATCATAACTAATACTCCTAATCGGTTCCGCTTTTTTTTTGTTTCCTGCAATCCAGGAATTGCAGAACCACTCTGTTCCATTCTTTCAATGAAATATTTAGATAATGACAAATTTGCTGTATTATCTTACAGTTTTCATGAAATTTATAACATTTAATTTTCCACCACAGTTACTCATTATTACATGTTTTCTCATTTTCTCAATTAATAAGATATAAAAATCGATGAAGAAAGAAAAATCATCAAACATATCAATGTACACTTTGTAAAATATTATAAGTATATTTTTCATTTAAAATTTCAAAATATACACTGTAGTGCTAATAACTTATCCTCCCACAAAGGTAATTCCATCATTGCCCTGCTGTAGCATATTTCAATTACAACAGCAACAACAAGGCTTGATGAAATATCCTATCAACAACAACATTAATAACCTTGGAAGTAGGTAAAGAGGTCAATATTCAAATTACATACAGCATTTTTTGAATTGCTCATAAAAAGGAAAAAAAAAAATTCCAACATACGTCCAAAGAAAAAAAAAAATAAAAATAAGTTCACCAACAATAAAAGCATTTTTGCTGATTGGTGGAAAACCCTATGATTAAAGTATGAATTGCCTTTTTGAAAGCGCATACTAAATTAATACAAATGACGACGACAAAATTAAAGGATGAATACACAATTATAAAAGAGAGCAAAAAATGAAATAAAGAGCAAATACCAGAAAATAGGATTCCCAGAAAAATGTTTAACACTGAAATAAACGATTGAAATAAAACATAAGCTTTAAGTAAGAGAGAGAAAGAGGAAAAAAAAAAGTTATTTCCTATTTCTAAATTACCGGAAAAGTTTGTTTACTTCTTCAAACATTAAAATATACAAATACACGCATACATACACATAGATACATACATATACATATATGCAACACTACAGAAGATAGAGGTCACATGCTGTTCAATTCGGTAACGGCGAATATTTCTTGATCATTGGGCATTGAATGAAAATCTTCCGATGAGCTATGCCTTGAATGGAAATCCGCTGGACTTGAAAAACCGGAAATTTGTTGATGCCCACGATTTTGTAAAATTTTTCGCCAAATGCGACACACTATACCACCTCTGTAAAATATAACAAATGTAGCAGATTGACAAATTGGAAATATAATCTACCTACAATCAAAAAGATATATGCAGAATATCAAGTTATGACTTTTAGGTATTATGAAAAGCAGTTTATAATGAACAACTGAAACTTGTTGAAATTATAGCTAGGAATTACAGCAGACGAGAATTTTCACTCGCTTAGAATAAACTTCTTATTTCTTTCCATTTCCTTTATCGCTTATAATGTAGTTCTTAACAAAATGAGTACTAATCGCTATTTTAATATGATATTACCTTAGATTAAGTCTCATCAAGTCTTCTCGAGTGACAAAATCGAGAAGATCTTGCTTTGTATATTCTTCCTCCTGAATTCGTCTTATTGTAGCATTATCACATCCAAAAGAACGTAACCATTGTGCCAATTCATCATTCCGAACATTTCTTAAAAGAAATACTGAAATTAACAATTGCAATGAATGGTATAACTTCAATTTGTACAAATATATATTACAATTTTAATTTTTTTCTAAATTTGAACAAAAATTTGGTTAATTTCAGTGCAGCTCCTTCTTCTAAATTAATTTAAATTCAACTTAAAGAAATTAATCAACTCACGATGAAGCTCCAAGACGATTAAATGGTTCTTGTTCAAAGGATTGAATACTACCCACTGTACATATTGGCGAAGATTTAGAATCCGATTTAGTTTCTAACGGTGATAAGGGAAAACCGGATGGTAACGATGGTAGTGTTAGCAGTTGCTGATTACTAGATGTATTATCGTTATCAGACAATAAGTCAGACAAACGTTCTACACGCAATCTTTTCTCTTTTAGAGTAGTCTGAAGTAATTCATTGTATTCACGTTCAACCGCAACCAATTCCTCAAATAACCTGAAAGAATGGCTTGCAAAAGAGAGAGTTCAAAAAAAAAAAAAAAAAAACTGCAGGGAAGAAAACTGAAATGTAGGATATCTTTGAAATTTTAAAAATAAATAACTTTTGCTAAGAAATATCATTAAAATAAAACATTCTGCTCGAGATTTTTCAATTCATAAAAAAAGAAGAATGATAATTAATTTTACCTCCTATTCTCATCAACCAGTGCACGCATTTCTTTCCTCATTTCCGGTGAAAAATTACCCCACATAGCTTCTCGTGTAATACCACGTGACGCAGAACATGATTGACTATCCACAGTTGAATGTTCACTATGAGAACCACCACTTTCACGAGATATCGATGACATACGATTACCTGGTGCATCCTGTACCGATAGCATTGCTGACAGATCTGAAAAACTTATTACTTGTGGTGTGGTACCATCAGCACTCATAAATGATATAATATAAATGAATATGAACCGAAGCTTTTCTTAAAAAAAAAAATCGTACTTGAGATTTCCACTTATTCTTATCCGATGCACACAGCTAAATTACTGAAAATGCTTCTATATTGCCATCTAAATGTCCCAATTGCTTTTAGTAATCTGATATGAAAGCATCATCAAAAAACTTCTTTCATAGCAACAAGGCTAACAAAAAAAAAAAAAAAAAAAAAAAAAAAAGGTGCAAGTTGCCATAAATCAATGCATGCCAAATGATAACTTGAAATAAATTTGTTTGAATAAATCTATTAATTTAAATCCAAAAAATGTGTTGATTGCATGATTATTAGAAAAAATAACGAAATTATTGTCGGAAGAAGATTATGGTATCAATTTAACTGAAAACTGTTACAAGAAAGAAATATATAATCTATTGAATTTTAACTTCGAAATACTAATAATTCACTATAGTTACATGCAAATACTTCTAATGTTACAAATTTACAAAGAAAAAAAAAAACCACCGGAACCCAGAGATGGAACCTCAGAAATCTGAAAAACAAAAGAGAATAATTCATTTAGTTGTTAAAAAGAAACCAAATGGAATGTGAGAAAAAACAAGAAACATACTAACACAATCAATAAGCACAGAGGATGAAACATATTTCACGAAGAAAGCCACAGAAGACAAATGACTCATTCTGATAAAATAAATCCAATCATTTAGCTATATTGTTTCAAATTTAACTTATTTAATTTGCAAACTGCAATTCCTACTCAACTTGTCTCGCTTTTTTCTGCTCCCAATACTTCATTTTTCGTTATCATTTAAATGCATTTTTGTTGTAAAACTTGATAAAATATCCAGAGTTATGGGAAAATATTTAATATATTACGGGTCTAATAGGCATTAAAAAAAAAAAAAAAAAACTGTAATGTAATAACCAGTCTAAGTCTATTGTAATGGAAAATATTAAACTTTATGAAAGTTCAGGGTAGCCATATAACCTGTTAATGATACAACAACACAGTATAACTAACTATGTATCGAAAATATGGACAACCAATGCTTTATAAAATAACTACTGAAATAAAATTAAGTAATTGAGCATCAAAGATATACAATCTCTTTTTTTTTTTTTTATGAGACAAACGTTAGTATTGAGAAAAAAATCACGTTAGTTAACTAAAGAAATATTAACATATTTTTATATTTGATGATAAGTGAGATAGTTCGGAGACGTTTCGTGTGTATCGTTGCTGACGTAACAATTTTTTTTTCTGTTTTTTTTTTTTTTTTTTTTTTTATACAGTTTTCACATAAATTTATTAAAATAATACCTGGAGAAAGGATACTAACAGCAGCTTGCACAGCACTCCGTATCAGGTTATCAAGAGCAAAAATCCAATGTGGTTTGATGGTCTGTTGACGAAGTGATGGTTGTACTGCTTCTGAAAAACCGTAAAGTGCAAGATTAACCTGTGATATGGCGGCAGGCTCAAAATCAAGTTGTGCTCGGACCGTATCAATTGCATCCTGAAAATATGATCATAAATACTTCAAAAATTTCAAGAATTTTTTTTCAAAAAGAAGTATTTCATGAGCAAGACTTTTTTTTTTTTTTTTTTAAAAGGATTTATGACTGATGAATTTACTATTATCAAGAACTCCGTTTATTCATATTTCCTGAACATAATAAGCTTCAAAATAGTCTACTGATTTTACATACTATTTCGAAAAATTTACATATTAATTATGAAACCTGTAATATCTTCAAGTTTCTGTAGAACATTAAAAAAATGCATACAGACTTACTTGTATAGGAGCTGTATCCTTTGAAAATAAATAATTGCGCATGCCAAGCAGCAAAGTTAATAGCATCTCCTGAAATTTTTCATATTGCATAATATACTTTAAAAACTTCATAAAATAAATCAATATGTCTTCTTGCAACAATTAGTGAGTGATTTACCTTTGTGACAACTAAATCACCCGCAAATTGACTCTTTGTAAGATGTTCATACCAATTATCAATAATCTAGAAAAAGAAGAAATTAGTAACGGTTAAATAATCCTTGGGTGCTTCAAATTTGGTCGTATTTAAATCTTCTAAAAACTGTGTTCGTCTTTCAAAAAAGAAAAAAAAAATTAATGTGCTTGTAATTTAAAGTCATATGCAAATAAAATGAAACGAATACTTCAATTTTATAATCCAACATGAAACGAGCCAAAGTATTACGACGTTCAGAATCTTTTTTAAGCATAAAGAAACGCGAAGAAATTCCACTTTCATCTGAAGCCATCCGATTTAAAGAAATGGAACTTGTAAATGATGAGACGACACCATTCATCGATGGATTATTAAATACTGATGACGAATTCAACTGCGGGTGAGTATTATCATCTGCAAAAATTCATCTCAACTTTTGCTTTTCTCATCCAAGAATAAATTTAAAAATTTATTAGAAAAGGAAAGTGAATCAAACCAAATCAAACAAAATAAGCCGCTAAATAATTTCAAATGAAATAAATGATAGATAAAATGATTACCAATAACTGGTGATGAAGGCTGACTTAGCTGTAAATTGTACGAATTTGGACTGATGGTACTATGATCCAGTTGATATGATGTAAGACGTGGAGCTGTTGCACTTTCAATTAACAAATGTAAATTCTTCACTGTTTCGGTATCCTTATCTGCTTCTCCTTGCGCACCAATATAGGACACTGAACGTTGCATTTCTGCAAATTTCGTATTTTATGTAATGTAAATAGGGCAACTGAAAAATCTATTTTGGTCTCTGATTTCAAATGCAGGTATAAAAAACAAGAAAGAATTATGAAAAAAAAGAAAAAATACTTGAAATTCTAATAGTGAAAGCGATGAAAATGTTATGAATGATAACATAGAAAATCATTCGGAAAACAAACAGACATTAAATTTCAAAGTGATCACAGATTATTAAAATGTAGTAGCAATGAGCATTACGTATTAAAATTAAATTTGATAAAAGCAAAGCTAGTAGTAACTGCAGAAATGTAACGGCATATAATATTTCAAAAATTGCTTTTTTCTCTCATCTCATTAAGCATTTAAGGATGTAAGAGTAAGTGGGAAAGTTTAACAATTGAAAAGTTTGACATTAAAATGAGCAATGTGTATCTAACAATCAATGATATAAACATCATAAAACTACGTTAAGAATTCAAATGATTCATTGATAATAACATCTTCTTTTAATTCAAAAAAATGTTGTCCATATATTTAGAATGCCATAAACTTACCGCGATTATATTTCCATGCTTCAAAGTGTTTTTTATTAGCACTTCCAGTTCGATTTCTAAAATAGAAACAAACGATTATGAGAAATGCGAAAACTAATATAAATTCCCGTTATATATACAAAAAAAAAAAACTAGTAATGAAAAGTAAAAAAATATACGAATGTGGTATTAAGTGCTGTATGAAAGGATCCATTAACAATTCTGCTGCTGTGGCACGTTTACGTGGATCAGGTTCAAAACATCTGTAAAATTGAGTTCAAAATCTAAGAATGCAATAATAAATGAAATAAATTATAGATGAAACATATAAATTAGAAAACGAAAAGAAATGATTGAAGCAAAAGAGCTGTAGGAAAAGACCATCAACGATTTTATATAGTTCATTCTAACAAATAATGAAAATTTTTTTTGAAGGACTATTGAACAACTGCTATTTTTTTTCCATGCTGTTACACCAGAAATTGCACTGCGAAGTGTATAAGCACTTATCTGTCCTTCAATGATTTCTAATACTAACACATGGAAGTATTACTTCTACTACCATTACTATCCAAAAATAAATTCAGCATACCTCAAAATGAATCGTTTACAACGTTCACTCAAACCATCTGGTATTGGTGGATGAGTCTTGAACATTCCCACCTTAAACATTGCTGCTTGTGGTGAGCCAAGTTCAACAAATGGTGGTCGTCCAGTAGCCATTTCAACCATTGTACAACCAAAGCTCCAAATATCTGCTGGAGCACCGTATCCTCGTTGTCCATGATCGATTACCTAAATAAAAATACAGTGAAAAATTAAACAACACTGAAATCATAAATGTAGCTAATCCTATTGTCAAATCATGCTAAACCGGAAAATCATCTCGGTATTAATGCTTCTAGTTGTTATATAACTATCACGAAGTAAAAGTATACGTATAGGCAAGGATATGGACCGTAAAGCTTAATTAATAAAATATCAATAATTCTTTTAGATAGAAAGCTTACTTCTGGAGCCATATATTGTAACGTTCCAGCAAATGTTTCAGTTACCGGATTTAGACCAGCCAATCGTTTACACGTGCCAAAATCAGATATTTTACATACACCACTGTATGTATTCACCAATACATTATCTCCCTTTATATCACGATGAACTATTTTCTGATCGTGCTACAACAATTTCCAATAAAACAATAAAAACAACAATTTGGAAGGTAAAACTACAAAAAGATAACACTGAAAAGATGAGAATGGAACAATTGTTGTATTTAGGTTGATGTAAAGTTGCTGTACATTTAGTTCGATTTTAATACCAAGAAAATTATGATCCTAATAACTTAGGGCTTACGCTAATTCAAACTGAAAAGCAGGGAAAACAAGTGTAAAAAAAAGTTAAATCATTAAAATACTTAAGTTTTTAGCAATCGATTTATTTATAGACAAATAAAAGATCTGAATCATTCATAAAGTTATACAAACAAAAAGTCTTAAGACATACCAAGTAGCGTAGGCCATCGAGTATCTGTTTGCCATATATTGCCATAGTTTTCTCATTATCTAGCAGTGGACCCCACTTGCTTCGCAGCAACGAACTTAAACTACCTGTAAAAACATCTTCTTTCCGAGATTCGAATAAATTTAAAGGAAAAATTGCAATTTCCCTTTAAATTTATCTTAAAATGACATTTCGCCTACCTCCAGGAACTTGCTCCATGATAATTTGAAAAATATCATTTCCTTGATCCTTTTTCACTAGCTTACATCCAAGATACTGGACAATATTTTGATGTGAAAGAGTTGAATGCAACTGAATCTCTTCCATCAATGGTTGCACTTCCTCTTCATTTTTAACTTCCACTTCTTTTACCAC
Organism: Brugia malayi; assembly: GCF_000002995.4. Taxonomy (NCBI): domain Eukaryota; kingdom Metazoa; phylum Nematoda; class Chromadorea; order Rhabditida; family Onchocercidae; genus Brugia; species Brugia malayi. The sequence goes on along the minus strand of NW_025062476.1, from coordinate 12,117,259 downwards.
TATCGATCTATTAAAAGTTTAAAACCAATTTTTGAAAAATTTCGCAGTATTTACAAATACAAAAAAGATATAATCTTCCATGAACTAGCGCTTCAAACTACAAGTAAGAAAAAAAAAAAAGAAAAAACCAAGTTAGTCAGAAATATTCTATAAATACATGTACTTCACATAGTTCTTAATTCGGCCATAAACTATTCGATTCTATCATGAACTGAATCTTTGCAAAAAAGATAGCGGAAACAGTAAAACATATAAAGTTACCATGGAATGTGAGTTGTATTTTTGAGAGCAACGACGAATAGATAGTTCAAACTAAACAATTAAGAAAATGAACAAAAGAGTTTGAGATCAATTTACCTCTGCGTTGACAGATCTCTTCCAGCATAAACAACGCCATATGTTCCACGACCAAGTACCACACGATCACCACTGTTTGTTAATTCATACTCGAACTACAACATCAATTACTGTGATTAGAAACCACATTAATGTAATTAATCAATTAATGAAACTTACTGCTTACCTCTAAGCGATTTTGGGCTTCACAGTCGTGCAAAACACGGCCTGCATTACCATCCAATTCATTAATCATTTCAATCAATGAGCCCATTACTCTATAAGAATTGAATATGACAAAAATCTACCCTATATAAACTATCTAATAAACAAGACAGTTAAAAACAAAAAGATGCTGCTTACTTATTGCAATGAGCAGCCGATGGAAACACTAAATTGAAGTCATCTGAATTTTCGTGGACGTAAAGGAACATAGAACGATCGTCACGTTTGGATGCAGAAACTGCTTTAATATTTGCAGCAGTAAAATGCCACCGATGAATGCCTATAGTAGAAGAAATAAAAACATCAAAATTAGATATATTTCTGTGAAATATGCAATTCCAACTTACAAAACTTTGTACCTCCCGTTACGCCTTTAATATTTAAATAGTGCTCCATCGCAATATTATCGATAATTTCAGTTATTTCCATGACTATTAAAAGTTTAATCTATGATTATTCCCAAGCTTACATGAACCAGCAAGAATCCGGCATTAAAAACTTGAAGCCAGAATTCATCAAAATAATGATAGCCTTAATACGACCAGAAAGTAAGAAAGATTTCTTACCTGGAGGAGGTTTCTTTTGTTGACTGCTCTCCAGCACATGACTGAGAATTATTGAACCTTCGCTTACATTCAGTGTCAAAAAACTCGGTGTGTACTGCTGAAAAAAAGTGGAACAGTTTCAATATTACTGCCCTGATAAAGAAAAAATTTCAGCTTGTAACATATCCATAGTTTCCGGGTTCATCCAGTACTTTTGAATTTTATTGCAATTTTCACTGTTAAATTCAAATATTAGTAATAAAAAACAAATAAAATCTCATTCGTTCTACTGCAGCACATAAAGCATTTTAAATCTAAAAAGAGAGAAAATGTAGTCGACAAAAGAATCAGTAATTTTTTAACATGAAATAAAAATACATTAGAAAAGAAAGCTGAACAAAATGACCTTTGTGACTTCTTGAATAAGAACTGGAAAACGACCGCAGACAATTTCTTCTTCTGAATCAATAGCTTCCATAAAAAATTCCGACCAGAACAAAAACTGCTGTTTTTCTTTTTCCACCGGTGACATTGTTGCTGCACAACGATTCAACAATTTTATATTCTCCATTGTTGATTTCAAAAACCTATAAGTTACAAAATTTAGCTAGGGAGAATGATCATACTATAGCTCAGAATGCTGATGAGAGTATCCAAGAGTTAGTGCTCGGATAATAATAGTCTTTCCTTTTTTTTCCCCTAATCATTTCATCACTTCCCTTATTTCGTCTCATTTTGTTTTTTCTAAAAATATTACGCACCCTGAGTCAGAATATGTTTGAATTATTTCGCTTACCAAATGGGTGGTTTCAAAATTGCCATTTTTAATGCTGCTTGGCATGCTTTCGGATAATCATCAGCTAATACCGAAACTTCGAAGTATGTAGCCACATCCCAATATTCCGTTAAATTTGACAAAGCACCCTTTCTTCCAAGTAAACTGTTAAGTACGACAGCTGTAATTTAATAAATGAAAACCATCTTGTCTGATAATAAACAAATATTTCCATTTTGGAAGAAATTACACCCATATTACTGGCCAAGGTTCTCTATAATATCAATAAATGATAAACATGCCACAGCATCCGACACTATATCATATTGTTATCAAGCAAGAGGTTACATCATCAATAATAGCATACCAATTTGCTGCATTTCACTATTATTTTCGAATGTATCACCACGAGCACGCAATAATGTTATCAAATTTATTCCGGAATATTCCAAAGGTGATAAATCGAATGCTCGTCGATACCACTCAATAGCTTTGTCCAATGATTCACGATCCTCATAATTACTGGTGATGAATTTGTCCTTGTAGATACGTCCTGCCAAGCATATTATATCAGGCGATACGGCAGTGCCATCATTACAATTGGAAGTTACTTGCAATACCGTTTGCAAAGCTCGATCACGATCACCCTCTTCGTTACGTCTAAAATTTTTAGATTCCTAAACAGTGTTAACAAATAAAATTCATGAATAAACAAATGAAGGAAATTGGATTCCTCACAATCCCAAATGAAAGCCTTATCAGGGCAAGGTATATATTAAATACTGAAAGTTAATATGATATAAAAAAAGAAATTCCTTTCCAGTTCTATGTTACAAACAAATCTGACGTATTTCGAAAAAATGAGGCAAAACTAATAACCTATTAAGTGCAAAGGCATAGAGGAATCGTATAGCCTGTGCATTTACAATGGAGCAATTTTCGATCCGACTGAGATCATCGTAAAGACTTATCATCGCATCGTAATTTTGATAATCTCTGAAACTTCTTAATGAAAATGCAATTTGCGGCTGGGTTATAGTGGTCGCAAAATAAGAGTACTTTTTTACATTTTTTCATGGTATGCTTTCATGCCAGCTAATACTGGATCAAACTTTACATTATTCCACATGACGACAGTAATTGTCCTTAAAATTAAATAAGGATATCTTATTATGATGTAAGAATGCAAAAGGTAAAATAAAATTGATGATAACATTTGTGTTAAGATTGATACTGCTACTAGATGATGAGAACTATGATGAAGCAAGCTGATATTGCAGGTCTTTTGCAGAAAGCTTTGAAACTTTTCTAACAACCAATTGCATTAATACAAAAGCTTTTTGCATTGGATGTCTGCATCAGCAAAAATAATCATGAAAATTTGGTAAAAGCAACTGAATATGGCAAAAATATAACGATCAAAAAAGTAGCAATTCTAAAAATTATTAATCAAATTTACCTATAACTTAGCATGAACTGATAAAGTGTGTCAACACTTAATACATCCGGATTATCTAGCCGATGTCTCATTTTATCGAGGAAGCGGTTAGCTTCAGCAACATCTTGCGTTTCACGTGCCTTTCGAAGATCAGACAAGAATTTCTCACGTGAATGTGCTGAAGCTTCAATTTGGACACTTTTCAAGGCCTGTTTCATTCGTGAACGGAATGTTACCAGACGCCCGCATTTGCTATGTGGCTGAAAATTAACCGAATAACGACTCTGAAAATTTTCATATTTGACATAAAATTACATTCCCATCTATACTAATTGCTTAACTTGTTTTTAAAACAATGTAGTGAATGAAGCCAGGATAGTTTGGTAACTGGTAGAGCAAACATTCCTAAAAAAAAAGACACGTTGGGGTCCTCTAAAAAACCCATTACTGCGGAAAACATGCTTCAGTGACTTAATGGGAACCTTCTTCGCATGGTATTAACTCACAGCAGTAATTCAAAGTCAACTCAGTTGAGATAAAACTAAAGAGGAAGAAATAAATTTTCAGAATTCCTAAAATCCAGAACAAAACAGTACCTTTTCAGCTATTTGATCAATACCACTTTTAAGTTGAGACAAACTGTCAATCTTTGACGTTTTATCAACCGAAACCAATGATGAACTGTCATTTGGTAAAATGTATGCTATTAGCGGTAAGTGAGCCAATGTTTTCTGAAATATATATATATTGTTCAAATACTGCATTTTTGCAATTATATCGAGGTATCTCAATACTCCTTATAAAATAATAGAAATGAAAGGCTTTTTCCGACCGTAATAAACATTGAGACAAACTGTCAATCTGGCACAAAACTGAATATCGAGTTCAGACCACCTACGAAATGTGAGCCATCTAATTAATTACTTTAACTGGTTAAATCACTTAATCTATAAATATAAAACAAACTTTAAGAGCTTTAACGAGTGATTCAGAAGTTTCTTCCGTTAGGATGATATTATATGACTGGCCCATGGATTCACGTACTCCTATATGATAACAAAGACTTGGTTGTTGCTGTGCAATGGAAACATCAACCAGTGCTACATCAGCATTGTAGAAAACATCAAGTGCATTTGTTTCGCCAAAATCAAGACGATCAAAATCTAAGTGCTGGAATAATCTTGGTAATATTCATCATTTCCAAGCTTAAAAAAATATTTCCTTACTTATTTTAAGGAAATATTTCCTTAATATTTCCTTTTTCAATTTTCATTTTTTTTTTTTTTTGAAAATATGCATCTCAAAAGCAAAGGGTATAATCTAAAGTTATCGATATATACAAAGTTTGTTATTTCAATATATTTATCTCGGAAATCTATGCATATGCATATTGCGTGCTCACCGTTAAATTAACATTCAGTGAGTCCGCAACCTTCTGAACATCACTGCAAGCCATTTCACGTATTTTCATATTTTTTGCAGCCTTCAAATCCATTACCAGTACAATCTGGAAGCAGATGTAATACCATCACCGAATTGCTTGAAATTACTCAGTTTAAAAACTTGAGCGAAGTTTAACCTTGTTGAGACTGTATCTTGCTGTTATATTAATTCTTAAAATTTTCATCCCTGAATTCCTGAATTTTATGTCCCATTTATAGTTTTCCATTCTGTTTCAACATCGCAGTCACTGTGATGATCACTTAATTTAATAACTCTCTTTTTTGTTTACTCACATAAAATCATTCCTATGTATCATTTTCCACAACAAAAACTAAACAAAATTCCATCAATTCCATTTGAAGTTGTACATACATATTCGAATTGGAGTTCATTCAAGATATTTCTCGAAATGTAATTCATTTGTGACATGAAATATCAATTGCACTGTCGAAATGAAATGAAAGAATGAACCTGAAGTTTTCGGGCAAAATGTGCTGCAGCATTTGTAGCATATTTATCGGTGGATATTGGTGAAGTGATAGTGGATGGTACACGGGTAATAACGCCCGGCGGAGCTGTTCGAGGAGGTAGTGGTATTGGACAAATGACCGCGTTTGGTTGTTCAGCCATTATCCAAGTGCTTCATTGCAGATATTTCTGCACCTTACAAGCATCTAGATTTGCTGTACTATTGTTATTATTACTATTGATTGATAGATGAATTTGATAATGATGATTATGATGATAAGATAAGCAAATAATCTGTAATGCAATAAGATATCAGCAAAGGATTTTATTACTTTTCTTCTTTTTAGAAATATTTGACAATAAAAGAATATTTGATATGAAAAATAATTTTACTTAACAAATACGAAAAATTTACAAAACCATTCAAATCTTCTATAACATTTCAGATTAGCACTAGATAAAACAAACACTTTATTCAAAGCGGCCAATCAGTCATAACACAAAAACGCCTAATGCTTTGCGGCTCTTCTTTGCAACTCTTTCGTCTCTTAATATTTTGAAAATTTAATTTCGAAAATGAAAAGTTATTATGTTGTGATATATATATATATACAATGAAAAATATATTATAAGCAGAATTTTACTTATATTAAAACCTTATGACAAATTAGAAAATAAAGTCTTCCAAAAACTTTTATAGCATACATATGTAATGTATAAATAAACCCATGTTAGATAGATATACCCATGTACATGTAATATAGATAAATAAACCCATGTTAGATAGATATACCCGTGTACATGTAATATAGATAAATATACCCATGTTAGATAGATATACCCGTGTACATGTAATATAGATAAATATACCCATGTTAGATAGATATACCCGTGTACATGTAATATAGATAAATATACCCATGTTAGATAGATATACCCGTGTACATGTAATATAGATAAATATACCCATGTTAGATAGATATACCCGTGTACATGTAATATAGATAAATATACCCATGTTAGATAGATATACCCGTGTACATGTAATATAGATAAATATACCCATGTTAGATAGATATACCCGTGTACATGTAATATAGATAAATATACCCATGTTAGATAGATATACCCGTGTACATGTAATATAGATAAATATACCCATGTACATGTAATATAGATAAATATACCCATGTTAGATAGATATACCCGTGTACATGTAATATAGATAAATATACCCATGTTAGATAGATATACCCGTGTACATGTAATATAGATAAATATACCCATGTTAGATAGATATACCCGTGTACATGTAATATAGATAAATATACCCATGTTAGATAGATATACCCGTGTACATGTAATATAGATAAATATACCCATGTTAGATAGATATACCCGTGTACATGTAATATAGATAAATATACCCATGTTAGATAGATATACCCGTGTACATGTAATATAGATAAATATACCCATGTTAGATAGATATACCCGTGTACATGTAATATAGATAAATATACCCATGTTAGATAGATATACCCGTGTACATGTAATATAGATAAATAAACCCATGTTAGATAGATATACCCGTGTACATGTAATATAGATAAATATACCCATGTACATGTAATATAGATAAATATACCCATGTTAGATAGATATACCCGTGTACATGTAATATAGATAAATATACCCATGTTAGATAGATATACCCATGTACATGTAATATAGATAAATATACCCATGTTAGATAGATATACCCGTGTACATGTAATATAGATAAATATACCCATGTTAGATAGATATACCCATGTACATGTAATATAGATGAATATACCCATGTTAGATAGATATACCCATGTATAAAATATAACGGATTAAATTGCTTTTTCACTTCTAATTTTTTTAAAAATTCTTAATTTTTTGAAAGTTGTAGGAATAAATTATGATGATTAACTTGTTTGAATAGATATTTACGATCATTTATGGAAGCAAAAAAAGGATAAATTATACGACGATAAGTGTTTCACTTCGATTACTTTTTTTTTTTTTTTTTACATTTCTATTTTCAAATTTGTTTTAATTTAACACAAAGTGTTAATTTTTAATTTTATGATTTTTAGATTTAAGCACATGTTTTTTTTGTTTTTTTCTTTTTTTATTATGTCTTCCTTTCTTACTTTTCTCTCTCTCTTTTTCCTTATAACAGAGAAAAAATAGCCACTCATCGTCACAAGCAAAAAAAAAACTTTTGCTTTTGAGTGGTACCACTAAGGATATTTGTTAATTATTTCAAGTTCAACTCAGACGATACTCCTGCTTAATAGTTATCAGTTTTTTTTTTTTTTTTTTCAATTCTAATTTTTCTGTCTGCTTTTGGCTATAATTGCACATCAATACTTTGAAACTATTCTTTCTACCTGTTACTTCTTTCTGCCAGTGATAAATTTTCTAAAATGATATTAGTGGGAAGAGGTTGAATTCAAATGTACGCTTCAATATCTTATTTAACCGTAAACAGTCATGTGGCAGTTACTGTTGATTTGATATTATTGATATGTTTGCAAAAATTTGAGAAAAAGATTAACTGAATTTAGTAGAACGAGGTTTGAATGATTTTTTCAACTGAACCAGAAGGCTTGATAATTGACAATTTTATTGCGATAGACGTATTTGGTACTAATCCAGATGTCAAATATTGTTTCCTTTCCAGTGCTCATTCTCGTCAATGTCGGAAATTAGTTGTAAGTTTGACTCAAATTTTTGAAATTTCTTCTAGGCATATCCGGAAATTAACTATAAGTTTAATTTTGATTCAAAAAAATTTATTCTAGACGAATTCGAAATTGTAAATAACACACGTAATATCACAACCTCTTTTTTCACTATACCAAAGTAAAGTTAACCTAATTTGTTAATTTGTTCAGTTATATTCGTTGCTTGTTTCGTTTATTGACTAAAATCAATCAGTATGATGATCGATAAAAGTAAATATTTTTTGTATAAGCTCTGCATTGCTTACTGTTCCGAACAAATGAAAATTTAATTTGAAAATTTTCAAACAGTCATCAAAATAGCGAATATACGCAAAATCCATAAAGAAATTTCGAAATAAAATAGCGATTATGTAATATAGTGAAGTTATTTTGATACTTTTCATTTAGTGAGACTTTTCAGTGATTAATTTGCATCTGATTTTGTAGAGTGAATGGCAATGCAATCGAATATGTTGTTCACCGATAACAGCCAAACTATTATCTGTGATAAGTACTGGAAGAAAATATAAAATTTCGGATAAATGGATTCGACCATTAGATTTGAATGTATGGCATAAAATGGAAAGATTTCGGGTGATGCTTGTAGATGCAAATCATGCACCTGGCTCTGTTATGCTAATCATTGAACGTGAACATCACAGTACTCTACGTCGGATCTTGTACACAGGATTTTTTCGAGCCGATGCAAAATTTTATCGGAATGTAATAGGTTTATCAGCATTGCAAGAGGTAAATTTTTGTTTATTATTTTTCAAATAGATGGATTTGGATACTTTACATGACTTTTAAAGTTTATGAATCGAAGAATTTATTTCAGAAATGGTAGGATCAAAGTTCTGAAAAACAAGATTGTGTTGGATAATATGGAAGCAAAATTTTAAGACTATAGAATCAGAAAACTGGATCAGTGAAGCAAATGATTATAGAATCATAAACCTGAAAAACTAGTGTTTTGAATGACTTCTTGCTTGAGAAACATTTTTCTTTCCTTCCAGTTAATTCAAATTATACAAGTTTTTTTAAGAAAAAATTTGATCTCATTTGCATTGATTCGTCTTACGTTGATTTCACGGATGGGGAATTTCCAAGCAGACAATCATCAGCAAAAAAAGCAGCAGAGCTTCTTCGAAAACTGAAATATAACGGAGTTAGTGGTGTAGCTATTCCAGTGCCATTAATTGGTTGTGAAAGTCTTTTGGTCAATATTTCTCGACAACTTGAGGTATTCTTTATATTTATCATTCATCATTAGTTTACCTTATTATATGGGTTAATTTCTCTGATTATATTTCTTAGTTGACTACCATCCATCTCATTAAAAAAGAACAAAATTCTCAATGTTTTGGTATACAAAAAGTGACAAATTGAAATGCAAATCAATCCTAGTATATCTCAAATTTTTTATCCTTCATTCAATAAGAATGGACAAAATAAGATTAATTTATTTCTACATTCATTCGGTATAAAATGAAACTTTGCAGTGTAAGATTTGGTTGCATCCAGAACGCTTCGAAATTGCTGGTATTCTCGGAATAAAAGATTATTTTTCGGAAACGAAAGGCGACACTTACATTTGGACTTGCTCACAAGGGTTTGTTCTCTTTATAGGTTTTAATTTTCATGAACAAGTATGCTGAAGAATTGTGGTATTTCCCTTCTTATTTAGCAGTTTCTGAAACTGCTAAATCTTGAATATGTCTTGATTTTTTCCTTACATAATTTGATTGCTTTCTCATATAATACTTGTTTCATTGCTCTGAAATTCGTGACACAGTTAGGATAATATAGTATTTTGATTATTTTTTCTTTTTATTTCAGAGAAAGTAAAGAAGTTCTTCCCACAACTGATTCTCATGTTATCAAAGTTTCTATGGAATCTAACTTTATGCCAAATATGTCATTAAAGTAAGAATTTTTGTCCAGATTTCTTGTCAGTATTTTAAAATTTTGTTTTAGGTTTACATAAAAGATTCTGTTCAAAAATTGTTTTTTTTTTCTTTTTGTATATTTTTAAAATTGTTTCCCTTTACAAATTTCGAACTTCTTATGTACCATATTTATAATTCCTTAGTTTGCTTATTGAATATTTCATTTGTTTATTTACTCATTAACACGATCTTGCTTCAAAAAAGAAAAAAAAAAATTCTAACGATGAATTAATGCAGTTATTTAAACACTTAATTTCACGAGGTTTTTTTTCTTTTTTAAATTTCAAAATCTAAGACACTTGATCATATTAATATTAAGATCATTAGCAGTAGATGTATTATAAAATTTTTTATGGAAGGATTATTTATTAATCACAAATATCAAACTGTCTATAATATCAGTACAGTATACTAATAACATTATGTCATCTGATTATTCACTCTGACCATCTAATACTTCACATCTTTTAACAAAATAAGCGATATGTGATTTCCAATACTGTGTATAGTCCGTTCGTTCTTGATTATCAATAATATTTTGTCTAAAAATCATTTCCTACTAAAAATTTGGTAGTAGTGTTTTTTTTTTTTTTATAGCAGTGAGCGGGAGCATTTGATTAGATATTCGGATCACTGCAGTTCAATGGAACTACGTTCATTCCTTTCACTGTTATCGTTCGCTCGTATAATTGGCACTCCAAAGAAATTATCACATTTTATGGAGAAAAAATTACAGAAATTAAGTTTAACCAAGATAAAAACAATGAATTACTGCGAAGAAGAATATGGCAATCCAGAACAGTTATTTTTTGATCCATTTAGTTTTTCTTGCAGGTTAGTTTTCACTTTTGCGATAATTTGCTATATATACTATGTATTATAAATTTATAGTTTTAAAAGGAAAAAGAGTATAATGGAATTCTATTCATAACTTCAAAAGCCAGTTGTTCTCCTAGTTGACCAGTTTTTTAAATAGTAGTTGATAAATGTTTGGATGGTTTTAATAGAATCACAGATTGTACTTTTATATATAAATTGTAAGGTATTAATTAAATTTCTATATATAGATTGTGAGGTATTAACTTTAGATAGTATTAATTGAATTAAGCTATTCTATTAGAAGGAATGGATTTTTATATATTTATAACACCAAAAAATATATACATATTAAATAGACAGATAGAAATTGAATGTAACAGACTTTATTTTGCTGCAGGGTTGGATTAGCTTTTGATTACTCATTTAATAATTTTTGTGATCGACTATCAACAGTTGAAAATATACAAAGTGATGAAATTATGGAAAAGATGTTACTAGAAGAAAGTCATGATAACAGTTTCATCAGCGAACAGCATTTAGAAATGAACATTTCTGACACGCTGTTTGATCTGCTAGATGATAACTGGAATTCAAATGCAAATTCGTGGGCTTATTCATTTCGAAAGTTCTTCAATATTTTCACTCATAATATTCTGAATAAAAATAAAAATGAAAATAATTTTGATGGGATAGATGATAATGATGGACTAAATGAAATGATATTCGATATGAAATATACAGAAGGGAATGATGACTCACAGAGAATTGAACATTCTTTACAAGTTACTTGTGAAAGCATTGATAGCAATATATTTGATATAAAAATGGCTATGAAAATATTGGAAAAGCAATACGATATATCAGTCATTGGAACATTTTATGAAAAAAATGGTAATCATAATTATATAGAGAATATGGGTTTTCTTTTTAATGTGAATAGTTACAAAAATTTTCAATAATTTTGATTTATTTCGAGGAATACCAGATAAAGAATATTAAAGCAATATCAGGTAATCAATACTGCAGTTCATTCACATTTTTGATTGATTAGAAAATGAAGTTCTAAAATTTACATTTCTTTGTTAATTTTTGCTTATTTCAGTTGAAATTATAAGCCATTCATATGATGTCGAAGAGAACATTTGCTATGATTGTTCAAATGCACCATTGCTTCCAGATGTTATATATGAATTGCTGGATTAAATTACCATTTTAGAGTTACATTAGGTTTCATTTTTTATTTTAATAAAATTTAAAAATATATTCGAAATGGAAGAAGTTATTCAACGATTACTGCATCTTGGATATATAAAGATGATTGCACATATTTTCAAAAACTTTAAACAAATCTGTATCACAAATTCGAAAAATGTATCTTAATAGGCATTTAGAATTTTTTTTAGATATATATCTACTCGGTGAACATATACTCATTTGGTAGTTTGACACGCTGTAAATAGATATCGAGCGATTTTGATGTTGAAATTGTAAAAATATAAGAATGCTGAGAAAATCAGAAGAATCATAAGGAATGTTAATCTATTATAAATCTTTAAAACTTTTAAAATTGTAATAATTAAATCTGTTTTAAACGATTTAACTTTATCATAGCGAATCAATGCTGATTTCTTTAAAAAAAAAAAGAAAACAGTCATTGACAATTGACATAAAATTTGTAACTGAAAATATTATGCAAAATTTTATTTTCTTTCATTAAGCATTTTGCTAATTTATTCGATTCAGCTATATATATATATATATATTGGAATAAGGAATTATTGGAATATATTGGAATAAAAAAAAAAAAAATACCTCTGATTCTCATCCTAATTACTTAATGACTGTATAGCTACGAAACTTAACTTTAATTTATGAATAGTAAGGTTTTTTTATTTTTCGATTAGAACTGTTATGTTGATGGATTTTTATTTAAATGATATTAAATTATAAATTTTTTTTTTTGTGTTCTTAAGCGTACCTTTTTTGTGATTTAAATATTTTAATTGTGATATTGTTTCTTTTTGTTTTTCTGTATTTATTGATAAGTTTTAGTGTATTAATAAATGTACAGATTTTATTGAACTTAAATACATTTTGAGAACTAAAAGATATGCCGGAAGATATACTGGAAAGATATTTTGTTGAAGGAAAATAGAAATATCTTTTTTTTTTTAAACTTAAATCGGTAAAATTGATCAAATATAGTTGCATAAAACGTTAGGTTTGGTACTGCTTCAAGCATAAAAAATGATGAAAAACGAGTGGTAAATTAGTTTTTATTTAATTTTGTATTAATTCATTTTTCAATTTCCTATCATTTAATTTTATTTTATTCAGTTATTTCCTTCTCGTTTTTCATTTCTTTCTTAATTTACAACAATTGATCATTTCGATTACTAACATCTTTTCGTTGCTGTTGTAATAAAACCTAAAATAAATTTAATTGAAATGAATTTTACAAATTTTTGATACTAATATCAATCTAATTAATGCCAATTAACACTAATTATTAATTCCATCAATCCAATTAGTGCTAGTTATCACTAATTATTAATTAGTATTAATCCGACTAGTGTCAATCAATTTTGATTATCAGTTAGTATCAATCTAATTAGCATTAATTATCATTGCTTGAAATCTATCGTAAGAATTTCGGAAATTTTTTTTTTCAAAAAAAATTCTTCTTTGAAATTCTTTGAAAAAAAAAAAAAACCGCTAATTAATATTGTATTTTAATTAGTTCTATTATTTCGTTTAAATTAATAACTATCATATTCATTCACTTTTATCAATGTACAATTCCTATTTTAATTTATTAATTTTAAAAACTGGAATTTGTAGCGCATAATTCTAATAATTATTCGTCGAAAAATTTATTTTTTAAACAAAATTTTTTTTTTTTTTTTTTTTTGTTATCACTTATTATTTTTGTTATCATTTTGTCTTCGTGTAATAATTCCTTTACTTATGCATACTATCTCGTGTATTTTTTCAATTTCAACTTCTTAGATACTAAAAATATTGAAATACTATCAGAATGTTTTAAATAGAAGAAAAAAAAAAAAAAAAAAAAAAAGGTTATAATTGATTTTAATATCAATCATATTTTAATATATTTTCAAATTTAAGCAATTTGTTGTTTATTTTTTCTTCATTTAAAATTAATTTTAATATCAATCATAATTCAATTTTTTTATTTTAAATTTAAGCAATCTTTTTTCTTTTTTTTCATTTTTTGCAATAACCTCAAGTTGTCGTTTCCATCGAGTAATATAAAGTATTCGTTCAATTCGTCTCCTTCGTTCGATGAGAAAATAAATGAGTGGCGATAAAATAAGTTGTAAAAATATAGCTCCAATCATAAATGAGCATAAAATCTGTTGAAATAAATCAAATAGTAATTAAATAAAAGGAAATATTTATTAAATTTAAATGGAATAATAATTAAATAAAAGAAAATTTTTAAATTTAAGTGAAATAATAAATAAAAGAAAGTAATTAAATTAAAATGTTTATGATAATATTATCAAATATTTGAAATTGCAGAAAAACTATTCGTTTTAGTTTGCTAAGTGTAATATTTAAATATTTATTTTTAATTGATTACTTAGATTAATCATAATTATTTGAAAATTAATAAAAAATGATTTACTAATAAAATGAAATAATTTAACATTTATACTTTTAGTAATTTCTAAATATTTGAAATTACAAAAATTATTCGTTTTAATTTGTTGAGTGTAATATTTAAATAATTATTTTTAAATCATTAATAAGCTATCCATATTAATTACTTCGATAATCATAATTAATAATAAGTAATCAATGAAAAAATGAAATAAATAAAAATAATAATAAAATAATTTAACTTTTATATTTTTTGTAATTTCAGATATTGCTTTTTTTCGACAACCAATAATTTGATTTTTATAAAATGGTTGGTTTGTTTTATCTAAAAATGCAATTAAATTTTAATTTTCAAATATTAAACAAAATAAATTAAAATGTAAAAAGTGAAGCAAATTAATAAAATAAAATTATGCAATTAATAAAAGAAACAATGTTTTTTTTTTTTTTTTTGAATGAAAAATGATAAAGAATTTTTAAAAAATCAAAAAAACTTAAACATTTTACATTCGCAGTGATTAATTTGTTGATTTTTTCTTTTCTTTTTTTATATAACAATTTCCTTACTATAAAATACAAAAGCTAATTCAAAGTTAATTTAAGTAAAATTATATAATTAGTAAAAAATAAGTTATTATTAAAAAAAGAAAAAATAAAATAAACTTTTCTCTAAATAAATTGAACATAAAAAATTTGTCTCTGAGCAGCACGAAGGTGTAAATCGCCTTGGTACCCAACTATCTGACCACCATAAATCTTTTTTTGTCATCTAAAATTTACAAATTTTATTTACTGATTGACTAAATTATATTGCATTTGAATAATACAATAATTTTATATCAGTTCTGTTACACCTACTGATAATAACTGATAATCAACTGATAACCAAAAAGTCTAACAAACAAGTAATATTTAAGTACAAAGTTAAAAAAAAAAAACAAAATTTTGACATGCTATCATAAAATTTATTAAATTTAGTCATGAATAATGCAAAAGAAAAATTTTAACTTTCATTTATAACATTTGCATTAGCTTTAAAGCTATTAAAAAAAAAAAGAAAATTTTTTTTAAAAAATTGTTTATGAAAGTAAAGATAAAAGTACTATAAAAGTAAAATTTTCACTTTTTTTTTATGAAACTAAAAATAAAAAATAAAAGTAAAAGTAAAATAAATTTTGTAATGTTTTTTTTTTTTTAAAATAAAAATAAAAAATAAATTTTGTAAGAAAAAAGCAATAAAAGTAAAATAAATTATGTAATTTTCCATATGTAAATTGCGCAACAATATAAAAACGAAACCTTATGAAGCGCAAATGTCCCAGAATATAAACTTAACCATTCATGTGATCCTTCAACACCACAGCATTCTAATTGTCGCTGAACCGAATTAACCTTTAACTTTCAATTTTTTTTTTTTTTTCTCAAATGATTTGATAAGATTTTAAAAATTTCAAACTTATTTATACTACATTATTTTAAATGTATTATTATTTTTTTTTTTCAAATATATTATAATCGTTTTAAACTTATTTATATTATACTTTTTTTTTTTTTTTTTAATAAGAAAAAAAACTAAATTTTTGGATTATTTAAAAAAAAAATTGAAATTTTTTAAAATTTATAAGTCGAACAAATGTGAGATATTTGTCAAGCTTTTTGATAATTGGTTCGTTTTCAATCAATTCACGCACACCGATAACATCTTTGATTAAATTTGAAGTATTGAAATCTTGCTCAGTCAAATTCATATCCATTAAATCTTCTATTAGATTTGTTTCATTTAACTGAAATTCTTCAAAAAAAAAAACACAGAAAAAGTAAAAAATGAAAAAATCATAAAATTCATATTTTTATTTAAATGATATAAATTTAAATTTAAATCCTTAAGTTCACCTATTAAATTTGTTGTATTTAACTAAAATTCTTCAAAATGAAAAGGAAAATTCAAAAAAATCACTTTTTTTTTTTTTTTTTTAGTGAAATAAAACATTTGTATTTAAATGATACAAATTTAAATTTAAATTCATATTCATGAAATTTTCTATGTTAGACTTTATTATATTTAACTGAATTTTTTTCTTTGTTTTTTAAGAAAAGAAAAACTTCAAAAATTCATCTCTTTTTTTTTTTTTCTTTTTTTGCAAAATGAAAAATTTTTATTTAAACGATATAAAATTTAAATTTAAATCTAAAAAAGAAAACGAAGAAATATTTATGTAAAAAAATTTGCCATTGGTGCAGTTAAATTTGATGAATAATAATGAATATAATGAAAATTTTCCAACCAAGTGCTACTAAAAGCTTTAGCAGATGCTTGTTGTGTTGTTATAGCAAGAATTATTCCTTAAAATAACATTTTTTTTTAATTTGAATAAAATAATAATCTGTGATGCATTACTTATTAGTTACCCGACATGTGGGTTAACTTACCTGACAAAGAAAATGGAAAAAGTATGATTAATTGGCATATTAATATTATTATTAAGAAATATTTGATTGTCTCATAATTGCCATCCAATAGTAAAAGGAATGTTATAATATCTGTTATTACCATAATACCTATATTTAGGATTTCAAATTAACAAATAAAAATGAAATATTATAATATCTGAATTTCCTATATTTAAGAATTCAAATTAACAAATAAAAATAAAATATTATAATATTTGAATTTCCTATATTTAGAAATTCAAATTAATAAATACAAATGAAATATTATAATATCTGTTATTATCATAATATCAATACTTAAGAAATTAAATTGAACAATTAACCTATAAAAAATTTTTATTTTGAAAAATTTAAACATGTATCATAGTTTTTTTCCTAATGTTTTCAGTTTGAATTTATAATAATTTGCACTTTTTTTTCTTGAAAGCAACAATTTTATTCCAATTTGTTTTTCTTACATTAATTTTAGATTATTTCGTGAAAATTAAAATTATTTTACAAATGATAAATTTTTAAATGAATACATTACACTTTGCTGTAATGCAACCATTTTGTTAACAAAATTTCGTTACTAATTTTATACCTAAAAAAAAAAATTTTTTTTTTTTTTTTCATGTTTTGTTTATTATTTGAAAAAGTATAAATGAACTAACATGAGAAGATAGTATATTCAATGACAAATTCCAATAAATTATTTTGTCCATAAAGTTTAATACTAAGTAAATATGGTCGGACTAGTAGCATAAATGATTCATAAAGAACTTAAAAGTTTTGCTATTAAAATTCATGCAAATATTTTTTAATATTTAATTTTATATTAATCAAGCAGCAATAATACATAAGTTGTTCAAATAATGCTTACAATATAATTATTTAAATTATCAGTGATATTATTGGGAAAATTTTTAAATCAGTTGAAAATGGCAATTTTCTTTGAATCTCATTTATCACAAAAAATGAATTGATTAGGTAAAAGAAGAGAATTAGGAGATAGTAATAATAATAATAATAATAATAATAATAATAATAATAATAATAATAATAATAATAATAATAAATAATAATAATAATAATAATAATAGTAATAAAAATAATAGTAATAATAATAATAATAATAATAACAATAATAATAATAATAATAGTAATAAAAATAATAATAATAATAATAATAATAATAATAATAATAATTAGCAAATAATAATAGTAACAAGAAATAACAAAAATGAAATACTCATTAACCGATGAAAACAATACAACTTTTCAAAACCATTAACATTAATGCTATCGATAAACCACTTGGCCGTTTCATAATTTTAATAATTATATTGAAAAATTCAATTATTTCAATTATTTCTAGCATTTTTTTTCTTTCCTAAGAAATATAAATGCAAATTACTGAAATTATCTTTTTTTTTTTTTTTAAATGAAATGAATTTTTTCATTTTTAATCAAACTATTATTTGCTTTCATTTAATGCACAAAATTATTCAGCTGTAAGGTGATGTTGCTTTTTTAGCAGTATCATTGATTAACAACAAATTTAACAATTTTTCAAAAAGAAATAAATATCGCAAATTAAATTTAATTATTTTCAAAATGTTTTAATTATTTATATTAATTCAATAATTTCATTATTTACTTTAAATTCATCAAATGGATATGATTATTGGCAGTTTTTTAGTTATTTAATAATTTATTTGTAAGAACTGCTTATTTGCTATTATCTTTTCTGGTTATATAAAAAAATATAAATATAAAATGTAAAATATAAATCTAATATAAAATGAAATTGGAAACTGTTAAATATACAAATGAAATTGTTTACTTCAATTCATAAAGTCTTTTTGCACTTCTAATGTTACCTAAATTTAGCCAACATTTAACCGTTTTTTTCAATAATAATCAACGAATAAATAAATATTTAAATTTTACACTCTTTTATAGCATCATTAATAATCGATATTTAATCATTAATAAATTATTTAATTGTTTCAATTTCAGAATAATTATTCAAACAATCAAATCGAAAATCGCATGGTATACATTTAATGAAATGAATTTTTTCAAAATGAAAAAGTCATTTTTGAATTACACATTTCATTTTGTGATCTTTTAATTTATAGTATTCAAATGAATTGATAACATTGTATTAACTCTGATCAAAATTTTAGTTATTGAATTGAAATTTAAAAAAATAAAAATAAAAAAAAATTAATTTAGGGTGAGAAATCAAGTGAAATTGCTAGTGATGCGGTGAAGATAGCTGTAACTCATGAAAAATTGATTAAGTATGTATTAATAAATTCATAAAAATTCAATTACATAACGGTTTAAAATTTATTTAATTTGCCACTAAATTTGAATAATTTTTTTTTTTTTTTTTTTAAAATTCACATATGAATAATTAAATTGATTTATGCTTTATCTAATTCTAATATAATCATCTTTCTACTTGTATCTTTTCAACTTCTTAAATAAATATTGCATTATAAGTAAAAATTATTTTAATTACTGCTGATATGGTATCTAAGCATTAATCCATTCACTTCTATGTACATAGTTCTCTCTCTCTCTCTCTCCCTCTCTTTCTAATATTCCAAAAAAAAAAAATAATAATATTTGAGGAGAATGGAAAGATTGAAATTTCATATTGAACCAGATTTTGTTTATGTTGACGGCACTGAAGAATTGATAAATGTTCATGAAATTACCAATGAAAATTTATTTCCAATTATTTTTCGAGTAAATTTTTTGCATTATTTAAATTTTCTGCATTATGGAATATTTTTCAAATTCTAATTGTTTATTTTCTGTAGCATTTTTGACATGTCACTGATTACATTTTTATTATTTCGAGACTATAATTAGTATTATTTCAAAAAGAACTGATGTTACTATCTTTAAATTTTACTACTCTTTTTCCTTCGATTACTTTCTGTATAATCTTAGCTTACATCAGCAATTATTTACTTCTTATAATATAGCTTGTTAAATTCTTTATTTCAGGTTAAAGTGACACATCCATCTGATTTCCGAGTAAATCCAACTGGCGGTATTATCGATGCTAAACAAACTTTAATGCTTAAGGTATCCATACAATAAGTTTAATGGATGAGACAAAATCATACTACATTGATTACTTTATCATCTTTTTTTACTTTGAGAAGTGAAAAAAAAAAAAAAAAAAAGAAAAAATAATTTAAGCTTAATTTGTTTTAAGATAAAACGTCTTAAAAATAAACCTCGAAGTGATCGTTTTGATCTTGAAGCACTACCATATATTGCTGAACTGGTACAAATAGACAAGTAAGTCAGTTAGTTAAAATTATGTCATATGATTGTATTATTTATGAAATATTTTGTTCCCACTGCTAAATTATTACTTCATCTAAACTTTATTTAAATATTACTATTGAAAGAAAGGCATTTTCCAGACATGAAGCACGAATGTCATTACACTATCGAATAGAGCAGTTTTTCAGCTTCGGATACGTACCTATCATATATTCAATTAGGTAAGCAGGATATTATAATACATAAATACGCATAAATTAGAAATTTCATCGAATATACCTGATAAAATGAAAGTGAGATTTGCACACTTAATTAGATTAATTAGCAATTTATAATCATTTAACTCTTCAAATTGAAAAATGAAAACAACTCACACATTACTAACACTCATTGCATAATTTATGGAAGACAATCTAAAATATTAATTTTTAACTTACCGTTCTGAATCATATCGGTTCGTTTATTCGAATGCATAGAAACATTATCAACGTTCTTCTTAATTCCAAATATTTTTATTTCAAATCTTCCAGGTTTTCTTCATAATGACTACATCACTTTCATATTTTTGGTTCAATTTTATTTATCACTCTACAATCTTAATGACAAATATTCATATCTTATAAAAACAAACAATAAGACATCAAGCATGAGGTTTACAGATATAAACAAGCTGAACCATGGGATGTCATATTTCCTGCATTGGACGATCCTGATAATCTCAAAATTTCACCACGTCTTTCGCAAATTTGCAAGGAAACTGGAATAACATCTGAAGAAAAAGTAATCCCTATGAAATTTTATATTCTAATATCGCACTGTTTAGAGAAAAACTAAAACAAAATAATTTGAGACTTTGTATCGCTTTAACATTCATTATTACATTATATTTGAGAAATCAAAAGTAAAATTACTGTAAAAAGACATACTGCTAAGAATGATCAACAACTCAAATGAAATTCTAATTTCTAATATTTATTTGGTATGCCTTTATTTGCTTCATCCACTATTTAAGGGACATTTAACTTTGAATGAATTTGTTATATTGGATGCAGCAATAACTCGAGATAAAACAGAATCAATCGCCTGAATTCAATTTCATATCGAAAAATATAATGATTAAAATAAAGCTAAAATTTCATATATGTATTTCTTCGTTTTCACAAATATGGATTATCTATATGTCGAAAAATAATGAAAACTAACTACCATTTCCGATCAAACTTAATGTAAACAAAATAATCAGGAAGAAAACATTATGTCATAATGACGACGGAATTGAGATTTGGAAGATTACTTAACAACTTAATGACTATAAAAGGTGATAGATCAATTTTGACTTAACGAAATAAACAACCAGTGAAAAACGAACACACCTGAATATACAAAAAACAACGTTAACAGAACCAACAATACTTCCGAGTCAAACATTGTCCACACGTCACCGCTCTCGATCCTTATCGCGTTCCTTGTCTTTTCGACTATTTCGTTCTACAACTAACTGATTTAAATAAAAACAGTGAGAAAGATAATAGTAATTTGAAATAAATCGCTGTAAAACATTGCTATTCAGTCCCACAGCTATGGGTCTTCCATTGAGTGTATTACCTTTTTGTTTTTGTTTTTTTGTTTTTTTTTTTTTTTTAAAGAAAAAGTCTATTCCAACTCTCTCAAACTATTCTACGACACAGTAAAAAAAGGGAGTTTTAATACTATCTTCATCACATATTAGCAAGAAAACTGAAAAAGATACATCTAAATGAGCTAATATCAATATTAAATTTTACATGATTATCCAACATAACTAATCCAAATTTAATTAAAAATAAGTGCTCAACTTAATTTGCTGAAACTATAATACCTCGATCACGATACTCCGGTGTGCGATGACGTCGATCGCGATCTCTATTCCTATCTTTGTCACGATCATTGTCACGCTCCCTCTCCCGTTCTCGTTCTCTTTCTCTGTCCCTATCTCTACCTCGATCCACATCACGTTCCCGTTCACGTTCTCTTGAATAACTGCGTCGGCGAGGCATAACCTATAAGGAAAAAAAAGTCAGCAATATTTGACTTACTTTCATCTTTTACATAACAACAATATTTTGTTAAATATCATACTTAAAAACGTTGCAAAACTTTTCGAAGGAATAACTATGTAATAAGCAAAAATCTGAATTACCGATCATTTTACACCAAAAATAAAGCACATAGTTTACCTAAAATTAAGCAGCAAACATCTTATGATGATAGGCCCTAAAATATAATCACATATATGCCTGCCTTTGAACGTTCTTTTCTTTTGCGAATTCTATCGTCATCGTCCTCGGAATCTGATGATGATAACTTATCGAGATCTTCATCGAGTGCACTAACGTATGGTTGTAACTCTCCAACTTCCTCCAAAGTTATTCGTTTCTATAATTTATAATTAAACATATTTCATATTCAGTTCTCCTTACAATTAATGCAAAAAAAAATTATCTAATATCCCAGCAGTTAAAACATGCTCCTCAAACATCAAAACTGAAAACAAATGTTGCAATTTAAACAGGGTCACTGTTATCCAATTTCTTCGAACTTCCAAATCAAAACTTTTGTGTAATTAGCACAATACATCTTACTGCTCTACTATATGGTTTCTATACGCTAGGTTGACATTATTCATAAAGATTACCGTACCGTTGACAATATGGTAGAAAAATAAATTGTGCAGAAATCAACGAAAAAAAGCAAGAAGATTAGAATACCTGTATTCTCGGCAAATGAATATCACAGTACCGTTCATCACGTAACAAACTGTCAATAAATTCATCCATATGAACAATTTCAAATCCTATAAAAAAAAGAATTATTTCAATTTGAAATTTTATCTACGCAGATTAGTCATAAAGAGAGCGTTTCAATTTTCAGCTTACTTCCTTCATTGTTCATCATTCGCAATTTCCGGTAATCGTTATACAGGGGTTCCAAATATTTGTAAACTTCAATAGAAGTGAACGTAAGTCGGATGTACATCGCTCCCAGTGCACGAATATATCTGAAATAAAGTAATGTAATAAAGAAATTTTGAAAATTTGTTCTTAAAGACTCAATAACTTACTTGTATTCTTCCTGCCGAATGAACTCAACAGCAATATCTTTCTCTGGTTGAATTTGTAGCATTTTCAAGCACAGGCATAAAAAAGGTGTTGGTTTCACGTTTCCTGCATAGATTCCGCCGATATATCGTAGTTCCATTCCTTTGTCTACCAGAAGTTCTGCTGTAATTACATCATAACTTGTTTGCATTCATCGCATATCAAACATCAAAGTTATGCATATAAACAAAAATTTTTTGAATATAAGTTTAGCTACAAAAAATGTAAAATGTCTAAAAAAGTGATATCAGGATAGTTGCTTCAAAACAAATTATATAAATTGATATTAAGCAAAAAGAACTTCAAAATTCATTGCTATTTAAAGTTTTATAAACAATTGGATATTAGTAGAATGAACAATTCTGAAATTGTGGATGCACTTTTTCTAATCACTAAAATTTTCCTTTTTTGTTACTTACCAGTTAATGCAAAACATTCTTCTTTCCAATATTTCGAATCATAAATTCGTGTGCGAATAATTTTTTCCACTAAATATTGTGGATTTGTCCCTTTTACGGTGACCGCATCTTTTACTGTTCGATTTGCCATCCAAAACCGGCCAATAAACCAGTGATATCGGAATGAACAACTCTAAAGACATATTCAAACTCTAATTTTTATTTGACTCATGAAAAGCATTTGACAATATTTTAAAAACATTCCGATAAAAGATTGAATAACTTAGATTTTAAACATGTCTAATTTAATACACCTTTTCTAATCCTTTCCAAAATGTTATAAGTACACCATTTTTGATAATTTCAATATCAAAGTACATCTTACACATTATTTTTTTCATTTTTATTTTATAAAATTTCTGTCATAAAAATTCTGCTATAATAAATTTCTGCACTATTTGAGGAAATAAAAATATTTCTTCTTTCATAAACATCAACCATCGCCCAACTTTGAAAAAGAAGATAAAATTTCACGTAGCGTAGAATGGTACCACGTAAAACGAGTGATACCACGTGAATAACGTAATAATAGCACTACGTAACTACTCCAAGCACCCATTATCCCAAGTACCCATTACTCGCAATCACCATACCCAAACACTTTGCCAGCAAGAAATTCAATTGTAAAAAGGTTGAAAAATAATATGAAATTGTGAGAGAACCCAGACATCATGAGTGTAGCGATGTTAACCCGACATCATTGCTTGTCTTTGCGGGTAAATTCACGGGTTAAACTATTTTCGGGTTGTAATGTTTGTAGCGGTGTTAGTGATGAAAATATGGAGTATTCGTTTCATGCTTATATATATTTCACTCCTACAATTACTGCTATTTCTTACCCTTATTGAATCTGAATAGAGGGTATATTCTGTTGGCTCTTTATTCAGGCCAATAACACTTTTTATTCAGGGCCAATTGTACTTTCTTTTCAGGCCAGCAATATTCTCTAGACAGGTCCAGTAATCATTTTGTTGGCAATAAATTGCTAAAGAAGATGCTCACATCGTATCACAATTCTATCATAATTTTTATACCCTACTGCATTCACATTCTGTGTTTTTCTTTTCTCCTTGTGAAATTTATTAGCATAATTGCTTTATCATTTCTTGTTCTATTCTATGCAATTTTCCGCATCTATTTCTTTTATTTTTGTGTCTAATTACTCAGTATTGCAATATAATTATTTTAGTTTCTTGAATATGATTTTTTCTTTTTCGTAATGAAATTCTTTGGTTTTCCTAATATAATTATCTAAATTAATCTGCTGCTTTCAGTGCCAAATCGATGTTTATTAACAAACAGTAGTGAGCAAATGGATGGCCCTAGTAGGCCTCTATTAGAATTCAGTTCGGAAGAGAGCAGTAATAATAAAAAAATGCAATCATCAGCATTATCACCCGAACAAATTACGGATATACTGAAGTATGGATTTAATGAAATTAGATGTTATAATGTAAGCTCAGTACAACTTAAGAGTATCTATGCGGAAAAGAATATGGTGGTCTTCATAAAAGTGGAAACTTTAATCGTAAAGCTATTGCATTTAATTAATTGCTAGTCGGGTTTAGCGATATTTGGATTTGTTTGATTTTATTCAAGAAGTTATGCAATAGAAATTGCATTTACAGTGATATTGCCGAACAGTGTGCAGATTTTGGATTGGGTGATTCGATTTTGGAAAAGGAGGCTCTTGCAGCAATTCGTGAAATTGGTTTTGCTGTACGAATGATATCTTTGCCAGAAGCATTACCGCGAACTGCTGATTTGATTTTTATGAATCTGATCACGCTGGAAGGTATTTCTGTTCTTTCATCTAATTCTAGTTAAAATAGTGCACTTATTTCTTCAATTCATTATTCATCAGTTTGATTTATACAATTAGAAAAATCTTGCGGGTGTTATCGCATCACATTCATACCATATTCCGAGTTTCTGCTAAGTAGTGAGCACAACTCTCGTCTGTTTCTGTATCTCAAACTACTTATTTTCGTAACTTAATTATGATTTGCACATTTATTCTATTTGTTTGCGTTATTGAAATCTTTCTCGAATCAATATCTACAGGTCCAGGGTTCCTCTGAAGTTGAATAGGATATGGAACAAATGAAGGAGCAGTAGCGTGTTATCTGTCGTTTGTAAAACTGTGGCGGAAATTTATATAATAATTCATTTTTTCACGATTTGCACGAAATTTTGGAGTTTAGCCAATCTGATTTTACTTCAATCAATTATTACTTTAATGTTATCAGATCGTATGTACTGTATTGAATTGACGCAACGTGGATGGCGTGTGGCATCAGATCGTCACGATAGTATGAATGGCGATTATCGGCAGCTCGATTTGCATACCCGTTATTTCGAGACGATTTATCAACTGCTAAATGTAATATCACCGGAATTCCGAAATCAGTTTGCTAATAAACTCAGCAACAAGCTCACTGCTTTAAGCAATGGTGTTGCGGAAAATATATGACCGAAACCATAATTTTCCTACCTCACAGCATAATGCTCATAAACACACTAATACACAGTTTGCAAAGTTTTAATCGTTATTTGGCTTGTATATGTATATATTTATATATATTTTTTCCTCTCTTTTTCTGCTGATTGTTTGAAATTTGATTGGATAGCGGGATATTTAATGTAGTATAGAAATAAACTAAACAAATGACTAATTAAAAAAATTTGCATATGATAATAAAAGATAATGTTGAATCAGTGATTAATCTTGCTCTTTCCTATAGAATTTATTTGATAATATTAGAAAGGTTTGAATTTACAAGTGCAGAGAATTGTTTCCACAATAAATTATTACATAGTATTCATTGTTAAATCTTCTGCTATAGCGTTTGTCGAACACAAAATATCGCATATCAGCGCTCTATCTTGGCTGAATCTATGAACAGTCAAATGTTTCATTTTTATTAGTGAGTCGTAGTGCTTTATAGTCGATGCATTCAATGTTAGTATAACTCAATTTGACAATTTTTGATTCACTGATGTGGGATTATCATAATAGTAAGTGCACTTAAGTGGATTTGCAAACTCTTCAGTTATGTTTTTAGTGATTGTTAAAATTAATCAGAGCAATATTTAGAATTAAACAAATACTCAATACTCTTTCGGGGATTTATAATATTCAGCGACAGGTAATAGTGATATTAGTTGCACCTTCCGCGTCGATTTATTAACGATTTTTCTTGCTTTTTTTCTGCTCTTTGTGATCTATGATAAGTGTAATGGGAAGTTGTATTGAGGAATTCGTAGTATGACACACACACACACACACACACACACACACCTCTAGTTAAGTTGTTTGAGTAAGTTAATTAGTGATTTAACTATTAATGAAAAAAGAAAAAATCATTTAGAATTAGTTTCAGAAATCGGCGCATTTTAAATTGTTATTAATCGAAGAGGAGAAGTTACACTGATAAATTTTGATTTATGTCGAAAATTGTGTTAAAAGAATGTAAAATTGTTGGTGAAAATGACGGGAATTTTGGTGTAATATCGTACAGCGAATTATTTGAATTTCGTCCAGAACCCAATTAAATTTTGTGTGCAATATTGTTTGAGTGAATGATTAGTGACAATTGTGATGTATATTTATCATAAAGCTTAATGATAACTAATCAAAGAAGTAGTAAATATGCAGTAAATTTTTTTCCGATAAAAATTTATGATATACTTTATGATATAACTTTCATGAAATATTGTATTCATTTATAAATTACATAAATTTACAGCGGTAATATTAATTTTTAAAACAATCCTTATTCTCTTCTATTGAAATTTCTAAAAACTTAAATCACTTTTTTTTTTTTTTTTTACAATTAAAGTATTAGGCTTACTTTTTTCTCAAATAACTATTGCTTATTTTATGTAATTTTTATTTCACGTGATAGAAGTAAACAAACGTAAAATAAAAAAAAAGAATAATTTTTTGAGATATTATCATTAATCTCAGAGATAGGTTGTTATTTTAGTATTTTAGTTGTATTAATTGTACAGTTATTACATATTTGTTTTTTATTGCCCAAATAAATTATAGTAATACTTAAGTAAATTTTTTGCTAATTAAAATGCTGAAATGATCACTAAAAAAAAGAAAAGAAAATTATCATTCTAATGCAAAAATATTCGTCTAAGTGTAGTAAAGTTTTTAATTGAAAAAAAAAAAATGAATAACGAAGAAGAAAAAGAAAAAAAAAACTTCAAAAAAAAAAGAGAGAGCCAGAAGCAAATTTAACACTTTAAATTTATAGAAAATTAAATTCATGATAAGCAATAATAATCATATAACTTCTATTTATTTACACATATAAATTATGTTAGTATTTCAATAATGTTAATGATGATAATAATAATGATAACAATTAATAGATTAATAAATTAATACCGCAATGCATTATTGATTTGAGGTTAAAATGTTGATGGAATGTACTTAATCTAATTAACCTTTGACATATGAGCAATGATAACCAAAGTGACATGTCACAGTATTTTGTTAATTCGTAAATTCGTTGTCTTTTTCTGTTTCTTACACAAGCTGAGTTTACTTTTATCAATTATCAATAATGTAATGTTTTAAAGTAAGTAGGAATTACTCTGTCAAATTGTGCTATTTCGTTTTAATCTTTTATTACAACAAAAAAAAAAAAAAAAAAAAAAAAGTAAAATTTTTTAAAAAAACAATTAAGTGCAAAGGTTATTTAGTTCATTTATAGGATGAATAGTAATATTTAGTTCCAATAAATCGAACAAATTTTATTTATTATTTCATTTTCATTAATGGTATTATTATCTTATTTTTATATTTTTTTCATCATCATTATATTCTGTCTTATTTTTTTATATTTTTTTTTCATCATCATTATATTCTATCTTATTTTTTTATATTTTTTTTTCATCATCATTATATTCTATCTTATTTTTTTATATTTTTTTTTCATCATCATTATTTATATATCTCATTTTTCTTTTCCGATCAATTTGCCTTCATTATATTATTAATTCATTATCAATATAATGATAAGTTTAATGACAAGTTATCATTTCATTATCAATATAATGATAAGTTTAATGACAAGTTATCATTTCATTATCAATATAATGATAAGTTTGCCTTCAATGATCGAAAATGGAATGCTAGCAATAATTTCACTTGATTATCATAGACAAATTGAAATTTTAACTTGTTTATAGTTATTTTATTCTAAAAAAAATTGAAACAAAGTTTCAAAAAAAAAGAATAGTTTATTCTATAGTACAATTATATCGTACTAAAAATTTAAACATGAATTAAATTTTGAAATAGTGAGTGCAACAGACGGAAAAGATTATATGTGTAAATAAATACTTATAGCTTTTTCAAAGAAATTTTTTTTTTTTACTAATTAATTACTACCTGTGAAAATAAATTATGCATAGTAACGTGGATAGCATATATTGAATTTTTATGTAATGAATTATGTATATTTTAATGTTTTTTAAATACTAAATTTTGTATATTTAATTTTGATATTATTATAAATTTATTCATTTCTAAATTTGATGATTTTGTTTAAGTTGTTAAGAGTAATTAGTTTATTAATTT
Source organism: Brugia malayi (assembly GCF_000002995.4). Classification (NCBI taxonomy): domain Eukaryota; kingdom Metazoa; phylum Nematoda; class Chromadorea; order Rhabditida; family Onchocercidae; genus Brugia; species Brugia malayi. Next base: position 12,087,936 of record NW_025062476.1, on the reverse strand, counting down.
TTAATTTTAACTTATAAAATTTGTTATTGTAAACAAAAAAAAAAAAAAAATTTTTTTTTTTGTAAATTTATGACTGTACTGAGATAAAATTACAATAAGTTGAAAATTTTTGAAGTTAAATTAAATTTAATTCTTTAAATTAAATTCAATATGCTGCGGTATGTGAGCAGAGAACAGTATCAATTTCAATTTCATACTTTCTTTTATAAAAAAAAAAAAAGTAGAATTTATTTTTTGGAAAATATAATTTATTGAGTGGAATAATTTGAAGGATTTGTTTAGATGAACTCATCATATTGTTATATATATTTATTTATTTAAAATTATTTTAGAAAAAACGATTAGCAATAAAACAAAATATAATTTAATTTAATGTTAAATTTCTGAAATTTTATATGTAACTAAAAATTAAATCTTACATTTATGTTACTATTTAATAGAATTAAAAATTAATAATCAATAGAATTAATTTAAAAAGTTAAAATATATATATATATATATATATATAGTTGATGCAAAGAACAAAAAAGAAAAATTTTCAGTTTGAATTAAAAAAATCTTAAATTTTAATATCGTAAATAAATTTAAAAGAAAATACTTTATAGTTATATTTAATTGGAGAAATAAAAAATGAAAACTTTCATTTTATAATCTAAAATTCAGAATTTTCGATGATAATAGAAAATATTCCAAAAAAAAAAAAAAAAAAAAGAAAAACAAGGAAAAGTCAAGCAACAAATGTTTGAATCTAAAATTTTCATATTATTTTAATAGCATAATTATATTTTCAAAGCTGATTTTATTTATGATAAATTTAAAATTTATTATTTATGATATTTATGATAATTAATGATTGTTTATGATACGAATGAGCCAAGCATTAAAAGCCTATCATTCATTTGATAATTAATTTTTCATATTTTTCTCATTTTAGGCAATGTTTCAAAACATTAGAAAATAATTCACATATTGTAAATTTTTTTTTGTTTACTCAAATACTATCTTTGGTAAATGGCAAAAAGTTTTAATAAATTTTAATTAATTGTCTCTTTTTTTTTTTTTTAAATTTTTTTCCACAATTTTCATTAATTTCGTTATCATTTTGTAATTTTTGTACCTTTTGTGCTATTTAATTAAATATATTATTTATATGAATTTTTAAGAATAAAAACGAGAAGTAAGCATGAAATTCTTCCAATAAATGAAATTATTATTATTATTATTATTATTATTATTATTATTATTATTACTGTTTTTATTATTATTAATTTGATAATGATAAAATGATTGGTAGCACTGAATGAATGATTTGATAAAATGGGTCGTCAAATTTATAAATTATAGTTTAATTTTAAACGAATGGAAAGGATAAATTGACAGTCCAATTGTCGCAATTGTTTAATCATCGACGAAATTATATTAAATTCGTTATTAAATATCAACGATGGAACAGTTTCTTTCAATTATTCTTTTAGCTAATTTTTCAATTTAATTTTATATTTTATTTATCAAATAATCATTAAATTTAATTGCAAAATTGGAAAAATATTTCGGAATTAAAATTTTCAATTTCCTAGTTATAATAAAATAATAATAATAATAATAAAATATTTCTACAATGAGTATTTATCTTTTTAAGAAATTATCTCAGTGTTTTAAAATATACCATTATGAGATATAAATTTGTATGTAAGTTTATTTATAAATAATAGAAACAATTGTAATTAATATTTTTCATCATTTTTAGCTAAAATTTTAATTTGAAAATTTAAAATTTACATTGAAATAAAAATTCCATATATTTCAATCCAACTTTAATCCAATAAAAAATCAAGAAAAAAAAAATTGTTTTAGATTAAATTTGAAGCAATTTCAATTTTTTATTTTTTTAGATTTTTGAAAAAAAAAGAAAACACTTTTGTTAAGCAAAATATTTTCAATAATTTTACAAAAATACTATGATAAATTTCTATTAGGAAATGAAAAATGATTAAATTTAAATTTTAAAATATTTTGTCACAATTTGTCGCTTTTTCTTTTTCCACCCAAAAATATTTTCATTATTAATTGCTTATTAAAAATTTTAAATTCCAATTTTGCTATCTTTTCTTTGTCCTTTGTCCTTTGTCCTTTGTCCTTTGTCCTTTGCCCTTCTGTCCTCTATCCTTGCATACTTTTATGACTCACTCATATCATTACCATTTTTGATTGTTGTGATACGATGTTTAACACAAACTGTAAAAGGTGTAAATCGCTCAAAAAAATAAATAAATAAAAAAAAAGAAATCTCTCCGATGATATTTTCTTCTTACAAAGAGAGAAAAATATGTGTTAACATTATTGTAATGACAACGTTTTTTCCTTTTTTCCTTTTTTTTTTTTTTTTCGTATGATTTTCATTTATAATACAATTGTTAAATCATAAAAAAAAAAAAAAAAAAAACTGTGAAATATTCAATTTATCATTTTAGATTTTAATGATTAAAGAATGATAAAGCAAAAGCTGAAAAGAATGAATTATTACAAATAATATCAATTTAGCACATTTATGTAGCAATTATAATTCCATTTTTTTATTCATTACTTTAATTTGTAACAAAAAGAATGAAAGATGATATTTGTGAAATTTCAGTTAAAAAGAAATTTATATCGTATAGTAAGTAATTGCAGGACATTTAAATAGCAATAAAAATAATAAAAGCAATAATAATAATAATAATAATAATAATGATAATAATAGTAATAATAATAAGACAATAATAATAATAATTCATTATTATCGGACATTGCAATTTCATTTATTTAAATGAATAAAATTTGCTTCCTTATTACTAGCTCAAAAAACGCATCACAATTTTATCAATAAAGTGTTTCGACCAAGCTGATAAGATGATAATTAATGTCAAATTACAACTTAGTAGTAGTAGTAATAGTAGTAGTAGTAGTAGTAGTAGTAGTAGTAGTAGTAGTAGTAGTAGTAGTAGTAGTAGTAGTAGTAGTAGTAGTAGTAGTATAGTAGTAGTAGAGTAGTAGTAGTAGTAGTAGTAGTAGTAGTAGTAGTAGTAGTAGTAGTAGTAGTATAGTAGTAGTAGTAGTAGTAGTAGTAGTAGTAGTAGTAGTAGTAGTAGTAGTAGTAGTAGTAGTAGTAGTAGTAGTAGTAGTAGTAGTAGTAGTAGTAGTAGTAGTAGTAGTAGTAGTAGTAGTAGTAGTAGTAGTAGTAGTAGTAGTAGTAGTAGTAGTAGTAGTAGTAGTAGTAGTAGTAGTAGTAGTAGTAGTAGTAGTAGTAGTAGTAGTAGTAGTAGTAGTAGTAGTAGTAGTAGTAGTAGTAGTAGTAGTAGTAGTAGTAGTAGTAGTAGTAGTAGTAGTAGTAGTAGTAGTAGTAGGTGGGACAAAAACAATTCTCGTCCTAATAGTCAGTTAAAAGAAATGAAATGTTACGCTGATCAGATCACTTTTAATCATTCACTCATTCATCTTTCGTTACAACTGCTACTGCTACCACAACAGCTGCTACTACAATAACTGCTAGTACAACTGCAACAGCTGCTACTACAACTACTATTGTGGCTGCTTTAACTATCTTCCGCAACTGTGTATTTTATTTGTTGCAGAGATTGTTGTCGCCCACCTGTTGTCCATTTTCTCCTTCGGACTACAACAATCTGATCTTTTCGGCATCATCGGTGATCGTCTGTCGTCTCCTCTCTGCCAATTTGGTGACACATAGATGCGACCCGGTTTCTCACTCTCATGGAATGTCGAGGTTTCATTCATTCATTTTTCATAAATGTGTACATATTTAACAGCATAATTAACAAAACTTCAAACATTATCACCTACAGATGACATTTTAAGCTCTTTGTTGACATACCATTTGCGATATTTTCTTAATCTGACAAAATTCTTTTCAAAATTTCATTTCCTCAATGAAAAATTCAAATGTGAAAAATTAAAACAAATGCTATTATATTATTGCAATTTCAATGCAAATGAAAGATAAAAGAAAATTTAAAAAAAAAAACAAAAGTAAATAAAGGATGAAAGAAAAAAAAAATTACTTCCATTCTTTATAATTAAATTAAATTTATGACATTAAAAAAAAGAATTTCTATGTTATTTCTATTATTGCTTAAAACATATCAAAAATTGTTTATAATAAAAAATAAATCAGATAATATTTTCGCCTAAACAATAATTTGAGATGGTATTGTTATTTTAGTGGCTTGGATCATTCCCTGTACCGGGAATTGATCCGGAATCCGTATCACAACGATTAGATCGATTCATTCCTCGGAAACCTCCTATTGCTGTTCAGTTATCAATTTCCGTTTATGGTGTAAAAGTTTGTGCTGTTGATGATGAGGTATTCCATTATTAATTTATTAAATCTTTAATTTAAAAAAAAAAAAATGTAAAATTAGTGAAAGAAGAAAATGGAAAAGAATAATTGATAATTAATTTATTTCCATTTCATTAAAACTTTAATCTATCACTTTTCTAAACTGAAATCATTCATTTATCGCTTTCATCTTTCACTGATCATTTCAAATTGTCATTAGGGTAAATATTCAATTAAATTTGTATTTTTAAATTTTACTCACTGTCTTTAGAGACTTAAAAAAAAAAAAAAAAAAAAAAAAAAAAAACATTGCTTTCATTGTTGTGTTAAGGTCAAAATGTATATTAAAATGTATTTTGTAAATTTAAGAATTAGTTTAAATCGAAATTGAAAGTTGAAATCACTTTCATAATGTCATCATTATTTGCTACAAAAAAAAAGAAAAAATTTCTATTTCTCTCTTCAAAATAGATAATTTAATTAATTAATTGATTAATTAAAAAAAAAAAAAAACAGTACATATTGATCTTTTAATACAAAAAGATTTTAATAAAAAACTTCCAATTGATAAATGTAATTTCAAAGAGTTTAAACTTGCAGTAATTTGTTAAAATTTCTCCTTAAACTTTCAAAATATAATAGAATTCATTTATGGTTTTAGTTACTCCTTTAATAATCAAACAATTTTTATTGATTTCTCTCGAAGTTACTGCAAAATTTCCAACAATTAATTTTGAATTTTGCAAATTTTGCAAACAAATCATCGTCAGACATCGAATTTTCATAATTTACAAAAATAAATTTATTAATTTAAAATTTTTATTTAAAACTAATTAGTCACTTTTTTGTTTTTTTTTTCTCCTCATTTCATATCAAATTCAATGTTACCTTAATCAATCTTTATCATAATGCTAACATTTAATCTTAATTTAACTAATTAATTTAATCTTCTTATATTAAAAGTAAGATAACTTTAAATTTCTTTAATTTTTTTTTTTTTTTTTAAAAACAATATGATGATATTTTCATTTTCATTACTGAATGACTATTGACTTAATCAATATTCAAATTTTTTTCCGGATTCCTTTTTTTTTTTTGCTCTCTCCGGTAAAATATTTCAAGAAATAGTTGCAAAGTATTATGATAGTTTTAACAATTTATTCATTACATTAAATGCGCAAATGGTAGCACAAAAATTTTATAATATTTTGGAGGCAAAAAAAGTGTATAAAAAATGGCGGAAGAACCTTTGTATTATATAATATACAGCAATGATTTAGGACTGATTGCGCCATTTGGCGAAAATGTATCGTTGATTGAATCAAAGTCTTTTTGATAAAGCCGAAAAAGAAGAGGAACAGTGTGGGTAATGGTCATTTGGTCACTTGATCATTTGGTCATTTTTATATTATCATCGTAATGATGAACTTTATGTCACCCTGTCATATCATTCATTAGAAAAGTTTTTGACTGAAGAAGCATTTTTGTTTTCATTGAATCAAAATTACATTACACTGTTAACTTTTACTTAATATACTTTAAATTATCGTAGTACAGTAAATTAAACTATGATCATACTTTATCAGAAAGTATTCCTATGACTTAAATTCAAGATAAACTTAAAAGTTCAAAGTAATTAAAGTTAAAAAAAAAAAATAAAGAAAAAGTAACTTTTGTTATTTTATTTAAAAAATTATTTAAAATTATTTACATAAATGAGAATATATTATTTTTATAATAATGTCATTTGGAATAATTAATTTCTTCATAAATTTACATTCTTTTTAAGAATTTTATAATAATAAACTTTAATTTTCTTTTTTTTTTCTTCAATTTCAATTTTACAAAAAAATAAAAGAAAAAAATTTAATGATACTTAAGTATTAATTTCTAATTTTATTCATTTCCTATTATTATTGAAAAAGAATTTTTTCCTCTTTTTTTTTTTTTTTTTTTTCTTCCTACAATTTCAAATAGTGTATGATTTGGTTGAATTAAATAAAAAAAAAAAGAAAAGAAAAGGCGGGAAGGAATTATTTTTGCGCAAAAAATAAATTTAATTTTGATTTTTAATTTTGACATTTTCCTTTCTTTCATTTCTTTTCAAAAAAAAAAAAAAAAAAAATTTAGAAAGAGAAAGGAAATTTATATAATTCCCTTTGTCATCATTATTCATTTTTTTTTTTTCTCTCAATTTCGTTGTACACAAATGAGAATATTTCTTTCTTTTTTTTTTTTTTTTTTTTTGAATTTTAATTTTCTCCTCGTCAAATTAAAAAAAAAAAAAATGAATTATTAATTAATTGATAAATATGCGATATAATTAATTGTAAATGAAAATATTATTATTTAATCCTGAAAAAAAAAAAAAAACAGCAAAGTTATTTTGTTTTAAATTAAAAATTAAGAATTAAAAGAATGAAATTTTTGCAAATATCATTTAGATTATTTGTTACGAGCAACAAATATCGGAAAAATTTTTACTCAATATCGGAAATGAAAATAATAAATAAATAATAAGTAATCAATGATCGATATTTATAATATTTCTACTATATATTATAATAAATACTTTATATAAGCTAATAATAAGCATTCTAAGATAATTTCATATTTTTCCAATTTATCAAATTTATAAAACATGAATACTTAATTGTTGTATTTGAAATTTAATACTTATTGAAAATATAAACACTTATTGTTATTCTAGTAATTAAAATTATTTGTATTATATTTTTTTTTTAATTAATATATTGAAATGAATTAAATTAAATTTTGTTGTCAAATATTTTGCAATAATTAAAAAAAAAAAAACATATATTTTTATTGAATCATTGCGAATTTTAACAAAAAAATAAATTTTAATTTCAAAAATACATTTTAGTAAGTAATATAATATTAAACTTAAATTAAAAAAAAAATTTTTTATTGTTAAGAATATTTTTGATGTTTGATGATAATAGTAATATGCAATAGAATTAAAAATTTAAAATTTTTCATTTTGAAAACTTTTAAACTAAATCATAAAATTTGATAAATTTTAAATATTTGTTGCAAATATGAGAAAAAGGTAATGAATTTTTTAATTTTGATAATATTTAAGTATTAAATAACATTATATTTTTGTATTTTCAAAACGATAAAAAATTTTAATTTAAGATTTATCATCAGTGACCTAAAATTTATCTATTATTTCTGAAATTTACTTCTCCACAAGCTATTTTTAAATTATTTTTAAAATTTAAGTATTTTTAAATTGTCATAAAAATTCAAAAAGCAATATTTTTTAGTCAATTAAATTAATCTGTTAATTAAAACTTAATTAAACTTAAATTATTTGCTTTTTTGGTGTAATTTTATATTACTTCAAATTACATTAATGAACAAATAAAAAATTAACAAAATAATTGTAAAAAATTTTAAATCCAAGAAAAAAAAAACAAAAAAAAAAAAAAAATTGTGATATTAGCAATCAAAATATTTTACTAATTTTATTAGCAGCAACTGTTCAATTTGTATTTTCTCATACATTTAAACTATACAAAGGAAAAGGGAGAGAGAGAGAGAGAGAGAGAGAGAGAGAGAGAGAGAGATAGAAAGAAAGTAAATATGTATTTGTGAATAAATAATGTTTCAAAGCGGTTCTTTTGATGTTACTCTTTTTTTTTTTTTTTTTTTTTCATAAATCAAACTAAAATTTTCATTAATAGCAATTTATATAACATTAATATGTTAATTGCATTATTGATAATGAAATGAAATTGTCACCATCAATTGACAAATTTTCCTTTTCAAATTTTTGAAGGACAGAAATGTGACAATTAATGGTACCTTTTTTTTTTTTTTTTTTTTCTGCCATTTCATATTATTTAGCGTAATAAATTTAAAGTGGAATTTAACTTTATTGTAATTTATCATGACGAATTCTTTTTTTTTTTTTTTTCTTTCTTTCTTTCTTTCTCATTTACACATTAAATGAATTTTCATTTTCGAAAATATTATTTAATATTTGTGTATGAAAAATTTTTTATAAAATTAGAATTAAATATTTTGAGCAAAATTTCATTTCAATTCGATTATTTTTAACATATTTCAATAATGATTTGATAATTTCTAGGTCATATTTTTGGTTTAATTCTGGTTTAATTTTGAGGAAATTTAAATTATCGTTTGTTTTCATACCCTCAACTATTTTAATTTCAAAAATTCAAAATTAAATGATCGATATGATTTAAGAAGAATTGAATTTTATTTATTCATTTATTTTCTATTTTTAAATCAAATTAATGATTATATAAATTAATAATTATAAATCAAAATAATAATTGTATACAAATTAATAATAATTTTACATACGCATTTTCATTTTGCTTATTATTACTACAAATATTTAAATTTGCATATTTCTATTTTTTTTTTTTTTTTTGAAATAGGTATGACTGATAGTTTTTAATCCAAATAATTTAAATATGAATACCTCCAATCTTTTTTTTTTATATATATTTTTTTTCATTCTTAGCCATAAGCATAAATTATTTTTTAAATGAATGAATTTTTAAGATTGGAATTTATTAGTTTCAATTTAAAATTGTTATATCAAACATTTTAGAAAAATATTTCTAAAATTATAAACTTTTTCATGCAATAAACTAGAATTTTTATACTATTATAAATTGAAATGGAATTTAATTTTTCATTTTTATCTGTTTTAAACTCAAAAAAAAAAGTGATAACCTTTCTAATTTTGGAAACAAAAAAAAAAAAAAAAATAAAGAATCGAAGTTTAAATATTTTTTTTTGGATCTTTTTTTTAAAATTAATTGTTGTATTCAATTTTTAAATATACATATTAATAATTACAAAATCTAATTTATGCATCCATCCAAGTTAAAATTTAATTTTTACATATAATACTCAAAATTTAAAAATTACATTACTTCTATTTTCACAAGTTGCATAACTTTAAATATTATAAAGTTATTTTGCTATCATAAAAATTTGGTTTTACATACATATTGCAAATTTAAATTACAACTTAAATTTAAATTATACTATCATCTCTTAAAAATAAAAGTGAACAGTATAAAATTAAAAATTTTTAGAAAGATTATATCTTATTTAGTAAAACTGTAAGTAAAGAGATCAGTAATTCAGGATCAATCAAAATTGAGATCAATCGATTGATCACATTGTATCAAATAATTTATTATTTCATTAAATTGATCCACTGATAGCACTGTTATTGATTTGAATTAGATAGAATTCACTTAACTTTTTCATAAAGTTTTATTTATCTAACATTAGCTAACTGTCACCGATAGTTAAGCAAAAATTTTTGATAATCCAATTTAATTTCATAAACATAAATAATATATATATATAAATCATTATAAATAATTTTAAACTATTAAATCAATATTAATTCATTTTTTTTTTTTTTGTTATTTAAAAATTTTATTTTTACTCAAAAAATGCATAATTTTTATTGATATTTTAATAAATAAAATATATTTATGAAAATTTTTTAATTTTAATAAAATTAAAAGTAAAAACTTTTATTTTTTGTGTTTTTTTTTGTTTATTTATTATTTCACATTGATAATATTTGTTATTCACATTAATATACATTCAGCATTTTTAGTAATATTTAAAAATTTGAAATTGTTATTTTTATTAAATGAAATTAATTTTTATTTCTAATTTTATAATTGGATAGGAGGAAAAAAAGGTTGTTTAGATGAAGAAAAGAAAGGGAAAAAATTAAAATAATTGAATGAAAAATTAGAAAAGAATTTTTGATTGTAAAATTTCAAAAATTATTCGTTCGTAGTTTCTTTGGTATTTTTGGTCCGACGATCGTAAAAAAAAGAAACGAAGGACAATTGCAAAGGACAAATAGATACTTGCAACATTTTACAAATGATTTATTTACTTTTTGTAGTGCAATAAATGCTTAAGCAATAAACAATAAAAGAATAAACAATTAAGCAATAAACAATAAAAGAATGGAAAATAAGAGAAGGAAGGAAAGAAAGAAAGAAATTTAATGAAATATTAATATTAAACAAATAAATTAACAAAATATTTGAAATGAAAAACAAATTATTTGTTTGAAGTATATGAATAAATAAAGAATCAAATTACTTATCAAATATGTACAAATATTTTAAACAAACAACAAAATAAATAAGAAATAAATCTAATTAAGAGAGAGAGAGAGAGAGAAAGAGAGAGGTAATAGTTTCGATAAAATGTTTTTAGATTTTGAAATTGTTAATGAATAAATTAAATAAATGAAGAAAGAAATTAGTTAATTAATTATTTAATCAAAAAAGCAATAAATAAAAATGATAAAGGTAAATTATTATTAATAAATAAATTTGAAATGTTTTTATTTTTTAGCGAATATTATTTTGTCAATCAATTCGACGAGTAAATTGTGTAATTGGTCGAACAGAACGACATGAGGTGGCATATATTGCTCGAGAACCATCGGGTCAAGTGTACAGAAGATTGTGTCACCTGTTTAGGACTAAATCATCACATCAGGTAGTAATAATCTTTCGGTTCTTTACCGTTCTTCTTTTTTTTTTTCTCCATTTTCATAAAATTTTAAAATTTTCAATTCATCCACAAGTTTTTAATTTGTATAATTTATATGTGAAAAAGAAAAAATTTAATTTATATAATTGAAGTGAGAAAAAAAAGCAAATTTTACATGAAGTAAATGAAATTAAATTGGACATTAATAGATTAATAAAGAAATTGGTATTCAAAATATTTGAGTTATATTAAATGGTACTTTTATTATTTAAGTTATATTAACTGGTAGTATATGAATAAAAAATAAATTTTTATTAAATTAACTTTTCTTAAGCACTTTTTTTTATCTATTATATATATTATGTAAATTAAAATTTTTTAGCATAATTTTTTTTTTTTTTTTTTTTAATGTAATTATTGAAAGAAAAAAAAGTAAAAAATATCATATATTTTATCATTGTATTAATTAATTATTCCTTCCGTTTAATGAGTGTAATAAATTATTTTTGGAAAAAAAGTATTTTGAAAATTTTAAGCTTCGTTAATTTATTGCTTAATAGAATTATGAAGGAAATTGCTAAACATAAATCATACATTCATTATTTGATAAATTGATGAAATTATTGAATTGGAAATAATTAATTAATCTATTTGTATATGAGCAATAAATACTATAACAGATTGAAACCATTTAAAATTATTTTGTTTATTACTATCTTTCATTTTGCAAAAAAAAAAAAAAAAATTAAATGAGCAATTTAAGCTAACAATGCTTAAAAATGTTAGCATCTGTCATTTATGATTTACTGCTAATATTATATGGAATTTATTTATTTATTAATTAGTATTTCACTATTGCCAGGTCAATATTGGAATTAAAAATTGCTGGAATAAATTAAAATTGTATTACAGTTCTGTTATAAGTTAATCAGTATCATAAATCAGTATTTGTATTTTTTTATGAATCAGTATTTATGTTTTTAGTATTTATATTTTGGTGTTAATCAATATTTATATTTTTTATGTCAATCAGCAATTTATGTTTTTTATGTTAATCAGTATTTATAATTTTTATGTCAATTAGTATTTATATTTTTATGTTAATCAGTATTTATATTTATGTTAATCAGTATTTATAATTTTTATGTCAATTAGTATTTATATTTTTATGTTAATCAGTATTTATATTTGTGTTAATCAGTATTTATTTTTATGTCATTAGTATTATATTTTTATGTTAATCAGTATTTATATTTTTTGTTTTAATCAATATTTATATTTTTCATGATATATTTAATATATCTTTATCAAATATTACATATTATATTCCGCATTCAAAAATTACAAAAGTTTATTAAACGAGATAAATCGGTGCTTTTTTTTTTTTCAAATCAATAATTTAATTCGATATTTATGTCTGTAATAATAACAGATATAAAAATTTAAATTTTAAGAATTAAAAGGAAAAATAATTTCTTTTTTTATTTTGCTGGTTAAATTTTAACCTTACAAATTTATAAAATAATTTCTGAGCAATAGCAAAAATAAATGTGTAATAAAAATTATCAAAAAAAAATATGCCAAAGAAGATGATTGAACTTTAACCTTGCAAATTTATGAGTCTGAGAAAGCAAAACGATTAGAAAGGATAAAACAAAGGATAGAACAGGGAGATAGAGAGAGAGAGAGAGAGAGAGAGAGAGAGAGAGAGAGAGAGAGAGAGAGAGGAGAGAGGGTATATATCTTTAAACAACTGTTTACATAAAACATCATCCATTTGTATTCGATTGTTATTTGCGTCAAACTTCTAAAGAAAATTCTTCCTAATTTTGCTTTGTTTGTTTACATATGCTTAAAATTCTATCTTCTTTCCCCTCTTTAACCTCCAAAATTTACCATTTTTATTTAACTTTTTCTTTTTGAATCTCAAAATCAAATGTAATATTATTTAAATTTTAATCAAATTCGGTTTATAGATGCTTTTATTATTTTGGAAAAGATTTACTTAATGTTCTTGGGGAGATTTATTGGATGTAAATGCTAATATATGGGATAACAGAGAAATATAATATCAACAGAAACAATAATACAATAAATATTATTCAAAAAAAAAAACTTTATAAAAAAAAATCTTATATATATTTAAAAAAAATTGATGCACAAATAATGGAAATCCCTCTTTGTGATAACTGTCTACTGATAAAACTCTGTCTCCTGGTTGAACTCTCCTCATTCTTGGGCAAAACTCTGTCTCCTGGTTGAACTCACCTCATTCTTGGGCAAAACTCTGTCTCCTGGTTGAACTCTCCTAATTCTTGGGCAAAACTCTGTCTCCTGGTTGAACTCACCTCATTCTTGGGCAAAACTCTGTCTCCTGGTTGAACTCTCCTCATTTTCTTGAACAAAACTCAATACCACTGAACATGAATGACCTCCTTGTGTAGCATAAGCAATACATATGATTTACAACAAGAAGTTGACCTGCCGAAAGGGAAATTAATCTAACAAAGAGCTATTGACCTGATTTACAATCAAATCTAATTACTAGTTGATAAGTCTCAAAGGAGGTCAGTTAAACGGAAGTTGTTAGCCTCATAGATTCAAGGATAATTTACAATTAGTAACGAAACAAACAATGAGGTCAACTAAATAAGGAAGTGATTTCGTGTAAACAATTTCTAAAGGGTTTACAACAATAAACATGCTGAAACAAATAGCTTAATGTAAATATTATTTTCCGAACAGTTCTGAAGAATATAGTAAAAATAAAAGTAAAAAGTATGAAACGTACCTTTTACTCTTATTTTCTACTCTCATATAAATATTTTCAAGAATTTCAACGATATTAAAAATTCACTACACAGCTATTAAATTAAATTTATGATAATTAAATATTAAAGAATGTTAAAAAAGAATTAACTGAATGTTGTAAAATGAAATCAATTTATAATATTTCAATATTTTTTGTTATATAATTCAAAAGAAAAAAAGTGAAGAAAAAAATGACAGAAATTAAAGTCTATTATTATTATTATATAAGTAAATATTATAATTAAAATAAGTTTTCTTTCAAAAATTTTACAAACTAATTTGTTTATTTATTTTTTTTTTTTTAAATTTGAAGCAAAAATTTATGAATTAATTTAAAAAATCTTTTTATTATTTATATTTGCATGGAATAATCATAGCATTTTTCATAGCAAATTTATTTTTCTTTTTTTATATAGTTAAAAATTTTTTTCGTTTTTTTTTTAAATAAATTGTAAAAATTTTCAGGTGGAAGAAATAGAATCTATTCTTGAGAATGCTTTTCAAGCATCAGCACTTATTAAACCATCATCACCACTTATAAATTCAGCAAAATTATCTTCATCACATTTTGCTACACCAATAACTGCTACAACAATACATCAACAACATCGCTTATCAACAAATACTCCAACATTATCATCTGCTGCTACTAATCATCCATCTACAATTGAACAATGTAAATTGCATATAACATCATCCGTTCTTCTCAATCGTCTTTTCGGTAAATCTCGAACTGATATTAGCTCAAACAATAAGGAAAATGCCACAACAACAACAACAACAACAACAACAACAACAAAGAGTAATAATAAGCAACGTCGACGACCAGTTAGTGCTGTATTCAGTCAAGCATTACATCGACTTTCATCTGCTTCAATTTACAACAAACGGGTATTTTAATTGTTTTTTTTTTAATTAAATTCTTTTTTCGAGAAATCGGAACTGATAAGCTGGAAATGATAACTGATAATAATAATAATAATAATATTGTTATTTGTTAATAATAATACTTGTTAATCGCATTTTTGCGATATATATATATATATTTTTTTTTTAATTAAATCAACAGTAACGATATCAAATGATAAATGATTTGCTTATGATAGTGATATAAATATTGTGATAGTGATACAAATAATGACAATTGATAATTTGATTGTTTATAATAGTGATATAACAAAATAAATAAATAAGATATACTGATGACAATGATATAAATAATAAATATTGCCAGTTATTACTAATGATAGTGATGATAAGAGGATATATCGAGAGAAATAAAAATGAAACATACGAAATTTTAGGGAAAATTACGACAATAGAATATAGTGGTTTCACTTAAATTTAAAATTTAATAAATTGGAATCACTAATGATCAAATAATAAGTAATATTTACTAATTCAATAACGATGGAATAATTACTGATCAAATAAGAATCGAAGTATTAAGAAGAATTCATTACTTTACATTGCATTAATATTAATGAAATAGAATGGTTTACTCAAATACTTATTATTCTTAAGCAGTGATAAGATTTTAATTTGATCTTGATAATTGGCATGATAAGATTTTAAAATTTAATTAGTTCCATGTAAATGAAAAGATTTTCCTTTAATTTTATGTTTATGTAATAAACAAAACAAGCAATTTTAACTATTAATTCTAAATTTTGCAAATCAGAATTTAAATAATGGAAATTGAAGCAAAAAACAAAAAGAAATCGGTTCTTTATTATTTAATGGATTAATCATTATTTATCATTATTATTATTTGATCATAATTTATTATTATTATTTGATTATCATCACTTGAATCTAATTTAAACAATTATTGTTATTCGATTATAATTTACTAATTATTCTGCTAATTATATCTATCAGAGATAATTCCCACAAACTTTTCACTTTTTTTTTTGCCTTAACCAAAATTATAAAAGTTAGCAAATTTTGTAAATATTTTAAATTTCCCAAAAAATATCTTAATACATCATTGTTTTTCTTGTCTATAATTTATTATTATATCTTAATGAAGATAAATAACAATTTCATTTCCTTTAATTCATGCGCTATTTGTAATTAACAAATGGGCGCTAATTGTATAAATGTCAATATTTATTCTTAACATAATTTAATTTCTCTATGAGTTTTATCTTTTGCCTAAAATCTATTTTACTACTTCTTTAAAAATTTTCCTACAATTTATGAAAATTATTATATAAAACAATTTTTTTTTTTTTTTAAATTTGAATAAATTTACTTTACAGTATAAAAAGAAGGAAATAATAAGTAATTGATTGGAAGGAAAATTTTTAAATTTAAAATAATTATCTTGAAATTTTATTTATTTTTTACTTAGTTACATCAAAATTTAATTTAATTTATTGTGAAAATTATTTATTTATTACTTCTAATTAAGATTTACTTGCTATATTCATAGTGTATTCATAAAACTATCATTGTGAGAGAAAGTGTCTTTCATATTTGTTTTAAATTTTACAAATCATTTGAAACATTTTAAAATTATGACATATTTATGATAAGTGATAGCTATGATTGATAATCATAGAATTAATGAATTTTAAATTTTGCATTACTTATTTAACCGTTATTTATGACCAATAATGATTGATCATTTAATACTTCAAAAAAAAGAATAATTTCCTGATAATAGAATGATTAATACCGCATGATTTTTATTAGTGAAATGTCAAAATTAATTTGAAAGTTTCAAATTTTATTGAAAATTTGATTTATTAATTGATCCATTAAGATCATTTCATTTTATTTATTGAAAAAAAAAAAAAAAAAAAACGAATATAAATACATGAATTGCAAATTTATAACATTTATTATTTTATCCATTTAATCATTAGAAAAATTAAGCAAAAGTGTAAATAATTTCATATCAATTAAATTTTAACTTATACAAATTAACTTTTTACATCTAAAAATTTAAACTATTAAACGAAATTTAATATTATTTGTTTAACTTTCCTTAATATATTGTATAATATTTAGCAGTTTCAGATTAATTTATGAAATTATTCATTCTAAAAATAATTACTGCAACTAAAAAAAAAGAAAAATTTAAACAAAAGACTAAATATTTTTATATCAATTAATTTTTAACTTTTACAAATTATATTTTTACAAAAAATTAAAAAAGAAACACAAATAAAATTATTATTTCAAGTTGTAATTATCTGTTTTATATTTTTTTTTTTTTTTTTTTTTTAGATGAGAAATTTAGTAATACATTGATTAATATATGATTTAAAAAAATAATAATAAAATTTAAAAACAAAAAAGATATAATTTAAATTAAATGAATTTTAAGTTCTCATCAACCGATACACCACGAAAGCTAGAAAGGCCTGTATCAATTTGTCAACCATCATCTTCGACATCTGTTACCGCTGTCACCAACACAAAATCACATCATCGTCGTTCAGCTAACTTACAACAACACATTTTTACACCACAAACTTCCACACCAGTAATTTATAATTTAAATTAATTATTTAACTTTTTTTTTTTTTTAATTATGAAAAAAAAATTGCCATACAAATAGATATATGTATATTTAGATATTATTTATTTTGTAATAATTATTTTTCTTTTTTTTTTTTGGCAAATTTTTTCATTTTATTTTTTTTTTTTTTTTTTTTTGTATTTTGCATTTTTAGAATAAAATTTATTAGTTTAAATTAGGATAACAAGAAAAATTTTTGAAAATTTTATGTTAAAAAAAAAATTTTACAATTTCTTTTTCTAATTTTTTTTTTTTTCTAGCATACACAAGAAGAGGTATTTCGTCCAATTCGTCACACTCAAACAACTTTATCATTATGTTATGATGAACGTTTGTAAGTAATACTTTTGTTTTTTTTAAAAGAAAAACTAGAAATAAACGATTGGATAAGAAATTTTTGAGATATATTTTCAAATTTTGTTAACTCCAAAATTTTAATGTTTAATCAAAGTGTATATTAAATAATTGAAATAAATAACTAACAAAATGGATTATATTTCTAAAAAAAAATTTTCCACTAATTAATTTACAATGAAAAATTTAAATATGGAAAATGTTAAGAGAAATGACGCTGAAAAAAATATTAGAATTTTTTTTTTTATTGTCAACAAATTATGAAAACATATAGAAGGTAGAATTTCATCGTGCTTTTTTTTTTTTTTTTCAATCAACATATTTTGAAATTTTAAAAATTTGCTTTAAATGAAATTTTAAAAAAAAAATCTTCTCCTCAACAGTCATATCTATTTTACTATTATAATAACAAATTATTAAAGAAATTTTTATAAACAAACAAAATATTGTCAAGTTTTTACTTTAAAATTTTCCAAAATATTACAATTAATAATTTCGACGAATAAAACAATAATTTTGAAAAGAAAAAAAAAAAAGAAAGAAAATTTCTAATTTGTTTTAATTTTTTTTAAATGTTTAAAAAAAAATTTTTTTCCAGGACAGAATGGATTTATCCAATTGATGAAATATTGGAGAAACAATTGGAACAGGTCGCATATTTCTGTAAAACAGCACATCGGTTAGTGTAGCGTGTTATTATGATGCAAACAATGCAATAATTAATTAATTAATTAATTATCTCATCTAATTAGCAATTAATGAAATTTTACAATTCATGCAGATTAATTACTTTACTTTTACAAGTAATCAAAAATTCCTATACATTTTACATTCAATAATAATTAACAATAATTAAATAATAAATAAATAAATAAATAAATAAATGTATTATAAATGAAAGTTTTTTAGTAAATGAACTGAATTAGTGAAAATGTAATCAAATTATTAATTAAAGTAATTTAGAATGACAATAAATCATATGAATCAATGATTTTCTTTTTTCGCCGATATATAATAATTACTTTAATTAACCAATTATTACTTTGATTAAATCATAATACAATCAATAATTGACACAATAATATCTTGAAAACATCTGTCATTCTCTCACTGCTATTATGATGAATGTTTTTGAAATGAATCCAAAAATTTTGAATTTCAGGAAAATATTACAATTTATTTGATTATAGGAATCGAATTATAGATGCTTTATTAGAGCAACCGGAAGGTGCATTTGTTGTTCGATTTTCTGAATCAAAACGAAAATGTTTGGCATTAAGTGTTCGAGTGCCATTTCGACATAATCCAACTGGTGTATCACATTATCTTATCATTCGAAATGATAATGGATTTAAATTAAGGGTCTTTTTTTTTTATCTTTTATATTTTCAAGAAATCATTTAATCCTGAATCATAAAAAAAAAAGAGAAAAAAAAAAAAACCGGTCTTTTTTATGATTAATCTTGAACCGTTAAAAAAAAAAAAAAAAAAACTCAAATAGCTTTAGAAAAAATGTTCAAAAAAAGTAAACTATTCAAACTTTTCTTTTTTAAATTTCAAATTTACAGGGTTCAAACAAATATTTCCAATCAATACCTATGCTTGTAACGCATCATTCTGTAATGCCTGAACAACTACCATGTCGTTTAATATTTGCTCATTGGGGTAATATGTGGAAATGCAATGAATTGAATAATAATTATGATTACCCACCTTGTGAGCAAGTGGAATGCTCAAATGAGATGTTCAAGCATAATCGATGATCATTTTTGTTCAAATTAGTATAGCTGTGATTCATTGACAAGATAATCCGGTATAATTGATAAAAAAGAAATCAATTTCAAAAATTTTTCACATTCACACATTCACATAACATCAACCATTGCAGAATATAAAAAGAAATGACAATTGTGTTTTGCTTGTTTCAAATAATTTGTTAAAAGAAAAAAAAAAATCTTTTTTTTTTGTTGTAGAAAGCTTAATATAATATTTAGAGAGAAAATATTAGATTATTGAGTTTTTATTTTGGATAAATGTCAAAAATTTAGAATGAATCAATGCAATAACACAAGAAATCACAAGTGAAATAATTCTCACTGAGTAATATCTTGCATATTTCAGGAAAGGATATTATACATATTATAATAATGCACAGAAAAAAAAAATGATAATAAACAAGGAATGAATAAAGAAGAAAAATTAGATATGAAACTGTACAGCTAACAGCAAAGATCACCCATTTCTGTATTTCTGAATCAATCGTCACCTATACATATTAATAGGAAAGGGAAAAATAAACAAATTAACAAACAAGTAAATCTTGAGAAAGAAATGTAAATTAGAACCGGAAACTAATTAATTAATTTCAAAAATTGTCAGGAATTTAACTAGTTTTTGAGACAAACTAGCTATTTACTCATAGCGACATCACCATCAACATAATTTATTCAGTAATATAGATATTTGCTTACACAGTTACCTATCGAATAATAATACAAGCAGAGCTGAAAGAAAAGTACAAATATTATGGGTTTGGCCGAACAGAAATCAAAGCCATATGAAGTTCAGCATGAAATCCAAGTGTTACATATGAACAAACGGTGAATAATCCTGGTGCTACCTGTAAATATAAATGCATAATTAACATCGTGGGAGAAAATAAACATCAATGTTTAGAAAATATGATTTGAACTTTAAAAATATTCCTATAGCTCATCAGTTTAATTAATATATGTTATTAAAATAATGGAAATACTAACTTGCTAGTAACAATTGTAATTAATTATCAATACAAACCTGATAATCCAGGAAATCTAACCATGCAGCAAATTCTTTTTGCATACCAGGCCAAGGTTGTGTCTTATATTCAGCATCTTCTGTAGTAACACGAATACGAAAGAAGATATGCCTGAAAAAAAATTATGAAAGAAAAAAAAAAAAAAAAAACAGTATTCAATCTATTAATGATGTAACCGTTTCGATCATTTTATGGATCGTATCATTCACTAATAAAATACCATAATCGTTCAGCAACTTGCGCAATCAGTTCAACCATTCCACTAATTTTCATCATTCATTATTAAGATCCTTGACTTCATTAATTTATAAGGGGGACAGGACAATGTCCTCCTGTTTCATTTTCATTCATTTGAAGCTTTCAAGATTGTCTTGCTATTTTTGATTAACGAGATATAATCAACTATTATCATTAATTCTCAGTGCGATGAAATAAATATTCAAATCTAGCTTTTGCAAAACTATTAGACAGTACTTACGACTTATTGAATGTTGTTAATCTTTGCAAGAACCGAAATAGAACTGAAAGAAAAACAAAATAAAAACCTCAAATCATTTTCTATGAGAGCAGTGGCGAAAGGTGCTAATGTTGTTGCAATTTGCGCAACAACTTGTTCACTAACACTGAAAACTTTTGACTGGACACGTTGGATGAAGCGACCTTTTGCAACATTGTACACACTGACCAATCTAAGGGACCAATACATTTGATTCGGTATTGGATGTGATGATCGCAAAATTCTTGATTTTTTTAAACCATACTGATAACAACCCTATAACTATTTAGCTCAAAAGTTTCTGAAAATCTCAATAAATACAAGATAAAATATTATCACTGTAATAACTCAACAATTTTTTTTTTTTTTGCCATGATAAACATATCGGATAGATGTTTTCTAAGAGAAACGTTCGTCAAAAAAATATGCTATGTAGTATGCCTGTTGTACTAATATTAAAGTATTAGAGTAGTACAAATATTAATAATTAAAACACCTATTAAATATTAAAAAATGAAATTATAATAATATGCTGAATAAATTAGAGCAACAAACAATTAATGAACGATTATCAATTGGAGATATTAATCCACCAATAGGCTGCTGTCTGTATGAATCATTATCCCACTTCACTGAAAATTTCATTGCCGGTGAATCATGCTCAAAATCCTGCCCGACCAAGAGTGCTTCAATAAGTGATTCCATTATATCCGATCGAAAACGAACTGTCATACCATCCTCAAAAAATTACTTTAAACAAATTTAATTCAAGGAGCAAGATGATAATGCAAATGAAAAGAATTTTGAATAAGTGATGGAAATTCAAAATATTTGCTATGCAATGGTTTTAGAGCAGCCAAACGATGTGAAATTTAAAGATCATATTAGAGAGACAAGTTTAATTCTGTAAATTGTAAGTCACATTGTTCAAGACAAAGACTTAACAAGAACTTGCTAAATAAGTGATAATCCTTAATTGAACTATTTAACTAATTAACTAAAACATATTAGATGAACTTACTTCTAAAACATTCACTGAAAGTGGTTCTCCACCATCCTTCAAAGCTCCATCAATAACAATAAAGGAAGCACCAGTTACTGCAATATGTGTTATTTATAGAGTTAGAGGAAAAATGAAGCAACTTTCAAATACCTTTTCGATTTCCGATGCCATTTCTGAAAATTTGTGAGTTGAAACAACCGGCATTATCTTGCTTGCAGACAAGATAACTATCAGCATCAGGACTAAAATCAAGACACCATGCAACCATATTTTTATTTCCTTTGATCAACTTGATTACCTGAAAATTATTTAATAAATGACTAGTCCTACAAAAATCTTGCACACTTTATTAGACAGTAAGTGCTTAATATTTGAGCTATTTCACAATTTGCTATTTTCAAGTGTTCGATATCCAGTCACTCTCTCTCTCTCGAGTAATAATAATAAAACTAAATTAATACCTCAATAAGTTTAAAAACTTCCTATGTTAATACCATATGTGGAGAAAAATAGCAAAGACAAGAAACAATTGTTAGTATATTACCCAAAAACAACGTGGTCATCTAAACTACATAGAGATTTTTTTGTATGAATCTCTCTCGAGTAATTTTTTTTTATATGGTACAAAAAAAAGAATGCTGGACAAGAAACACCTAATAAAGTATAAAAAGAGCTGAATGATAAATAAATCAAACCTCTTCCAATGCCCAGGTTGGAATAATTAGAATAGACTCGCTGTTATCTCGTACCGTTAATGTGCTACCCAATATAAAAGGCATTTGAAAATGCCAATTTCGAAAATCATTGAACATTTTCAAGACACTCGCATCAAATATTGAATTATACACCGGTTCACGGTTCAAATCATTTATAATTGGTGTAGGGTAAACTGAAATAACAACGGCAAAGTATGTATTAACAAAATGTCCAACAATGGTTCGTTTTCTCAAGTTCCCAACTACAAAGTTACAAAAATTTGAAAGAATGGTTTTCGATAAAATTCAATCTTACTAATTTATGAAATTGCGTAGTAACAAAAATAAAAGAGTTATAAGAAATATATCATAAAGTTTCAATCAAGCCAAAAAAAGATTGGATGTGTGATAGGCCGAAATACTGAAGATTAGAAGGAATGATCAAAAGATTCATAAATAATTATATCTGAATGAATCAAATGAAATCATTGAATTCTAATCATTGCTAATGACGTACATGAAGCTTGAAGACCAAGTCTAAAAAGCAGTCGTTGTGGTATCACAGTTGCCCAAATTGACTCACACTGATAAATGAATGTTGCAACCAAAAATGACGAAGAAGGTACTAAGAAATTTTCAAATGTCTAAAACAACTTGTTTTAAAATCCTAATCCATCTACAATTAAAGAAAAAAAAAAGATACAGTTCTGATAAGCAAATATACTTTAAATGTCAACAACTTATAATGTGTGTTACCAAAAAGTTTTCATTATATACCTAAAAGATTGATAAGCATAGTTCGGATCAATAATTAAATTGCAAAATTCAACATCAAAAATAAAAAAGAAGGAATTCTAGCAACGATAGAACCTGAACAGATGGTCTAAACAGAAGTATATCGCGTGCTACCGGTTTATCAGAATTTGAGAATCGGATTGTTCGATTCAGTGATGGAGTACGATTATGCGATAAACGTATTCCTAATTCTTCATCTGATGATTCACTGCGTGGGGACAATGCATCCTGATAAATTTCGTATATCTATAAAGAATTAAACCATTCAATTATCGAAATATGGAGATGTCATCATTCTCAAACATTACACTCTCGTTGATTCAGCACTCAATATTTTACTTTGTTTATGCATTTTCATTTCATATTGCACTACGCATATCAATTACGAAAGTATGAAAAATCATCACCCTCCATAGATAATCGATTGGTAATTCGAAGAATTCCGTATCACAGTAATAAGCAAGGAAAATTTCGTCTAATCCAACAAATGACATTCCTCTTGATATAATACACATTACAGTTTTATTTTCATCTAAAATTCCTGACTTTTTTTCTTTTTTAATTTATCAGAATGTGTGATAATGGAAACTACTGCTGCAATTACTAAATTAAATATTAAGTGTGAAATTTGAACAATGACTAAAAGATGGATTGAGCAAACAATCAAAAATGTAAAGATTAGCTGATTAACCGACTAATCCATATAACCCAAAAGCAAAAAATTAATCTACTAGCAGTCGGGAATAATATTTAATACTATTTAATGTAAAAAAAATAAATATATATAATATATATATATATATATTTAATGAACTTTAAATGACTAGACGCAATAAATAAGAAACCATTTTTCCAAATAAAGCGAAAAGAGATCCTAAACAAAAGTGTTACATTAAAAACATAAAAAAGTGGTAAATAATGAGTTCAACTGAAGTAAAAAATCTCAAAGATGAAAAGAAAATAAGACTCACATTTACATAACTTGATAATGCACCACAAATTCCGAAAAATCATCACCTCAGCTGGTTCGAAATTTTTCAACGAAGTGATTAAATCTTGAATATTATCACATTCTATTATGGAACCATTATTACTTCGCAGATATAAACAATTATTTCCGACTGCTGCATGTTGATTACCATTAACTGATGTTTCCTTGACATTAGAAGTTAAGTCAATATCAGGCAAAAGGCATACACATTCATCAGCGACATGAAGTTGAAGCAAACGTCGTGATACATGTCTTCTCGAGTCATGCTATATAAATTATGTATAAAGAAGGAATGAAAAGAAAATGATGTTAATAAAATGAAAATGATATAAAGTGATATTAATATTCCATAAAAGCCATCAAATTTCCAGCAGTTTATTTTAATAAGGATTAATCCTTTTTATAATCAAACTTCGAAAAGTTCACTTAGAGATACCTTCTTTGGTTTTGAAGAACCCATATCAGTAGTTGATGATTGAATTTCATTAGAACTGTAACCTGGATGAAGACCATCACGGAATGTAACGTTCCGTTTTATTGAAGAGCTACCACGTGTTGCGTCATTGGATAATGAACCTTGATTATCACTGGTATTGATAATATTTTCTGATTTTTCTCTTACTTTCAACGCTGGTTTTGTAACCGGAATATCTGATGAATGACCAGATTCATTCATATCAGCTAATTCACTGTAACGAAATGACACAGAATCCCCTTATATTAGTAAATCCTTCTTTCACCTTTTTATTTTTTTAAAAAATTTAGCAACAAATCCTCATGAATTTACAGATATCTAAGATAATTTCAAAGAAAAACATGAAAAAATAACTTTTAAGATTCTTCACATTTCTGTTTCATCTATGTAACATATCGCACTTATTGATTTAGTGCTTCCATCATTTATCAAGAAAACTAACCCCGTTCTTGTATTCTTTTCGGACTCTTCAATACGTTTTAATGTTTCGAAGCATGGATCACAAACTCGATATTCCTTTTTTGGATTATTTACATATGATAATGGTGACTAAAATTTATGCTTTTTTCCTAGTTAGAAATGAAATGCATCAAAATAAAACCTAAATAAGAAATAGCAAAAAAAAAAAAGTTTAATAATTGAATATTAATAGCATATTAATAATTCTGGCACCAGCTGTCGAAATGAACTGGTTGGTAAATAATGAATAAGATCAACAATAAAAATATCATTCCATATATCGGTAACTTCACAGTACCCGAACATATGACTGTTTTTTTATCCTCTCAAAGACAAAAATGACACAAAAACAAAAAATCTGCCATTAAAAACTTTTGCAAGTTAAAAATTCATTAGAAATCAGATCAAAACTGATAATTTAATAATAAGGATAGATAACCTTCTGAGTGGTACAGCGAGCACATAAGACACGACCACAACATCTACAATGATGTCGTCTAACGAAAACTGTAAATTTAATGCAACATAACATGCATGATAACGTTTCTTTATCATTTATCCATATTGGTTTCTTCTGAAAAACAGAATTTCATTCAAAATTAACATTTTAGAAATATCCATGCATATGAGTGCCTATCGTACGTTAACAAATGTTACACAAAAAATTTGCAAAAACTGTCACAATTAACGATTCATAGTTTGCGTCAAAAAAAAAAAAAAAAAAAGTAGCACTGCATAAAATTTTACTCAACAACTTTTAAATCTTAATTTGGGAAAAAAAATCAACAATTTGAAAAATTCTACGTGCCTTCCCAAGTTGACGTTCGCTTTCAGTCAAATATTTCACGCCAGAATCGCATGATATATCATGCGTGCTCGAAACCACGGAAACAGCTTGCGCTTCATCAGCTATTGGTGCTAGTATTTCACATTCATTCACTGAATGAACATTATTATCTTCTACCAATTCTGATTGCTGTTCTTCCTCATTATCATTTTCTCGCCTTTCTGTATCATTTTCATTGTTTGATTTTTCGACTTCATTAATAACTAAAAAATATAACAGTGTTAATTAGTAGACTTCCAACTTCTAAAACTTTATATCTGAACTTTCAAGGATAGAAAAGCTAAGGCACTGACAATTTCTTTTAAAGGAATGACATTATGAAATGATTTAAAATGATATAACTGACTCTCTTCAATATTTCCTACTGTGATAGATGACTGCGCACAAGACGATAATGACGGACGTTCCACTAACGTGGTACTGCCATTAATACATACGCTAACGTCTTCTTGCGTATCATCTAAGCCTGAATCTTCACCCGCAGTTACGGATGTATCACGTGACACTTCATTGACCGGTTGTTCATCAATGGCGGTACATAAGGTTACTTCACATTCTGGTATAACGGCTTCGACAGCCATTTCCACGACTGTATTTTTTACTCCTCGATTCGTTTCGTTTTCCAGTTCAGAAGCTGATCGAAAATTCCTATCGGAATTTAGCTCATCAGAAAGACATTTCCTATCTGCTTCTTCTACACTGATAACTTCGTCTTTAATCGCTTTCGTTGCAGGAAATATGGATCGAACTTCTCTATCAGACTGCTCCGAAATATTTATAGAAGTGTCGTTCGTGTCACAACTATAATACAGCGCTCATAATCAATAACAAGAGATGTAAAAAGTACTACATTCATTAAGATTTAATATAGTCGAATCATATCTAATAATTTTACCTGTTCAAATAGTGTTCCATTTCAGCGTATCGTTCAGCTATCCTGTCCACTTCATCCGTAACCTATAAATCTTTTTCACAAAACTGAATTTATTTTAAAAGAATTAAAATTTTCCCAACTACTTTATTCGTAAAGTGCTCTGTTCAAGCAAAGAAAAAGAATGACTTTCGAGCGTCTTTAAAAATGTTCTCATGGTGCTAACAATACGTTCAAATACGGAACAAAGTTTAAGATCTCCCAACATTCGTCATCAGATGATAACCCACATGACTAATTTCTTTTCCCCAATCAAATAATCAAAAACTACAAACCATAACAAATAGTTCAGGAAATCAAAGAACTTAAAAGTCATACTTTATTAAAGAGTTCGCCAGAATTAGTTTCTCTATATCTATATTCATTCAGAATAACACTAGAATATGAGCTCGAGTGATTCGACAATATAGTCTAAAATAAAAGAAATAAGTTTCGTCGAAACAAATTGGGTAAATTGGACAAAGTTGTGTAGTTTTTCTAAAACGAAAAATTCGAGCTATTCAGGCACAAAATAAATAAGATAATCTTGAATAAATCCGATAAATCTTGCATAACAATTTGTACCTACGTAACGACATGAATAGATGCGAGAATACTGAAATGTGTACAAACAATCTTAGTCACCAATCCATTTTTTGCTTAAAAAACTTGCTTTTCCTATTTTTATTAAAATCCAAAACTGCCAGATGTATTCATTGCATTCGAGCCTTCCACCTTAATCATACGTTTCTTACTTTTCGGGCATGCTAAAATACAAAACTTACTTACTGCATTCAAAGCTTTAAGTTGGAACAGTCGAAGTATCACCATAATTTTTACTATAGATTATTTCGCGCAAAATGCATAATGAAATGCAAAACTAACTTCCGTTCCATCTTTCTTACATTCAGCAGTGTCCGCCGAAATTGACCTTTCATTTGTTGAATCCTTCAGAACTTCAGTAACATCTTCAATAACATCGTTTGCCTCCATACTGTGTTGCAAACTCCTATTTTCATTCGATGATAAAGAAGTGATAATATCAGACAAAACGCTTGTAGCTTCGGCATCATTGCTGACTTCATCTGAAATATTTCAAAGTTCTTTAAGAAGCTTATATGATCAACTGATTAACTTATCATCTATCATTTTTAATGCCATTCGCAATATTTCCTTGTGTTTTCGGGTTATTCTAAAAATTTTCAAACACTTTTATGATATGACAGTGAAACATCCCAACAATAATGAACGTACCAATGTGATCGTTATGCAGGATATGAATGCCATTTTGCTTATCAATAAAATCATTCGAAGAAGCTAAGAGGGCAACTTTAGGGTTTATTACCGGGTCATTCGCATTATATTTCAGCTTTTGGGTTGTTTCAGCTGCTTCCAGTTCATTCAATAAGTCATCCATATCTGGTATTACGTCCATTTTGAAGAATTCATATGATTAAATGTTGTGAAAAATTGATAAACACTATGCCGATCTTTGTCCAAAACAAAATTCGCACTAAAAATTATCGTAATTCATTAAAATTTTTATTCAAACAATAATGTTTACATACCAACGGAGGAGATTAAATGAGAAGTTAATCGACTTATTGCAATAAGATAAATAGGAAACGAAAGATTTGATAAGATATAAATTAAGAGACATATGTTAATCTTTACTGGAGAAGTTAGTAATAAGTAATTTCTAAAATCGATGAAAACCAGTGACTCTGCCAAAAAAATCAAAGTGCTATCTAGGTCAATCTAATCTCGATTAGAATGTAACCGATAGTATTAAGTTCAGAATTCCGGACTCTCCGATATCAGCTGGCATAAACAACCACCGATTATGAGTAAACCATGAAAGGAATCCCCGCAGGGACACTTCGCCACAAACTGTTCCGCCTATTTCATTTATTATTTAACATACCAATTTAGAAAATAAAATTAAAAAGAAATTTCTGTTTCGATAGTTCTTCGTCTTCTCTCAAACAAAAGGAATGATTGGGATTTTTTAATAGAAACGTTGCATATTATCTACAATGATACATTGATGTCATTTATAAAATAAATATAATTAATAAAAAACGGAACGTTGTAATTTAATCCAAAAATGGACTGTTCCGATCCATAGATTATTCCATTCTATAGACTGTTCCGTTCTATGAACTATTCCGTTCTATGGACTATTCCGTTCTATGAACTATTCCGTTCTATGGACTATTCCGTTCTATGGACTATTCCGTTCTATGAACTATTCCGTTCTATAGACTGTTCCGTTCTATGAACTATTCCGTTCTATGAACTATTCCGTTCTATGGACTATTCCGTTCTACGAATTATTCCGTTCTATGAACTATTCCGTTCCATGGACTATTCCGTTCCATAAACTACTCCATTCTATGGAATACATATTTTGAACTTAATTAATTATTTTATCTGCATTGAACTTCATCTGCAAAATTGCTGTCACGGATATTTGGTAATCTATGCAAAAAGAAAGTTTAATAAATTAACTTTGAAGCAACCTTACAATGTAAAAATTAATAATATTTGCAATTATTAATGATTTCAATTAATTTTTGGCCATAAAATTAATTTTAATTACAAATTTAAATAGTTACATAATTTCGTTACATAATTTGAACCGTTACATAATTTCGACAATTTCCAAAAGTAAATTTGACATTAAAAAATTTTTCTGTAGTCTGTTTTTTCTATATTCCGTTCCATGGACTGTGCCATCCAATGAATTATTCCAATTCGTTTCAAAAATGAAAAACGAATTAAAATGGACTAAAATGAACAAATCTGCTGAAAAGTAAATAATGAAAACTGTACTTGCAAAATTATCAAATTGTTTGGAATTGTGATCGTTTAATTTTATTTCTTATATTTATTTTTGCAAATCATATAACCATTCAACACAAAAATTGTGAATAAAGAAAAGAAAAAGAACGAAAAAATCTTAAAACATTTCAATTTGTTTTTTTTTTTTTTTTTTTTTTTTTTTGAAATATCAAATTATTGAACGATTATAAATGCTTTACTGCAATAAGCTACAATGAATACGGCCAAATATTTCATTTAGGTTTTATTCTATTCTTTATAACTGATGAACTTTCAAGAAATAACAATAATTTGAATTACTTAAAGAACTGAAATTGAAAAAAAAAGAATTCCAGCTAGTGTGAAAATCTCATAAATTTACTAAACTTCCACTTTATTAATCTCATCATCGAAGTTGTACAAATTACCAGTTATAAAATTATTTTAGCTTAAAAGTATTGTATAATTAGATAGTAGTGAAATGAAACTTCATTTTGTATCTTCGAAATTTTTCTAAAAATTTTATTTCAAATATTCTGCAATTTGAATCTGAATTAAATTCCTCCATTAGATTTATCAATATTCTGAATTTGAGTTACCCAATACGCATTCATTTGCAGCATTCTAAATAAAAAGAATTGCTAAATTTTTCGATCGAAAATTTCAAACTAAAATATATATTGAAACTTTTAAGCTCCTTCCCTGAATGCTTTATTTAAAAAAAAAAAAAAAAAAAAAAAAAAAAAAAAAAAAACATACAAATTTTAAGAAAGCAACTACGACTTTCCAATTTCAATGTTTACTGTCTTTTCATAATTTCTCAGATAAAATATTGAATTTTGCTTTAGCATGTGATTTCATTTCGGCTACTCAATTATATGATTTATCACTTTACATGTAACATTAATTTCGAAATTTTGCATGAAATTTTTATATCCTATAAAAATTTTAAAAATTCTTAAATGCTTTTAAGAGCAGACAAATTCAACTTCAATATTTTAGCATTTTTTTTATATTACAGAAATTCTGAATAGTAACACATGATTTTATCAATAATTTTGCTATTATATTTATGGACAAAAACATAATCCATACTGTTAGCAATAATATAAATAAGGAGATGATCAAAATAAGAATCGATGATCAACAAAACTACTTTTAATTAGATGATTAGTGAAAAAAGTTGAGACAAGTTTTCGGCTAATAACTGATATGATATAAGTGATAAAAGCTGAACATGTATAACTTCTTGTGAAGATATATACACTACAAAATAGCGATAATTCAAACGACAAATAAACCCATTCGTTTCCATAAATAAACGCTGCACTGTACGCTATTTCTGATTTATCTCTGCAAAATTAAATAAATTAATTACCAATCAAATTTTGAGTTGTTATTATTGTTATAATAATTATTATTCATTTTTTGGTCTTGTCTTTTTTTTTTGATTATGATTTTTTTTTCCAACTTAGGTCATGATTTTTTAAATATTTATGATTTTAATTTGAATTTGAATTTTTATTTTATTTTTTTTGGATGGTTCTGATTAAATTTTCAGATTATATAAAAATAAAAATTTCATGGAATTATATTTCTAATAAACCTAATTAATTGTAATTTCTAATTCGTAATCGCATTCCTAATAATCTTTCAAACTATGCATTTTGTGTCTCCAAACTTGCACTACATTTTCTCATATATCGATTTAACAATTTCAATTTACTAAATTATTATTTGACAAAGACTGAAAGAAGATTATTCATAACGCTTACTTTTCTAAAGTTTACTTTAACTTACTAAATACATCTAATAGTAACCTACCGTAGCAGAAATCACTTCATTTACAGTAACCTTTCCGTACATTCTACCATAATCTTCATCTACTCATACATACCTGTTTATTTACTATCCCTAAAAAAAAAACTTAAGTTTTTTAAACTTAATTATTCAAAGAAGTGAAAACTTAAAAGTACAAAAAAGACTCAAAAACTTAATCTCAATTAATCCATTATTCTCGTCAAAATTTCGAATGTTATTGATTAATTAAATATGCATATTACTCTAACCTTATAAAATTGCCCACATGTGATGAATCAGTGAATTCAATATCACATAACAATTCAGGTAACGATGTATCGTTAATAATATAATCCGCTTGTGGATTGTTATGTTCAATAAATTTTATTAAAAAATTATTTAACTGTTCATGTCCCTAAAATATGCAAATCTTTTCTTTTTCAATTCTGTTTTCAATTCTAACTATGCTTATTAATTTAATTTATTTGCACATCATTTGTATTACTTCTCACTTATTTGTATAAAATATTCCATTTCAAATATTGTTGATAAAAATTAAAATATTTCTAATATTGCATTTCTTATGAACTTGTAATTTCTTTACATATGCTATCTATCAATCATAATACTATCATTTTCATATATTAATTATACAACATATAATACCTTAGCAATTTTTTGTATATTAGTTGTTGTAGCATCAAAATGATCAGCAGTATGCTTATCCAATTGTTCTATATCATTTTCCAATACCTGTGATGCAGCATCAAATTGTTCACGAAATGCTTTTGGTAAATTAACGATGTAAGTCTGAAGTCCACTACCTGCTTCCAAACCACGTGTACCACATAAATTTTCCTGTGAGAAATCATTTTTCAATAATATGAATGTAAATAATTTTGCATATTAATAATTAATATCTAAATAAACGTGTGAACGTCTAATAGACGTGTAATAAGCATTCAAACATGCATATAGCATAACATTATTTCATCTTATTTACAAAATTTCTATCTTTATGTTAATCAATTGATTCAAACGTGTATAATTTTGCATATTAATGGCTGATATTTAACGTGTAATAGACGTGTGATAAACGTGTAATAAGCATGCAAACATGCATATAGCATGACATTATTTCATCTTATTTACAAAATTTCTATCTTTATGTTAATCAATTGATTCAAACGTGTATAATTTTGCATATTAATGGCTGATATTTAACGTGTAATAGACGTGTGATAAACGTGTAATAAGCATGCAAACATGCATATAGCATGACATTATTTCATCTTATTTACAAAATTTCTAATTTTATGCAATTCAAAAAAAAAGAAAAAAAGGGTGTATTACTCGCTCTCTGTGTAAATACTGATTCATTCTAATCATATCAGTATCAGCTTGATCATGCACCGAACGTCCGTGTATGTAGTATCCGTGCAATGGATGCGTAAGCGCAAGAATGCTAATATTTGAAATAGAACAAAGATCGATCATATTGTGAAATGGATCAAGAAAGAGTTGCTCAACAATTGTAACACGAAAAATCCATTGAATTACTGATACTGTTAAGTATATACTACTGATAATAGCCAATTCACTTAATGTTGTACTCTTTGTGGATACTGGAATATCTGAAATTTATTATTTTGATAGATTTTTAGAAATTTTCAAACTTAACATTTTTTGTAAAATTGAAAAATTTTTAAGTAATTTAATAATTCTTTTTTTTTTTTTTTCCTCGCATTTTATTAGGAAAGAAAACATGTTTATTCTTGTCTTTTATACTATGTACTTAAAATTTAAACATTTATAATTGCATCCTACTTCAAATTTCACTACTTTTTTTTGGAATAGAAATTAAAATTTAAAAATTTAAACAACATGTAAATATTACTAGTACTTAATCCAGGTGTAATAGCTGCCCAATTTTCAAGTTTTAACCAATTGAGTAGTGCAATCATAGTGATCATCTGTAAACCGACACTAGTTTTACGATAGTCTTGTAATTCGTTCCATTCATTTGCTACGAGATATGTTCGCCTTAAAATCAAACATTTTTTTTTTTTCTCAAATTTTGCTATTATTTCAAAACTTCAGCTAATTATAATTAATCAAATAATTGCAATAAGTCAGAGAGAATAAAAAATAATAATTTCATAGTAATAATTATAAATAATAACAATAATAATAATAGTAATGATAATAATAATCACGAATATAGAAAGAATTGTAGTAAAATAGAATAACCGTTGGATGATAATATGATATAAGAATATAAAATATAATATAAATATGTAATGTATTATGAGTATGATCTTCTTTTTTTCATAAATAATGAGGTTATAAAATTTTTAAAAATGAAATAAGACTGAGTTAATTTGAAAGAAATCGAATCTGAGACAATAACTTAAATTAAATTAACTATATCATGTCATACCATATAACAGGTTGAGCGATGTCCACATCCTCTCTGACATCAGATGAGACAGGTGCTTTGTTGTTTGTTTTAAAGGTCACATGAGGTCGTTCCCAGTCGATGAAGAATGTTTTGGTAAGAATTAAATGAGCATTGCAGTGTAGTAAAGTGATCAATTTAAGTACCGTTGTTACTAATATGTATGTTAGTAATATCTCTTCCTTGAAGAAAAAAAAAAATTCATTCATTTTGTGAAAGGTCAGATGTCATTATGGTTTACATTTGAAGTTTAGGACGCTACTATAACTTTATAAAAGTTTCACTTTCAAACAAATTTTAAATTTCATACTAAGTTTTAAAACTTTATTGATAAAGTAAATTATAATATAGTCAATCTAAACTAAGCTTTCTTTTTTTTCTTTTTTAAGAAAATATTTAAAAAAGGAAAAATTCTTACCTGTTTGCTGTTAAATATTACATATTGTGGTATTTGTTGCATTTTATATGCAAAAACAGTGAACAGAGTTGGTGTTAAAATAACAAATAAAAATACATCGCTTAAAATTTCACATTCAAATAATATTAGTTTGATAAGCGTAGCACCATCGATAATCATTTTTCCAGAACGTTTTCCCCAACTAAAATTATTCGATATTACATCACACTAATTGTGCCAATAATTTGCATTTCAATAAAAAAGATTAAATATTATTATAAAAATTATTAATTACTCTTTTTCTTTAAAGTTATTGATTAAATGTTAAATTTGTTAAATGGATAGCAATGATACCTGTAAGCTCGTATAGCAGCAAAAATGAATGATAAGACGGCAAAGGCGAATAGTGCAATTTCGATGTATAGGAAGAATTGTGATTCATTCGTATGATAAGTAATAGCAAATTCTACTAAAAGTTGCTTTTCCGGATTACGCTGTATTTCGGCATGTCGGATTCGTACATATGCAGGCATTATTTGGCCATTTTTTCGAGACTAAATTAGGCCAAATCTTTTTCAGTTCTCTTTTTATAACGGAATTTGAATGTTTCTAGAAATTAAAATTTAATTCCCTATTCATTCTTAATGCATAAAAATTACAAAAATAATAGCATTTTAAAAAATTTCAGAACCTGTATCTGTACTCTAATATCGATTTTTTCCGGATAACGAATAATAGCTGAATTTTGTGCAGTGTCCAGCGAAATTGAATCAACAAAATATAATCGTCGAGTGAGGATCCATTTTGAATTAGAAAATTCATCTGGCGTTAAACGATTTACAAATTCACCATGTAATCGTATATTTTCATTTAAAATTGGTACAGCATACATTTGTTTTTGACCAGATTTATTCAAGAATGCAATAAATAAATCGCTAAAAATAGGTTGACCACCAGAAAGATGCAGTAAATGTTGAAGTTGAATGAAACATTGCATTTGATAAAATGTTCCAAAGTGAAATTTATTCTTTTGCTGTGAGCAAATATTCAGATTACTTTCACTCAGTGTTTTCATTCCAATGAAGGTACCATTTAGAGCATATTGAATTAGAATAATTTCTAAAAATGAATTTGGATGATTTATGTTGAAACTGAAACTTGCTGATATAGCAGTTTCACGTGATAGTTCAATCGATGCTTCGCTATTGTGATAAAATAAGATTGGTGTAGTTAATAATCCATTATTCCTAAAAATTATAAACTTTTTATTTTTAAATTGCTTTATTATTATTTTTTTTTTTATTATTCTAAAAATTCATCGCAATATTTAATTAATGATTAATAAAAGTAGAGTAATGTTAATCTAGTTTGTGATAGATTTTATGCAAATATTTCAGTTCAAAATTATTAAAACATCTAAAAATTTTTAAAGTTCGAAGTTATTTTATACAACAGAAAAAAAAAAGGAGATTAACTCATTTGAAAATTCTGATAAAATGTAAATTATTATCAACTGTTGAATTTGTTGAATTACCGTTTATAAATCATAGAATTAGCAATTTTTTCGAATTCCGTACATGCCGAAGCTGTTTGCATGCGATAATTTTGCAGTACACAAATGTTTGCTAAATGCTGACAAGCTTGTGTATTGCCATTTGAACAACCTTTTGTCGCTCTTCTGATATTCTTGGCTATATAGGTGGAACTCTCCTGTGACCCATTTTCAAGTTCAATCATTACAAACATTTTATTCTCTTCAACTTTTTTACATGTTTCATCATCCTAAAAAAAAGTCACAATTTTGGAATAGTTCAGAAATTTTTAAAATAAATTGAAATTAAATATTGCGTCATTTCGTTATTATAATCCTAAAGATATTTGAAGAGTTTTGTAATTTTATATTGGAAAACGAAGATTTTGTAAGAAAAAAAATTATTAATAGAACAAAGAATGTTTCAAGAAATGTTTTTTTCTTTTTTTTTTTCTTTGTCAAATTTGCATAGTTTTAAAACGAAATGGTACCTGACATTCACAGTTATCGTCTGTTTTAAGACACGGTATGCAAGTATCACCGTAAGTAGAAACTTTGTTATTAGCAGGACACTTTGCACAAGTTTCTGTCATTATAGTACCATTAGATGATATTGTTCTTTGCATGAAATGTCGAAATGGACACAAAGAACATTGAGTTTCAGTTTTTGTCATTGAACAATCAATGCAAAAGTGACCATCGCTGCTAACTTTTTTCCCTTCAATAAATTGTAACAATTTTTGCGTAAATATCAAACGTGAAAAATTTATTAATAAATTATTTGCAATGCAAGCACCGTATCAATAGATTACTTGCAATGCAAATACCGTCTCAATAGATTATTTGCAATGCAAATACCGTATCAATAGATTACTTGCAATGCAAATACCGTATCAATAGATTACTTGCAATGCAAATACCGTATCAATAGATTACTTGCAATGCAAACACCGTATCAATAGATTACTTGCAATGCAAACACCGTATCAATAGATTACTTGCAATGCAAATACCGTCTCAATAGATTACTTGCATGCAAATACCGTATCAATAGATTACTTGCAATGCAAATACCGTATCAATAGATTACTTGCAATGCAAATACCGTCTCAATAGATTACTTGCATGCAAATACCGTATCAATAGATTACTTGCAATGCAAATACCGTATCAATAGATTACTTGCAATGCAAATACCGTATCAATAGATTACTTGCAATGCAAATACCGTCTCAATAGATTACTTGCATGCAAATACCGTATCAATAGATTACTTGCAATGCAAATACCGTATCAATAGATTACTTGCAATGCAAATACCGTATCAATAGATTACTTGCAATGCAAATACCGTCTCAATAGATTACTTGCATGCAAATACCGTATCAATAGATTACTTGCATACATTTTTCAATTTGTTCGATATATATATATATTTTTTTAATACAATATAAAGCAAAAATTACACTTACCTTGTTGACATTTTTGACAGGTACCATCAGAAATTTGGATGGTTCCTGATGGACAGATACAGTATAAATGATTGAAACTAGCAATGCTATCTCCGTTACAATTGCGACATTGAAAATTTAATGAGTCAAAATAAGCAGTAGTATTAGAGCAGTTATGCGGTGTAATATAATTAAATAGCAGTGGTACATGTGCTGAATATATCACGTGCGTGAAAAATAGCGGAAGTAATAAATCAATCATCGAAATTACTTTTGATCCGGTGATAGTAGTTAATAGTAATAAAAATGATACTTCAGAGGGAATTAGTACAAATTATAAGCAGCAGATTGGATTAGTAAGAATTTTAATAATTAATATAAATATGCACAACAGTACATGAATAATGATAATGGATACAGAATAATGATTTCAAATGATCAGTTTTATGATAAAATCAACAGAAAATTATGATTTTAGTGATAATGATGCATCGTTGCAATAGTAATATACTTTCGCGGAAAACTACAGAAATTCTCATTTTAGTTACCTTGGCAACGTATCCGTGCATTTCCGAATCAATCTTAACAAATGAAGTATTCAATTATTAAATAATATAATTAAATTCATTGATGTGCATGCATAAAGTTGATAAATTGTCCCATTTCCATCTCGAAAAAAAGAAGAAAATGTTTTGAAATTGGTTTTATTTCAAAAGATAATTAATTTATTATTGTGCAATCATTTATTATTGTGAAAATCTTAAAATATATCATTATATTAAAATATGTATTTGAAAAATTGATGGGATTTTTTTTTTAGATTTTAAAGAAAAATAAATAAATGAAAGTAACTGCTAATATTATTTTGCTATAAAATTCAATTAACTTTAATTATCTAATATGTCAAATTAATTGAAATATTACTATTTTGACAAATATCAAATTCGATAACAAGATAAAGTATTTTTTATAATAAGATATAAATTTCAAGACTGCTTTGTAAATATGTTAAATTCCATACAAATGAAGCATTCAGTATAATTAATGTAATTTTATTTAAAATATTTTTATCAAGTGTGGCTTAATTTGATAATAAATTGATCATATTTAATGTATGGTCAGTAATTTCCTACTGATAAACTAATCAGTATATGAAGTGTTATCAGTTGAAGTACTTATGATAAGATTAACATATGATATGCATTTGTTGTTCTAAACAAGCAAATTATGACAATGTTAAGGTGTCAATAAAGCAGTGTTTAATTTTTAATTTTAATTTTTTATGGAAAATCTTAATGGTAGCATACCTGAATGACAGAAAGTGTGAGAGAATATTGAAATAATAATGGATTACAGTTATAACAGAGAATGAGAGGAAAAAAAAGAAAAGAATAAACAAATAAAAGATGAAACATAGATTAAAAAAATTAAAAAGATAAATGAAATACTACGATCATTATTACTGTCAAAGATTATATAATAAAGCGTAGACAAAGAGAGAGAATAGAAATATTTAAGATAAATTATTAATTAATGATTACAGATTGTAAAAACTGATAAGAATTAACAAGAATATTATTACTTACTGTATTAAAAGTTAGAAAAATTTTTTTTTTGTTACTGATAACATTGAAAAAATATTGATATAAATGATAAGAAATAAATATCATTTGGAATAATAGCAAATTAGTTATGAATAATAGTAAAATTAATACAGAAATCAGTTATGAATATTATTTTTAGCAAATCATGAGAGAGAAAAAAACAGAAACAAAATATCGTTATTATAGAAGAGACGACAAAGATTGAGAAAAAATAGCAAAATAAACGTCAAAATATGAGAAATTGAAGACGTAGTGGTATACGTACGAGTTGCGATTGACTTCGATGTTATTTTTATTTGTTGCATTTTTATCAATTATTTTTAAACTTATAAAGTTTATGTGTAGAGTTTTGATAAGAAATGAGATTATACGTGTACCACGTGACACGTGATTTTATCAGAATGGCTGTAGAAATTTCGTGTATGCAAATTGAGATATAATTTCATCGCAATTATTATACACGTTTACATGACACGTAATTTCATCAGAATGACTATAGAATTTAAGCGTATACGACATAACACGTAATTTCATCAGTATATGAAGTTTTGAAGAAAAATCATATTTAAAAAAAAAAAAAAATTAAAAATAGAAAATGTCTTAATAGAAGGTATTACGGATTATGTTTCATTTATCATCTAAAATAGGTTTTTTTTTTTTTTATTCTGACAAATTTTTTCTCCTGGTTTGAACGATTTCTACGTTTGATTATTTTATACAAGAAAAAACGATGAAATTTCAGGGTAACAATGACAACTTCATGTTTGGTAAAAAATTTGAAAGCTGTAACCAATTTGGCACCACTTCCGATAATTACTTGGGACCGTGCAGAGCGTATACGACGAAATAAGGAGATTTGGGACAATAAAGATTCTATTGTACATCGTTTACCTTATCATTATAAGAAACGATACTGGGAGGTATGATTTTGTGTTTGATTTGAGAAAAACTTATTAAATTTATTTGAAATAGAGGTAGTGAAATGGTATCCATAAGTATGAGAATGAACAAATTAATGTGATCTTCATTATACTTAAGCAAAAATTTGATGTGTTAGTAAAATTCATGAATTTGTTAAATAAAATAGATAATGCAGATGAAAATGCGTAGGTAGAAAAAATGCTTAATTTTGCACATATATATATATATATATTTTTATTTTAATACTTTTCCAAAATGAAATATTATGTTATAAAATACTCTGTAGTTAGGTTGTTCAGATTATGATTTATTTTTTATTGTTTGCAGTTTGTACTTAGTGAAGCGAAACCTGTACATTATCGGAAACCAACATCCAGATATGAATGGGATGCTAAACGTCGTATAATGATAGAAACTGAGGTTAGTTGCTGCATAATGTTTGTTAATTGTAAATTATGAAAATTCAGCATGCATTTTTCTTTTTTCATTTGATCTTAATTTACGCGATTTAAATTTATGCTTCTAATGAGTGATATGGTAAAATTGAGAATGTAAGGAAAACAAAATTGAACGATTTTCAAAATCTTTTCACTTGGTTTTGAAGCACTTAGTTTTTAAACTTTTTAAACTTTCTCGTCAACTTATTTTCCCTAGATTCTGAGATTTCTATAGGAGATCCTTTAAGAAACTTATTGGTATCCAAATTTTCAAAAATTTTTTCATTAGCATCAGATTTGGCATTATACATGACACATTACAGGATTACCCGATAATTGGCTTTCATCCACCAGAAGCTGATAAAGGATTATGGGGTGGTGAAACAGTGGTGAAAGGTTATATAGAATCGCGTCCCTATACTAGAAAGAAGGTAACATCAATTGGTTAGAAAATTTAAAATGATATTGAATAAATTCATTCTGCTGCTTAATTAATAAATTTATATTTCAGATTTTACCAAGGCATTGGGTGCCGCATTTTTTCTTTCCGAGTTTGAAAAAAGTTGTTGCATATTCAGAAGTTCTAGACAAGCATATGAAAATTACCATGACGGAGCGCACATGTCGTCTAATTGACCAGCATTTTGGGCTTGATTTATATTTGTTAGAAACTCCCGAAATTGATATTGCGTCAAAGTATGATTTCTTCTGTTTAAAAATCACAACTGTTAGTATTAACCAAATTTAATAATCGTAATTTAATATTTTTCAATCATGAATTGTTATAAATGAGTAAATTGTGATTTTTCAAGTTCACTTATCCACTTTTACAATAATCATAATTTCAGCATTTTGAATTCCTTCCACCAATTTTTTTCAATTTTTTTTTTTTTTTTTTTTTTTTTTTTTAACACAAAAAAATATTCTCTAGGCTTGGCAATAAATTAAAGCGTGAAATTCTTCTTGTTTTGGCGAAAGGTACTTATTATCCAAATGATCCAGAGCGGCACAATTATATAAAGGAGAAATATGCGCAGTTTGTAATACCATTAGAAGAAGCCGACTGGATTGGTTTAGATTTAAACGAAGCATGCAGGTTTGATATATGTATAAATATCGTTGTTAGTGAGTTATAATTTGGAACTGAAATGGATATGTTGGTGCATTTCGAATTTATTTAGTGTTCGATGTTTGTTTTTAAGAAAACAGAAAACAGGGTTAAATATGCATATTTTTAATGTTTGCTTTTTTTGTGTTCTGGTTTTTCTGTACAATTTAAATTTGTTTTAATATAGAAAGCAAACCTGTACTAACGTTAAATTAGCTATGCATACGATGAATGCCATTTTCAGGAAACAACAGGAAATTGAAGAAAGTATCAAACCGGTTCCAGAAAAGTATAAATTTGAGCTTGATCTAGTTAAACGATTGGCAAGTGGTGAAGAGAATCCTGATCATGATAAAATAATCAAGGAATTGGAATCAGAATCAGTTATTGGTCAAAAAACAAGGAAAATAATACAAATAGCAACACAACGGTTGAGAAAATTAGTAAATTGATTTAAAATTTGCATTGATTGTATTGATATCGATTGTTAATTGTTGATTGTGATTTTATTAATGTACGTGTAACATTATCATTATCTTTGTGGATGATATTTGTAAATAACTTCAAACAGTGGTAGGAAGTTTATGCAGTTGTAGAAATTTTGTGGTAAAAGTGCTTTTTGTTTGGAATTGTTGAAGTAATTAGGATTATTAATGATTAATGTTAGAATTTCTTAATTTTATTATTTTTTACACTATTGATCTTACTTTTATTATGGACGTTGTAACTTTATTTACTATTGTTTTATATTTCAAGTCCTTATGCATCAATATTTCCTCAAAAATTAAAAGTTTTAAAGAGAGAGAGGAAGAAAGAGAATAAATAATTTCAGTCACATATGCTTTAGAGTAATTCAACAAATCATTGCTTTTTTTCTTCATATCTATGTTCTGCTTGTCCTTCAAGTCTTTCTTTACAGCATTTCTAATTGTTAGTAATTGAAAATTTTTGTTATGTTTAGAATATTGGAGTTTTTAGAAATTTTTCAATTTTTAGGGCAAAAAATAAGAAGGAGAAGGCAATGGGAGAGTGATAAATGGTAATAAATAGAGTAGTAGTAAACAAACAGCTAGTACTAATTGTTGCTATCATTTCTTTTTTTTTTTGATGAGTTGCGTATTTAGTATTTCCTTAATTTGGTTTTAATTACATTCATAGGTTGCACTGAATGGCTAATTCAGAAAGTTATATATTGGAAGGCAAATCGGAAACAGTTATTGGAAAAGAGGAATTACGGCTGAGTGAAAATGCTATAAAACAACAGGTGGAAAGTAATGATGTGAATGTTGATCAAATTTCAAATGAAGGAAATATCACTCATATGGATAAATGTCTGTCTAAGAAACAGATGAGAAAGTTAGTTTGAGTTTTACATGAAGAATTTTAGATGTTTCGTTCATATTGTTTGAGGACTTTCTTATTTTTGTTTTCAACATAGTGAAATTTAAGATTATTTCATTGTTGCAAATATTATGCTACATATTATATTATATTATATGTAATTTTGATTAATCTCCTCTCTCTTAATATATTTCGAATAAATGTATTTTACTACATTTAATCATTTATACTTTCGTGGATATTATAGTATTGATTGATTCCTTTCTTTTTTATTTTATTTTATTTTTTTTTCAGATTGAAAAAAGAGCAAGAAAAATTATCGCACAGAAAAGATAGGCGTGCTAGAGAAAGAATGAGAAAAAAAATGAAACGTGCTGCGGAACGTGAAGCTGGTTGTGTAATACCTAAACGATCACGTATAAGGTAATAAAATTTAGCTAAAAAATTATTTCTTAAATTTTTGTGGCAATATTTTTGAACTGTTGCAATTTTATTTTATCTATAATTTCTTTGTAAAATTTTTGTTTGTTTTTTTTTTTAAATTTCATGGTTTAATATAATTTGTTCTTATAGCCGAATGGAAAATTCAAATTGTAAGCAACGAGTTGCTATTGATATGCAGTTTGAATCACTGATGCGACCAAAAGATATTCGTCATCTTTTTGTTCAGCTATCTCATGCATATGCTGTAAATCGTCGAGCTAAAAATCCTTTGCAATTCAGCGTTGTTGGCTTTTCTGGTCCTCAGAACAAAGTTTTTGTTTATTTATTTGTTTCATTTCATTGTTAAATATTAAAAAAAATATTATTAAGATCTCTATCTTCTTTAAAATATATTTTTTTTTAAAGGTAGAATTTTCTTTCTTTACAAAAATTTTATAGTTTGCTTTTGTGATGATTTGAAATGAAAATTTTATTTTTCAGCTATTTTTTGATAACCCAAACAATCATCACTGGGATGTGGTATTTGAAGAAAAACCTCTTGATGTGGTATTTGAAAAAGATGACATTGTCTATCTGACAGCAGATTCAGAAAATTCATTGCAAAAACTTGATAGTTCAAAAGTGTAGGTTTGTAATGTCTTTTTATTTTGCACTGTTTATACATTCCATAATTTTAATCTTCCTTTTTATTACTGTAGATTTAATCAAATACCAAAAAATATCTTCATCCAATTAAATTCACTCCTAATAACAGCTGTATATTTAAAATTTTCCGATGACAAGAAAAATTTGAATATGCATTTAATTTTGACACTCATTTCATTTCCATTTCCTCTTTTGGTAATTTTTGGAAATTTAA
Organism: Brugia malayi; assembly: GCF_000002995.4. Lineage (NCBI taxonomy): Eukaryota > Metazoa > Nematoda > Chromadorea > Rhabditida > Onchocercidae > Brugia > Brugia malayi. The sequence continues at coordinate 12,043,715 of NW_025062476.1, read as the reverse complement.
ATTTTTAAATATTTTAACTCTTGTTTAATTTTTGCTACTTATTTGAATAGAAAAATATTTAGGTATGTGATTGGTGGTTTGTTAGATCACAATTCTCTCAAAGGACATTGCTTAAAATTAGCAACAGAAAAAGGATATGCGCATGCTCGATTACCTATTGCTGAATATATTATGTTACAAACACGAAAGGTGATTAAATTTTATCACTTATATCTTCTTAAAAAATATTTATCAATGATAATTGATATTACAATATTTTTAATCATATCTCTTTTGAAAGAATGTCATTTTATGATAATATTTCTATAAATTTCATTGATAATAGTATTGTAGTGTTTTTTTTTTTTTTTTAAAGTGTTGTTGAAGAATGGAAATAAAAATAGTAATATTATTGCAAAATTAAAATAATTAGCATTATGGGAATGCAATTTCATCTATTGAAACAAATAAAGTAACAAGATGGCTAATATCATGAATGATATATTATTGACTTGCATTTTGGCATGTTCAATATGCAATTGCAAAAAACAATCATGCAAATTGCAAATTGCATTATGTTGAATGGCAATCAGTTCATTAAATGATGGAAACTTTCATTTAATTTCTTAATATGAATTGCTATGCAACATTCACAATAATTTTTGTAAAAAAAAAAAGAAAAAAAAAACTTTTCTCCCTATAACATAAGTTGAGAAAAAATGTTTTTTTTTTTTGGCTACTAGAAAATTATATTCACTTATAAAAAGAAAATTCTAAAATTTCCTAGTATATTCAATATATATGTGAATGTAAATTTTACTGTTGCTTGTTTCAGGTACTAACGGTTAATCAAGTTTTTGAAATTTTATTACGCTACACGGAAAATCAGTCATGGAAGAAGTCATTTTTTGATGTGATTCCAAGAAGAAAAGGTATCATTGATAGTAGTAAATGTCAGGGAAATATGAAAAATAATGATAATATTGAAAGGCAGAAAGATAATACAACTGAAAATGCTAGTGATATCGTAGCGGAAACGATTAATGTTCAAACAATGAAAAATATTAATAGTGAGCTTATGAATAGTAATAATTAATTTAAAATAATGGAAATGGTAGTTAAGTTATTTTTCTTTCTTTTTTTAAAGGATATGTAAAGATATGTAAAACTAAGTCTAAACTCATATACTTGGATAAGTTAGATTAGATAGAGTTTAAATTGTATAAAATTATATCTTAGTATACATGTTATTTGTTTGTTAAGTTACATCAAGTTGTTATTGCATTGTAATTATATACAAATGAGAAATAAATTTTTTGAAAGTCATAACTGAACTGATGATAAGTACACATTAATAGATGAAGATGTTTCCATTTTCACTTCTCTCTCCATATAAACTTGAATTGAAGGAAATTAAATTGAATTAATTATCAAAAAATCCTCTATTTCATAACGATTTTTAACAAAGTAACGAGTGTATGGTAGATGTTAATAATGGTAATTGTTGCTATTTTACTAAACTATTCGATATTTCGCTTTTCATGAAAAATTACTGTGAAATATTCTAAACTTTCACGTGTAAGAAAGAAGGAAGATCAAGTTTATGAATTAAAGAAGAAATAAGCATAGAAATAGTTATACATTAGATAATACAGATTGAATTTTAAATTGAAATAAAATTGCAATCAAATATCAAATTAATCTATCATAATTTGCATACAAAATTAGCATTAGCTTTTATTGAATGAAAGAAGAAATTACATAAGCATAAAGTTTCTTTCATACAAAAATATGTCATCTAATTTGAAAGAATTATTAGGCATCTGCGGAAGAAAAATTTTCATTACAATCTTACATTCTATTACATATCGAACATTTGATGGATTTATAGACTGAATATAATTACAAAGTTATAAATCAACATGAAATCTACAAATTAAAGCTTTCGAATGAAGTATATTTCAGATTTGTAATATATCCAACTATTCAAATTATATTCATTGCTTCAAAAATCTTCCTTATCCTATTTTATGATTAGCAAAATGCAATAATTTTGTTAATGATTAATGAAAAGTCTAATCGACATAATTAATTCGATCAAAACTCCTCAGAAAATTCCAAAATCAATCATCATTTTTCGTTTTTTTTTTTTTTTTTTTCTAATTTCAAATCCATTTTAGCTAGCAATTTTAAGGAATATACAGCAAAAATTTACTTCATCCAATGTTAACTATTTTGAGGTAAGAATTAATGAATTAATTTTATCCGTAGAAGAGATAATTGTTAAGTTCAAACTTTGCCTCAGTCATTTTTTTTTTTTCTAATTAGATATTAATTTAGCATAAAATTTGGAGAAAATCCTAATCATTTTTTTAGCTAACGAATTACTTTTGCTAATAATAAGCGAATTATCAAGAAAAAAAAAGAAAAAAAGAGTTCCAAAGAAAATAGATAAAACATAAAATATTACAATTTTTTCTTCCTCTCTAATATGATAAAAGCATCGATTACAGTATCAGAATTTTCTCCAACAATTTTTCATCATTTTACAATTATTAATACTCTACAAACATTTCCAATTAAAATCCGAAAAAAGAATATAATGAATTAAGTGCACAGCAAAAGATACATCTCTTATGTAAATACAAGAAACATATTATCACCACGATAATCATGAAATTTCACCAGAAAATATTTTTCACACATATTACATTCATAATGATGTACTTTTAAATAATGTAATTATAGATGAACCGTATCATTTTTTACCACTGATTAATTCAAATTTTCATACTGACAAAAAATTTGAAAATAGAAACAATAAGCGATAATTAATAGCGCTCTTCTGATTATTGCTATATCAAATGATAAATCATTAATATTTTGTAGCATATTTCTATCTTCCATATTTCTTTTATGATAATATTCAATATATTATAATAAACATAATTCTATTTTAAGCATACTATATTCTTGCATAAAATTAGAGAGAGAGAGAAAAAAAAATAGTAAAATAAAGAATAGAAAAGAAAGCAATAAGCATATTTTTTTCAACTTTAAACGTACTGATGCAATGATTAAATTTGCATTCAATAAACAATTAAGCTATCGCATGATTTTGTACAAAAAGTAATCTTCTTAAAACTAAACCTATAATAATCACAGAAAAAAACCAGATAAAAATTAACTCCCAAGAATAACGATGTGATGATAATTGTAAATCATCACTACGAATTGAGGTGATAGATGTTGAAGGTAATTGAGATGAATGTGACTGAGACGATGATAGCCTATGGCGTAAATTTTCAGATGTATCAGTGGTACTATCCGTGATAACATCATTTTTCAATATCGTATCACTCGTAACAAAAAATTTTTGATCATCCATTATTTCTTGTTTTATTGCTGTTTTCTCTTCCTGCAAGGAATATCTTCAAATTCTATTCGACTTTGATACATTACTGTTAAATTTAAAATAAACTTATAAAGAGCATTAAAATTATAGCATTCATTTATAGTACCCTGCATAATATAACTTTCCAATAATCATGAATAAAGAAAATTCTGTCTCATATTATTCTGTCCGGTTATGAATTCAGTTATTCATGAAAAGAAAAAAAAAAATTCATGAAGTAAATCGAAAAAACACCTCGTCTAACTCATAAGTTAAGCTATCAGTGATAAATTACTGAATCAGATTTAAACAGAATAATGCTAACTTTTAATAATATGTAAGGATATTTTGCTGTATTTGCATAAATCCACATAAGAGCTGATCTAACTGAATTACTTAATGCTTTAAATGTTTGCTAAAATATTTAACTAACTTCAACTGAAATTTCAGTAGTCAAATGCTGCGCTTCTATAACATCTGCATTATCATCACACACTGGTTTACTTGCTAATGCATTTCGCATACAAAGACCACATTCTTTACAAACCCACTCATGACTTCTGAAATTCATTAAAAATATATCAATTTATAACATTACGCTACTTTCAAACATTTTAGTAAAAGAAAATAGAATAAACTGTATGAAATGAATATGAAAATTTCATTTCTTCTTCCATTTATTCTCCCATTTCCAAATTAAAAAAAAGAAAGGCATACAAGCATACATTTTAGCGAGCCTTCGACGTTCTTCTGATGGATACTCTAATGAGCCTAATGCACCAGCTGAATGTGTCGGCATAAAACCAATAAGAGCCAAAAGTGCAGTGCGAACTGAAATTTGCAATGAAAGAATTGCAAAATCTATCATTTGTCACAATATCCAATGTCTAAGGTTAAAAGTACCGTTAATTGATTAGTTTAGTATTATATGATTCCGCAAACAAATACTTAAGTGGAATATCTTACTAGACCATGATGGTTGCCAAGATTCAGGATGATGATCTGAAATGCTAAGGCATATCTTCTGATTTAACTGAAAGCGACCATTCGGCTGCAAACAAAGCTTTGTAAAAATTCAGTTATGATTTACACGGAAACAAAAGAACACATAAATAATTCAATAAAAGAATGTTTTTTCTCTCTCAGTATGTTTGTTAACGAAATCGTTTTGTCAAAAATCTCAGACAAAGTGAAGAAATGAGCAGTTTGAATAAATCGAAATCACAGTAACAGAATTCAAAAAGTCAAATAAAATATTTCATAAACAATTCAGCAAATCAAAATTAATATAAACTTACCGTAAGCAATATAACACTTGGCGGTTTCATTGGATAATCCACTGGTAAAAGTATTCGCCCATGATAAATACCATTCTCGAAGTCTGTATCGGCCGGTCCACGTACAGTAAAATGCCACTCGAATAAATTATCCTGACATCAATTTCTTTAATTTTACGCAAACGATATTATAAAAAGTTCAGAAATAAGAATATGATGAAATGATATGATAAGCTAAAATTATTCAGTTCATATCTGTTCTAAATTTACAACATTTCATACCAAATATAGCTCATATCATTAGCTGAACATACATTAACTAATCGAATTTTAATCCATAAACGATTAGTTTAAGAAAAAAAAGGAAAACTATATTAAAAACTTAGCGAAATCTCTCTATATCTGAATAACTAATCAAAAGTGAAGCATTAAGTTTCTACAAATGTTTCATTATTTACTTCAAGTGGTTGAGCATAATACATATCTGTTGGATTCCGTAATTCAGCTGCTTCTTTCATTAACCTCTTTACACCTGCAAAGATATATTCTTTCTTTTTTTTTTCAAAAAAAAAAAAAATATATATAAATCACAAATGAAAATATAATAACTATTTTATAAATTATAACACAAAAGGTATTAAAACTTAAAAAAAACTACAGATCGTAAGATTTATCTTCACAAATTATCAGTAACTAATCAAATGCAATGTTGTATTAATTTCTCAAATATTTAACAAGGATAAATTTTGCAGGCAAATGAAAATTAATACATTTGCAAAATCGAATACTTCTAAGAAGAAAAACGAAGCAAAGAAAAATCTCTTACCAGCACTTTTCAAGTTATATTGCGATAGATTTGAAGTCATTTTCCAGAAAATTTTGTTTTCTAAAATAATTTCTTTCAAACAATACTGTGTGCAAAAAAGAATAAAAAAATATACATATAATTATTTGAAAAAAAATCGATTTATATAATGTAAAAATTGAACAATTCACATATTAAATTTGAATATGTTATAACGAATGCAAAAAAGCTTTGAAAATGAAATTTTGACACGCAAACTACGTAAATTGCATATTAAATACGAAAAAAAAAAACTTCTAAAAATTATTAAAAATCAGTTTCTGTAATGTATTAACAAAGCAAAATTTCGTATCAAATTAGAACTATAAAAAATTAAAATTAATATTACAAACTGAATATGAACTAATTTTAAACTATATAAAACTATAAACTGATTGTAAATTGAATTATACCTGATTAATTATATATTCAATATATTGATTAAATTATATGACAGACAGATAATCACAAAAATTAATATTTTACAGTTAATTCTTTAAGTGAATTTCAAACATAATTAATCGAATTATATACGTATATAAATTTCATTAATTATATATTTAATACATTTGTTCAATACGTATTCAATATATTATATATGTTATATAATATATACAAATAACTCTTAAATTTTCGCAATTTTAATTTAATAAATGAAAGTGCTCCATTTATTATAATATGATAATGATAATAAATTGACAATAAATTATCAAATCCTAACTTTGTTAAGAAAATTTGATAATGAATATTATTTATGCCAGTTGATATTTCTAAGCTTTACTACTTACTCAGATAAACTTTGCTTATTAAATAATCCATAGACCCAATATTTTGCAATTTATTCTTTAATGTGAAGAGAAACAAAAAAAAAAAAAATTGAAATTATTTTACACCAATAATTTCAATGATAAACCATATAATACCAATAAAGTTATATAATATCAATGCGTTATACACTTTTAATATCTATTACGTATGCTATATCTAATTTGAGTTCAATTTTATATAACGGAAATATTTTCCGGATAACTAATATTGGTAAATACAAATGTTTTAAATCTTTATAGAAAAAAAAAAAATGGAAATTCACTCTACCCAATTAGAAGTTACTTATTAACTAACTAAATAATTCAATCATAATTTCAGTTAGCCGTAGAATACTGAACGTCCTTTAGTATAGAAAAACCGGAATAAAAACCAGTTTCTTCTTTATATTTTCTTCGGTTTATTTTTATTTTATTTTTATTGTTTCTTCCGGTTGTTTTATTTTCTCTCTCTCTTAAAAAATATAGGTGAAAAAAATTAGAAAAGGAAATGTTAAGATTAAATTAAGATAAAGAAGAGATATTCCAAAGATGATAATTTGAGGGTTGTGAAATTGCTGAGATGGAAACGGATAGAAACTTATCGATTAATTTAGCAATTTTAATTGATTTACTGTTCATCAATTTTTTGTTAATAAATAGAATAAAATTTAAGATAAGATATTAGTGCTAAATTGGCATATAATTAATGTATTTACCGATGGTATACATGGAGACTACTACTAATTAGCATATTAATACAATTAATTTAGGAATTAGTTATTTCCAGTGATAATTGAAATCCTAAATATATTGAAATGTATTTGAGTTGAAGTTTTTTCCATACATATAACTTTCGATTGAAATAATAGTGACATGCATCGATTATAATTTTGCAAGTTATATTGACATGTGATCGCATGTAACTTCAAAGATTTCTCGAGAGTTTCTCATTTAAGAAGAATGAATTATCTGGAAGTTTTCTTTTTTGTATTATTTCTGCCTTATTTTTTTGAATCACATAAATTTTGTATATGATTAATTCAGTGAATCGATTATATACTGAGAGAAAAAAATGTTGCAACAAATATTATTCAAACATTTTTTAATCAATTAATATTGTTATTCATGAATTACTCGGGTGGGATATGGTAGGAAGAGGAAGATGAGCAGATGATATAAAATAATTATAAAATAGTTAAACGGTTATTTTTTCTTCTATGCGTCTGAATTCCCGAATGGTTAATATTATCCCATTAACAAAATTACTAGTAATTAGTAAAGTTTTTTTTTTTTAAATTTTCAGGATGCTTAACGCAATACCTCGAAATTATTGTGTGTAAAGCATAGGGAAATTTTGATATAACACTGATATAACACGAATATATTTAATGTAGTGTTTCACAATACTTCATAAAATGACTTAGTTTCGTTTCATAAAGAAATTTAGAAGTATTTTGACAAAGTTCAAAATGTTAATTTAACATACTAATTAATACATTTCCTCTTTTGTCTTATAGAATCAGAATAGAAATGGGATTTTTTTTTCTCACTAATTATAACATCAAATAAAAATTGCAGGAATTATGATTAGTAAACGAATCATTGACGTAACGTCGTCATTAGGTGTTTCAACGAAATTTACGTCAAAAAGGCATTTTGCTTCAAAATTGTTCAAAGAAAAGTATGCAAAAACACGACCATTTAAAACACCAACAATGATTGCGATGGATAATTTCGATTTCTATTATGGACCAGTATATGGTAATCAATGGCCATCAATACGTTTAGGATTACTTACACCGAATAAATATTTTGCTGTGTTAAATAAATTTTCAAGGTCAGTTATGTGCAATTTTTCCAAAAATTATCCAGATTTTCAATGAAAAACATTCTTCAATGAATTAAATGAGAAAGCCTAGAAATACTTTTCTTTTTCTTTCTTTTTTTTTTTTTTTTAGTTTCATTTTCTTTACTTACATTGCGTTTTATGCTTTTCATTTATATCATTTAAATTCTATTTTTGAAATTTTGCTTAAGTTTGATGTAATTTCTTTCCTTCATTTTTATAGAAATCGACAGAAAAATGAAGCACAGTTAAAAGATCTAGGCGCATATAATGTTCTGGAAAAACTTCATCAAAAAGTTGATAAGAAGGATAATACACATGTAGAGTACGAAGAATATGAACCGATATCATCAAATGATACGTCGAAAACTAATGATTCGGTAATTGCACGAAAAGATTAACTGTTATAATATTTTTAATTTATGCTGTTTCGAAGTTTACAATGTTTCAAGATGTAGCATCTAATATAAAGTTAAATTCCTTGTATTGAAATTCATATATTATTGAAGAAATTTTCCATTTCAATAAAGGTTGAAAATGAATTGGATTCTATATATATGCGTGGTGAGGGAGGATTGGGACATTTTCGACAGTCTGGTGAAATTGCATCGTTAGAGGAACGAGCACATTTCAAAACTCAGTTATCGAAAGATGGAAATATCAGAAAGATTAAGTAAAATATTTTTAATGGTCATTTTTTGGTTTTGTTTCTTTTTTTTTCTCTCTGTTTGAACATATTTTTTTGTTTAATTGAAATTTCATTACTAAATTTTATGTTTGAATATTTGTGAACTTTTTATAAAACGCTATCAAGTTTGATACTTGAATAATTTATCATTAAATTTTGTATTTAAATTTAGTCAAAAGTTAAATTTAATTCATTTCAGTATCACTGGTTTTGAAGGACAATGCGTTGAGTTACCGACAAAAAGTCATGTATTAACATATCCAACTGAACTGATTGTATATTCCTTTCCAAAGGGTGATTTATCTGATTATCCACCCCCTCCGAAAGATGAAGTTGGAACTCCAGGTGAAAATTTCAATGTGTCAACATTTTTTAATATATTTTATTGAATTTATTTATTAGCTATATATATATATTTGTTTATTCGTATCCCACTATAGATACGTATATATGAAGCGTGCGTATGTTTTCTAATATACATTATTATTTTTAGGTTGGTGGCTTCTTGATGGAGGCTCACTTGCGCCCGTTCTAGCTTTGGGTTTAACCGAAGAGTCAAATGTCTTAGACATGTGTGCTGCACCAGGCGGAAAAAGTTTGTTAATTGTACAGACTGGTTTAATGAGTTAGTTATTTGCCTCATTCTGTTCCTCTATGTTATGCTGAAAATTTCTATAATTTTGGAGAATTATTTCATCAAGCTAACTAACGACAGTGGACATTTTCCATGATTTTTGATAACTTACTTTTATTTACTATAAATTAAATGCATGAAATATCATGATTATTTAATTTGAAATTAATTTGGTATTATTTTATCATAAATAAATCGTTCTTTGCTGTTTTTTACTGTTTTTCTTTTATTACTTCTGTATGTCAAGTAATGTATTTTTTTTTTAAAGCTAATTTGACATGCAATGACAATAAACAAAGCCGCTTGGGTCAGTTGCATCGAGCATTGGGACAATATATACCGGTTAATTCAGATGTTGCTAATCGAATAATATTGAAGAGAAAAGATGCATCAGTATTGGATTATTGGGATGAATGTAACACTTATGATAGGGTATGATAACTGATTTATTTCTTTTTTTTTTTTTTTGTGCATTTTGCATTAAAATAAAAGTTTTAGGGAGATGTATGCGATCAATTTATTGTTCCATTCTCTTTTATTTTAATAAAAATTTTCTTAAAATAAAAGCATCAAATGTTATAATTATTTCTTTTAAAAATCTCTGTAGTCTCTGTCTCTGTTATTACAATATTATATGTATGTTAAGGTTTTGGTGGATGCACCATGCACTTCCGATCGTTTGTCAGTAAACAGAGATGATGGTAATCTATACTCAACTCAACTAACTGAACAGCGTTTAAATTTACCAGAAGTACAAACACGAATGCTTGTGTATGTTTAAATTTGATACTATCCTTAGAGCATTTTTGTTGATTTGCTTCTCTATCTTCTCTGTCTACTAATTTTAGACTCTTTATCAAGCTTAATTTGAATGCGACATTACAGCACAGAATTGACAACTTGTAAAAAGAGAAAAAAAATTTGTAAAAATTGCTACAGTTTAATATTATTATATAAAATAAACTCTTAAATTTAACATTTAGATTTTTACTTCTTTAAGATGAGACTTTACACATAATCAGATATGCAATTCTATCATTATTATCATTCAAACTTTTTTTTTCTTTTTTAGCAATGCATTACGATCTGTTCAAGTTGGTGGTTATGTTGTTTACTCAACATGCGCATTATCTCCAGTGCAAAATGAGGGAGTTGTTGAAAATAGTGTAGCAATAGCAGATGAACATTTTGGAATAAAGGTGAAATAGTTTATACAATCTTAAAAAAAAAACTATCTTATTTTTAATTCCAAATAATAAACTATAAAGGATTAGTAAAAAGAAAACAAAAAGTTAATTGAGTTATTATTACAGGTGGTAGAGTTGTCATTGTCGCAAATGGTATCACATTTCAGAAATATATATCGATTTAGTGATAAACCTCGCAGAGGTATTCTTATACTTCCTTTTTTACCCTCTAACTGTGGTCCAATGTATATGTGTAAGTTGCAGAGGATTCAATAGGTTAATTGGTTTTGTCAACAATATTGAAAATGAATTTATACTATTTAAAAGTGGTTTATTTTATAAGAGTGCGCATTAGTCAAACTATTAGTCAGGTTAATCGAATTTGGCCAAAAAAGGTAAAAAAAAATTACCTTCCATTTATATTAGAGGACTTACTAATACAAATATAAAGCTTTGAGATTGGGCAGCCTAGAGCTAATGATGATGAATTTTTTTATTAAAAGTTGAGTTTTTTTTTGTCTTTTAATCCACTGCACAACTTATTTTTGATTTAAAAAGTAATCTACCAGATTTTATTGAAGTAGTCTGCATTACCTGTATTATTTTATAGTATATTAGCAGGTATTTTTTTGCTATGTATGTAGTTTTTGTAATTGGACGTCAAAGTTTCTTAATTTTTTGTCATCTATAACTTCTTTTGTTCCATTTTGGTCTTCGATTTTTGCCTTCTTTCAGTTGTTGATTATCATTAAAATGTTATTGATTATTTTATTTACAATATCATTATCATATATTTTGCAAAGGAAGCATTATATGTATTATAAGACCAGAAATTTTTATCACTTAGAAGTATTATCACTAGTCAAAACTATCACTATTTGTTAAATCAATATGCTAAGACGATCAGTAACTATTTGTCACTAGTAATAATTAAAATTCGATATAAATGATAATAACTATATCACTTAACGATAGAACGAAGTATGAGAAATACAGTATTAGAGGATTTACTTTTGTAGAAAAAATAAATATTATTGAAAGTCAGCAGATATGTATGAAATAGAATGATCTATCTGTATCTATTTAAATATTAAATAATTTTAATTAATGTAGACCCGTATTTTGATGTGTAATTACAATCAATGGGAAAGAAATGGAAAAAATTTGAGGTAGTGATAAAATTTTTTAGAAGATATTTTGGAATTTATTACTTTGAAATATATAAAATAAGAAGAAAAAGAATGATAAATAATATCATTTTACTGAGAATATTTTTTTTTTTTTTTTTAGTAATTCATTTATTTGCCAAAGGAAAAAGACATTAAAATTTTTTCAAAAGAAAAGGTAATTTTTCTTAAATGATTTTTCACTAAATTTCTTACCAATCACCGTACAAATTATGATTCGTTTCTAAGTGTTCACGGAAACAGTCACGTATTTGACGGAAATTACTTAAGCAGAACAAATATTTACTGTAATCAGTTGGTACTCCATTAGTTGTTTCACAATAAATTTGACATGCTGGTCGAACTCCTTTTCTAATACAACAAGCAGTATGATTTTGTCTTGATGAAGCACAATCCCACATTTGACCAACTGTTGGACCACGTGATTGACAAATTAATAAATAAATGAGAATCTAAAAAAACTTTGAATTTATTACAAATATTTTGCTTATTTATTTATTTATTTCTTAATTACTACACTAATTTATTAGCTCGTAAAGTATCTTAAAATAATATTATTTCTATCTTATTATTTTTTTCTATCTAAGTAGTAATTAAAACTAAACTTAGGAAAATGCAATTTAAAGGATTCAAAATTAAATATTAAATTTCGTTATCTATATCTTATTTTTAGATTTTTATTATTTTCATTATGAAGGGAAATTCAATTTTCTTTTTTTTGTTTTTGTATTTTAAATGGTATGAATTACTAAATTTCAGTCTTAATTCTTGACCTTTTTTTGTTTTTTTTTTTTTTTTTTTTTTTAAAAAATTTTACACTTATAACAAACTAATTCAAATTTATGGTTTTTTTTTTTTTTAAAAAATATTTGAAAAAGAAACCGTTCGAGGTTCTAATGCATCAAACCCACAAAAATGTTTCTTGCATTCTGTATCTGCTTCATTTAACCTGGAGCAACATTTCTTTAGACGTTGTTCAGCATTTGATAACGATGGATCAGTAGTGATAATTGATTGATAGGTATTCCAGAGTGGAAAAAGTTGATCAAATTTTTCCTGTTCAATAATATTTGAAGTTAATGATTGTTGGTTGGTGATATTTTTGTATGGTAAACTTTGAGAATTAAGTGATGGTTGAATGATAATTGACTGATTGCTTGTTGAAATATATTGCTGTACATTAAGCGGAAACTGTTGTTGTTGTTCTTGCGCATTAGGCGGAAATTGCTGTTGCGATTGTTGCATATTAGGCGCGAATTGTTGCTGTTTTTGTTGCAATAATGGCGTTATTTGTCCAGAAATGATCTGTTGTGGTGATGATGATTGATCAATTAAATGTGTAGTATACATTTTCATTAAAATTTGTTCTTTGTTCTGTTGTTGTTTTTGTTTTTGTTTTTGTTGTTGATTGTGATAATATACCGGTAAATTACGCATCCTAGTTTTTAATTCGGTAATTTGTTTGCTATTCATAGTTGAATGACGTGTTGGGTAAATATTTACTGCTGCACTAATATTATTATTTGATTGTTCCTGCGACAATAACTGCGCAATGGGATAATTATTGTTCAAGTTAATATTATCCTGTTGTTGTTGTTGAGCAATTAAATTTGACCAATATGTACAAATGATTACAATTATCAATGATAGCATAATAATCCTGAAAATAAAAATAATAAGTTCAAAAAAAAAAAATTTAACTTGAAATTGATTTTCTACTAATATGTTTCTGCATTTTAAGTTAAAAAAAATTCTGGATAAAATAGTAGAGTGGAATTTAAATGATCAAATTTGTATTACTGTTAAAATGATTAAAATTAAATAATTGAATTGCATTACTATTAAATTATTTAGAATGTGAAAATTTATTGAAATTCATTGAAATTTATTGCAGAAAATTTTTTTTTTTTTGTTTTTCAATAATATTTGTATTTATTAATTTTCAATAAATTTGTTGAAATTTTGCTATAGCAATAATTTTTGTTTCTATTATTCAATTAATTTTAACATTGATCATTGTAAGATAAGAAATGATTATAATAATATTAGAAATGCTTTACATACAAAAATTCACAAATCAATTATATTTCAATTAAATTTAGTTTATAGTTAATTTATATTTCAAGCAAAAAAAAAAAAAAAAAAAATTGAAATGAAATGGAAGCAGTGATTTTAAATTTGATATAATTTAAATTATTCATCCGATAAGATTGAATGGAAGAAAAAAAGAATTAAATGCTATGAAATAATTAATTGGCAAATTGAAGAAACGAACAATACAAAAGGATGAACGAATTGTTACAATTGAATGATATGAATTCAATTAGTTTTATCTGAAATGAAATTAGAAATTCGGTCATTTTAATAAAAATATTTTGCGAAATTTTATATTGGATAGATAAAATGATAAAATCATTTTATCAGATGAAAGAATGGGATGAAGTAGAGAATTGAAGTAGAGAAAATGTTTAATGATAGAAATTGGAAAAGGAAAAATATTTAATTGCAATTTTGATTGTTAATTATTTATTCCAGAATTCGATTTATCATTTTCTTTTTGAATGTTATTTATTACATTATTTAAAATTAACAATCTTTAAAATTGATATATTAAAATTAGCAAAATTATCATTTATCTTGTTTTAAGTGAAATTGATAAATTGAGTAATTAGTCTAAGATTTAAATAATTAGTCTAAAATTTTGCTGAATAATCATTAAATATGTTTCATATGTGATTAAGTGATAACATATTTATATTTAACTGATAAGATGATTATGTACAAATATATATTTGATATTTAAATGCTTTTATACAATAAATATTACTGAATAACAATGTAATTTCAATAATATTAAATGATTTATGTATATTATATTAGCAACAAGAAAATATATTAGGTTTAATTTTCATTTATTATTATTTTTATCCAACATATGAATGAATTTTATACATTCAATTAAAGTTATCACTAATTATGTGCAAATATTTTGTCATCAAATGAATAAAAAAGTTGAAATCTTTACAGAATTAAGAAAAATTGTATAAAAATCAGAATTTGCAAATAGTAAATCTGTTAAAAAAGATGATTTATACGGTTTAGAAATATCAATTAATCGAAATAATAAAATTATTTAAATTATTTTTAAAATGCTTTTAATTGATATACATCACCTTGCTAAATTAATGATGAATTATTGAATATTCACATAAAATTGCATAAAATTAAATATGAAATAAACATTTGTTTGTTTATTATAAAATGTATACGTAATCAAATGTTTGTTTTAAATCATTAAACAATGAATCATCATGTGAAATTGATATTTTTAAATTAAAATTGAGTCTTCGTTTTATGAATTCTTTAAAAACTATTCATTTTTCACTACTATAAATTATCATCATTAAACATATTACAAAAGATAATCAATTATTTAAAAAAAAAAAAAAAGTAACAATTAAAAAAAAGTAATAATTTTTTAAAAAAAGTGATATTAATAATGGTGTTAATAATGATAATAACAATAAAAATATTAACAACAATAATAGTAATAAAAAAAAAAAAAAATAATAATTAAAATGAGAATAAAATTAGTTAATTTTATATACACGCAAGACCAAAAAGATGAAATGTAATAAAAGTAAGCTTAAATTATAAAAAAAGAATTGAAGTATATAAATAATGAATGGTAGAGGAAGTTTTCTTTCACTCCAGTGGTTTTTTTTTTTTTTTTTTTATTAACAAAAATTTAGTTTAATTTTATAATATATATTAGAAATTGAATAAAACGAATTGAAACGAACCAAGGTATAAACATTTATTGATTCATAATTATCATATGATATCATTGTTATTATCGTTATTATCAGCAAAATATCACTATAATCACATCATTATGATTACAAACATCATAATTGCGTAATCATTATAACGATTACAATTATCATTACAATCGTTGAATATTACTGACAGTAGTTATTATTATTATTATTATTATTATCACTATTGCTGTCACTTATTATTATTATTATCACTATTGCTATCACTTATTAATATTATTATTGTCACTATTGCTATCACTTATTAATATTATTATTGTCACTATTGCTATCACTTATTAATATTATTATTGTCACTATTGCTATCACTTATTAATATTATTATTGTCACTATTGCTATCACTTATTAATATTATTATTGTCACTATTGCTATCACTTATTAATATTATTATTGTCACTATTGCTATCACTTATTATATTATTATTGTCACTATTGCTATCACTTATTATATTATTATTGTCACTATTGCTATCACTTATTAATATTATTATTATCACTATTGCTATCACTTATTAATATTATTATTGTCACTATTGCTATCACTTATTAATATTATTATTGTCACTATTGCTATCACTTATTAATATTATTATTATCACTATTGCTATCACTTATTAATATTATTATTGTCACTATTGCTATCAATTATTATTATTATTATCACTATTGCTATCAATTACTATTATTATTATTTCTAATCTTTATTATTAAATATTCACCATATTTCAATATAAACAAACATTTTACAGACAATAATTTTTATAAAGAGTTTTTAGAAATGAAATTTTTGGAATTTCAAAGATAGTAATTAATGAATTAGCTTATTTATTTCTTAGTTGGTACTTTTTTTCTCCTTTTTTCTTGTTCCATTTATGCTTCCATTCAAACTGCAATTTTTGTTAGCTTTTAAATTGGTCAAATTTGCAAACTTTTTTTTTAATTGGATAAACTTTTTATAGTAACATTGTTTAATGATTTACTTCAATTATAACTGATAAAAAAATGAAAAATAGAAAAGAAATACTCAAAAAAAAAAGATTTGTTTGATAGATAATAAATAGTACTTTTAAATAAACTTTATATATAAATTATTTTGCATTTGTTTTCTTTTTTTTTTTTTACCGTTTCATAATTCTGTTTAATTTTTTTTTTTTTTTTTGATATTATTTTTTGAAAAATAAATGATTACTAATTAAGGTCAATTTTAGAAATATATTAGTATTTCTAATGTAATTTATTTACATTTTAACAGTACACATTATGTTTACAACGTTTCATTTAAATTTTAATAGAAATTAAAATTAATTTGAATGGAAATGGCTCAGAAAGTTGCAAAAATACAATTTACAATGCATTCAAAAATAAAAGAAAAGAAAAACTAAAATCCTTATAATTAGTGATTTTATATAGAAAATTTTCAAATTTTCTACAAGTATAAATGAAAAAAAAAATTAAAACAATGAAAAGAAAAATTGAGAATTTTTTTTTTACATTCAAAATTTTTTAAATTTTTTTTTTCAAAATTTTATTTATTTTTTCATAAGCAGTAATTAGCGAACATATAAAATGTTCTTTTGAAAAATTTAGAGGAAAATTAATTTCAAAAGCAAATAATAAGCAAAAAATGATGTTTATTTATTTATTTATTTGTTGAAATATTAGTAAAATTAGAAATATTTTTCTTTTTTATTTTTCAAATATTTATTCATAAATTTGTAATAGTTTTTGAATTATTGCATAAACAATGAATTATTAAATGACAGTGAAATTTTTGTTCATAAATATATATAAAAATTTTTAAATATGTAAAAAAAAATATAAAAATTTTTTAAATCTTTATTAAAATAAAGATTTGATTGAAAAATTTATTTATTTTTAGTATTTTTTAGCATTAAATAATTAAAATCAGATGGCTAAAATTTTTATAATTTTCACAATTTCTTTGTTTTATTTCTTATTTTTATTAATTACCCGTGAATTAAATTGAGAAATCAAAATCATTTATAGTTATTTGCTAACAAAAGTGAATCATATCAGATGTGAATGAATTTATTTTGCAATTGAAATTAATTTCGGTAATTATATTGCAGTATTCGTAATATTAATTAATAAAAATAATAATAGGAAAAGTAATAATAATAAAATTATCATTAAAAAAAAATTGTCGAAAAAAAAAAGAAAAAAAAAGAATTAAATTCATTTCATTAATTTGTAAATTTCAATTGTCAAATGAATAAATCTGAATGCCTTTTATTAATTATAATTAAAATTAAATCAATTTTAAATGGAAGAACTTTTTTTTATATGTGAAAAGAGATAAAAGAGAGAAAATAATAGTGAAAATTAATGAAAAAAAGAAATTATTGTAATTAAAATTATCTGTTGAAAAATGACAATTTTAAAAAATGAAAAATTAAAAAAGAATAAAAATAATATAAAATAATTTAAAACTAGCAGTAACATTTTGAATAAAATTAATTATCGAAATTAACTTCTTAGCAACAATTGAATTTTTGAAATATAACTTATTCAAAAATATATTAATTTTTTAACTCATTTTTTTTTTCTCTCTCTCTCTCTTCTTCTTCTCTCTCTTTTTTTTATCTGAAAATCTCAATTAAAAGAATTGAATTATTATGTAAAAAGAACATTGCTTTGAATAATTTATTCGAAATTCTGAAGGAAAAATAAAACAGATTATACATTAAAGTAAAACTTATCGTACAATTTTGTATTTTTTCTAAATTATCACACAATTTATTCACAATATATTTTATAATATTAAGAAAAGAATTGAATTTATAAAAGTAAAAGTAAAACAAAAAGAAAAAAAAAATCAACAAATATGATTTATCAATTTTTTATGACATAAAATTATCATGAAAAGCAAAAATATTTGAAAAAGAGAGAGCAAATTTAAAAATGAAGTAAATGAACTAAATTAATTAAAATAATAATATATTAAAGTTTAAAATGATAATTAAAAAAAAAAATAAAGCAGTTAAATTACAACATTTGTAAATGAAATGAACAGACATTGTTGAATGATTATTATTGTTTTTAATTATAGCTATTCAATTTTACAATTTATTATTACTATTATTATTATTATTATTATTGTTACTATTATTATTATTATTATTGTTATTATTATTATTATTATTATTATTATTATTGTTAATAACTATTATTACTATTGTTGCCAGATTATGTTATTATAGTAATTAGCAAAAGGAATAAAAATGAAATTATTTTCAATAAGATAAGATCAAAGTTTTTAAATCAAAAAAAAAAAAAAAAAGAAAAACTCTCTTTGAATTTTTTTTCAAAGTGAATTTCAGAAACAATTTCAGAATCAAGTAAGTAATATTTCTGATTTAATTATATGATTAATTAGTGCTGTAAAATACTTTGAAAATTAATAAAAATATAAAATATTGGAAATCTGATAGAAATCTAATATAAACACATATTTAGCAGTTGAACTTATCCTAATTATCCTAATGCTTTAATTTGACATAAGCGATTATTTATTTCTGAATAAATTTACTATTAGTTACATATTTACAATTAATGAATAAATTAATCACAGTAATGATAACAATAATGATAATAATAATGATAAAACTAATAATAACAATAATGATAATGATAAAACTAATAATAATAATAATGATAATAATGATAAAACTAATAATAATATAGTGTTAATATTGACAGCAATAATAATAATAATGATAAAACTAATAATAATGACTGTTAATAATAACAATAATAATAGTAATAATGATAATAATAAAAATGATAGTGATAACAATAATGTTATAATAATAATGACTGGTAATAATGATAATAATAACCACAATAAGAGTAGCTAATGAGACACTATCACCAATATATTATTGAAATGACTAGAAAGATAATATCATTGCAGTGCTGGGCGTAGAAAATTGATTTTATTTTTGTTTTGTTTAATCTTTTCATCCAATCAATTAATGATAATTTAAAAAATGCAAAGAATTTAATATGTAAAATTTGTTTTAAATTAAAAATTAAAAAGTAAAAAAGAAAAAAAAAACTTGAGAAAGATAAATAAATTGATAGAAACAAAAAAATGAAGAAAAAAAAGAAATTGCAAAGTAATTTTGCGTTACCATTTTTTTAATTAATAAAAAAGAAAATGATCAAAAAAATTTTTTTTTTTTTAAAATTCATTGAATGGCAAGAAAATGAGTTTAATCATTAATAAATAATTGGTAACTAATTAAAATAAATTTTTAATTTCTTTCTTTCTTTCTTTTTTGTTACTATCAACACAATTGTACAAAGAAAATGAATTGAAAAGAATATCAATTCTGTTAAATATATTCAATTAGTATAACTTTTGTACAGAATATTTCAATTAAAAATTAAATTAAAATATACAAAAAACGAACCCATTTTTCTTTTATATCTTTATGTAAATTACAAAGAGAAAAAAAAAAAAGGAGCAAAATACATAAATCGTCCATAATAACATTTAAAAGAAACTAAAATCATTCAACGAATCACATTAATTGATTGAATCACTGATTAATTGACTAATCGATTGATTTATCGATTGATTGGATTGAGTTGATCGATTGATATTAAATTATATCATATCAAACAATATTTGAAAGCAAAAAAAAAAAAAAAAAGAAGATTGATTCGATAAAAAACTTAGAAAAGAAAAGACAGAGAGGAAAACAAAAACCAAAAACAAAGCAAAAAGAAATGATTTTGTTTGTTACTTACTTTTTTATTTATAATTTCTTTTAAATAAAAAGAAAAATTTTTCCATTTAATATTTTTTGTTGTTTTCTTTCTTTTTCTCCCTCTCTCTCTCTCTCTCTCTCCTTCTTTCTCTTTTGTCTATTATTTAAATTAATTCGCTAAAAGTCAGCAAATTCTTTTGCACATTTTTCGGTACTTGAAATCCGTAATGGTTCTTCTTCATAATCATCAAAATTAGACGCATCACCAGCGCCACGACATTTGGGCAAAAATGGCGCATCTATCTAAAAGAAAAGAAATTCTTTCTTTTTCAATAAATTAAAAAAAGAAAAAAATGAAAATATATAATTATTAATTAACTAATTTTAATAATAAATTTATAATTTTAAGTTGTATAATTTAAAATAATTTGAAATAGTTTTCTTGCAATATTATCATAAATCCATTTTTCTTTTTAAAAATAATTCCATTTATTGTTATAATGGTTTGTAAATATTTTAAATGATTGTTAATAAATTTTTATCATATTTTATTAATACAAACAAAAAAAAAAAAAAAAAAAAGAAAAAATGATATATTATAAAAAGTTATTCAAAATTTTTTAACCTTTTTTTGATAAATAGCAATCCAATCTGTTGAACTGAACCATTTATGATTTTTAATATCGGCAACACCATTTTTTAAATTACCATATCTTTTTGTTAAATCAACTTGTAGCAAATTTTTCAATAAATCTTTGAGTTCGTTCGAAAAATACGATGGAAATTTCACCTAAAGCATAAAAAATTTAAAAACAAAAAAATTTTTTTTCTCTCTTTTATCTTTATTTTGTCTTATTTATTTATTTTTTTTTTAAAAAAAAAGAAACGAAAAGAAAGAAAGAGTATCAAATTTCACTTATTTCTTTTATTTATTGAAAACTTTTTTTTTTTTAAATTTAAAAAATTTTCAGAAGCAGTATGTATTCATTGTTGTTTACACAAAAAAAATATTAATTAATTGATTAATTAATAGATAAATTAACATGCGTTTTAGCTAATATATCACTTTTTTTTTTTTTTTGAAAAGTTACTAATTATTAATTAACTATTTAGGAATAAACAAGTATTATTGTGCAGTGTTGAAAAATAAAATGTGATCTTTTTTTTTTTTTTGGAATTTAAAAAAAAGAAAAGAAAGAAATGAATGCAATATCTGTTGTTATCAAATTAATTAGCATTTACGATTAAAACAATTCAGATCATGAATTAATTAAATAGAGAACATTTTCAGATGAATTAATTAACTAATTAATTTTCATATATATAATTAAATACTAATCTATTAATAAATAAAGAGAAATTATTAAATTACTTTTCCGGAAACAATTTTTTCATAAATTTGTATCGGTTGATCAGCAAAAAATGGCGGATAACCAGCAGCCATTTCGTAGATAAGTACGCCTAATGCCCACCAATCGACTGCTTTATTATAACCCTAAAAATTATAAATATTATTTCTCAGAAATAATTATTAATTTTTGATATATTTAATTAATTAATCTAATTAGGAATAAATTTAGGAATAATTTAATTTAAATTAGGAATAATTAATTCGTTTCTTTATTTTTAATTAATTAATTAATCTTTTCGTTCCACTAATTTATACATTTATTTATTTATGTATTGATTGATTCATTATATCTCAAATTTATACTTTCTTTTTTTTGCATCATTAATCATTTCCATTTAAAACAGATTAAAAAAAAATAAATTTGAAAATTTTTAAATGAAATCAAAAAAAAAAAAAAAAAAGAATTACTTTGCTCAAAATAATTTCTGGTGCAAGATATTCTGGCGTACCGCATAAAGTCCACGTTCGTCCTTTTACACGTTTTGCAAAACCAAAATCAGTAATCTATAAAAGAAATATATATTTATTATACAAATAAAACATTTGTATAATAAATATAAACAAAAAAAGAAATCGTAAAAATTAAGACAAAAAGAAAATAACTTACCAAAAATTTTAAAATTTCATTAATTAGTTAAAGTATTTTTAAAAAAAAAAAGGAGAAAAAATATCACTGTTACAATAATTGTTTTATAATTATTTCTGAAACAAATAATTATAAATAAAAAAAAAAAAAGAAATTTTTTTTTCTCAATTATGAATTTTTTTACTTTGCATATTTTATAATAATATCAAAATAGATAAATTTGTAAAAAAAAAAAATTGTGATTTTTTTTTTTTTTTTTTACTAATTTCAACATAATTTTTCCTAATAATTAATAAATTTTTACTTTATTTATTTAATTCTAAAAGATGAGTAAATCACTTATTTTTAAATATTATTGAAATAATATTAGATAATATCAAAATATTTCGCAAAAAAAAAAAGTTTTTTTTACCATTATTTTAGCAAAATTCGTCATTTTTAAAATTTATTTATTATAAAATACTTTTTAATACTTTTTTGAGAGTTAGTTATTTACATTTGACATTAGCAAATTAAATTATTTACATGAATTCATTTCATTACTATACAATTACTATTCAATGTGAAAAAAAAAAATATATATATATAATGTTTTTTCAATTTAAAGATGAAAATTTCCAATTATAAAAAAAATTAATTCTATCTAACATTTCTTTCTTTTCATTCTCTCTCTATCTTTCTTCTCTTTCGTTTTTTCCCCCTTTTTTTTTTTTTTAAAAAAAAAAAAAAAAAAAAAAGTAAAATTAATTTAAAGCAAAAGAAAACAAAATTGACATAAAAATTGACAAATTAATTCGATCATTTTTGCATTTTATGATTTCAAAAATTCTGCTATTTTTAAACTTCTAAACGAACAAAATTGAATATTATAAGTAATAATTTTAATTAAAAAAAAGGGAAAAGAAATGAAATGTATAATAAAATATAATCTATACCTATCATATAATTATAATATTTTATGTATTAATTCTAGTAATAATATACCTTAATATAGCCTGTATTATCAATAAGGAGATTTTCAGGTTTCAGATCTCGATAAATGAGGTCAAGGGAATGCAGATACTCGAATGCAAGCACAATTTGCGCCGCATAAAAACGAGAATGTGGCTCACTGAAACGACCAATGCGCCGTAAATGTGAGAACATTTCACCGCCACCAATAAATTCGAGCACCATATACAAATTTGAATTATCCTAAAAAAATACCAAAAAAGAAAGTTTTAAATTTTTTATCTTCTTTTTTTTTTTAATTATTAATCATTCATTTGTTTGTTTATTTGTTTTTTTTTTTTACTCTTTTTAATCAATGAATTTGTTTATTCAATTTTTTTTTCCATTTTTTCTTTATCAAAGTTGTTTTTTTTTTCTTTTTTATATGTTACAATCATAATTCATTATTATAAATGTTAGGAAAATTGTGTGAAAATATTTTGAAAAAAAAAATTTTTTTTAAATTTAGTCAATTGGAAAGAATGAAAAATAAAAAAAAAAATATTTTATTTTGTTTACTTTGATAAAAATGGAAAATTTTTAGGCTAATAACAGCTTGCTGTACTTTTTTAATACTTTGCTAGAAAACAACAAGTTATTATTATAGAATAAAATGATTGTATGCTAGCTAAATAATCCAATTATTTAAGCAAAATTAGTTTTTTCTTTTTTTTTAAAAAAAAGAAAAGATGTAAAATTTTTCTTCCAACAAATTTTATATAATAGTATGAATATTTTCAAAAAATAACATTCTTTTTTTTTACTAATAGCATAAAAATTTTAAAAAAAAAGAAATTATTTAAATTATTTGAATTGATAACATTAATTATTATTGCTTCCTTTATACTTTCAGCATAATTATACAATAATTAAAATATAATTTTTTTTTTTTTAAATGAAAGATTCAAAAAAGTTGCAATTTGCTTTTTTTTTTTTTCTGCTCTTTCTCTTTTAAAATAAATTTAGATTGAAATGAAAAAAAAAAAAAAAGAGAAAAATTATAATTTCCTAAAAATACCAATTTTTTTTCTTTTAAAAAAATAAAATATACTTTGAAAGAATATTCCATATTGACCAAAAATGGGAAATCAACTGCTTGAAGTATACGCTTTTCATTAAGTGTATGTTCAACTTGTTTCAATTTCACCACTTTTTGTTTATCCAAAATTTTCATCGCATAATACGACCCGTTTTGTTTATGTTTTACCAACATTACACGTCCAAATGAACCGGTACCAAGTGTTTTGATTCGATCAAAATCATCTAATTGTGCCGTATTCTAAAAAAGGTTTTAAAAAAAAAAATTGTTACATTTATTTAAAAAATAAAAAATTGACTAAATTTTTATATAAAAAAATTTAGCTAATTTTAATTAAAATTGAAATGCAATAAAATTAGTTGTCTAATTATGAAAAAATGAAATAAATCGAACTTTTTTTAAAATTTTATTTAATTATTTCAAAAATATCCAAATATGGGCGTCTTAGATAAATATTATTGAATTATTGATTTAAATTTTAATTTCAACCTTAATTTTAACATTTTACTTCAAGTTTAATTTTAATAATTATCATTACTATTGAACAAAATATTCCTAAAGTTAGCATCAACATTTTTTCCATTTTTATTAATAAGCATAGAAAATAATTATCGTACATTTGTCAATAATTTACTTTTAATTAACTATTACAATTGAATTTCTATCACCATAACATATATGTTATTATAAGATTTTTATGTAAAAATATTACTTTTAATTTTATCAATTTTATTTTTAAAAATTTTTAATTTTATTATCAGTACGATTAAATATATTTTAAATTCCTAAAATTCTTAAAAAAAAATGTGATAATGATATGAAACATTTAAAAATGGTAAGCAGTTTGCAAAAGTTTGAATAAATAAAAATTGTCCGAATTTTTTACCCTAAATTTTGTTATTTGTTTACTTTGATAACTACCACCATACTAGCAGTATATGAAAAAAAAAAGATAAAATAATAAACAAATTTATTGATTTTTTTATTAATTGAAAAATTTATTGATAATTTTCAATAAATCAAAAAAAAATGATAAAATATTACAATTTTGTATTTAAATATTTTAATCACATTTCTGACATTTATTTTTTTTATTTTTTTCTCTTTCCCTTCTTTTAGTCTTTCTATTTTGTCAATCGTTTCATGCATATGCTATTTGCTTTGCCTTTTTTTTTTTTTTTTTTATTTCTATTTTTAGAAATATTTTGCATGAAAAAAAACGGAAAACAATTTTAATGCTCCAAAGAATGCGCATGAAAGAGTGAATGTGAACCCAATTTGTGTAACAAACTTTTTTTCACTAAAATGAAATAACACTAAGAAAGAGGAAGGGAAAACTTGCATAACATTAAGACTTTATTCAATTTTAAATTGGAAAATTAGTCTTACTTTTATCGGAAATGATAAAAGTGCAAAACATCCATCAAAAGCTAACAATGCCAAATCGATGAATGACAATATGAGCGATAAATGGAAGATGGATGACACTTCTTTTTTCTTTTTTCTCTTTTGCAGTGTTAGCTCAATGATTGAAATTTTACGAAATTTTAGTTAAAAGAGAAAAAAAAACAAAAATGTCACATCAAATAAACAACTGGAATATACCGATTATATAATCTATCTATCCTATTCTATACCATTGTATCCTGTCTATTCTATTCTATTCCATCCTATCTATTCCATCCTATCTATTCTATTCTATCTATTCTATTCTATTCCATCCTATCTATTCTATTCTATCTATTCTATTCTATTCCATCTATCTATCTATCTATCTATTCTATTCTATTCATCCTAATCTATCTAATCTATCTATTCTATTCTATCTATTCTATTCTATTCCATCCTATCTATTCTATTCTATCTATTCTATTCTATTCCATCCTATCTATTCTATTCTATCTATTCTATTCCATCCTATCTATTCTATTCCATCTATTCTATTCCATCCTATCTATTCTATTCCATCCTATCTATTCTATTCTATCTATTCTATTCTATATCTATTTATTCTAATCTATTCTATTCATCCTATCTATTCTATTCCATCTATCTATCTATTCTATCTTTTATTTCTATTCTATTCCATCCTATCTATTCTATTCTATTCTATTCTATTCTATCTATTCTATTCTATTCCATCCTTATCTATTCTATTCTATCTATTCTATTCTATTCCATCCTATCTATTCTATTCTATCTATTCTATTCTATTCTCAATCTATTTATTCTATTCTATCTATTCGTATATCTATCTATATCTATCTATATCTATCTATCTCTATCTATCTCTATCTATTCTATCTATTTCTATTCTATTCCATCCCATCTATTCTATTCCATCCTATCTATTCTATTCTATCTATTCTATTCTATTCCATCCTATCTATTCTATTCTATCTATTCTATTCCATCCTATCTATTCTATTCCATCCTATCTATTCTATTCTATCTATTCTATTCTATTCCATCCTATCTATTCTATTCTATCTCTATTCTATTCCATCCCATCTATTCTATTCTATTCCATCCCATCTATTCTATTCTATTCTATTCTATCTATCTATTCTATTCTATTCCATCCTATCTACTCTATTCTATTCTATTCCATCCTATCTACTCTATTCTATTCTATTCCATCCTATCTACTCTATTCTATTCTATTCCATCCCATCTATTCCATTCTATTCCATCCCATCTATTCTATTCTATTCTATTCCATCCTATTCTACTCTATTTATTCTATTCTATTCTATTCTATTCCATCCCATCTATTCTATTCTGTTCCATCCCATCTATTCTATTCCATCCATCTATTCTATTCTATTCTATTCCATCCCATCTATTCTATTCTATTCTATTCTATTCTATCTATTCTATTCTATCTATTCTATTCTATTCCATCCTATCTATTCTATTCTATTCTATTCTATTCTATTCTATTCTATTCTATTCTATTCCATCCTATCTATTCTATTCTATTCTATTCTATTCTATTCTATTCTATTCTATTCTATTCTATTCTATTCTATTCTATTCTATTCTATTCTATTCTATTCTATTCTATTCTATTCTATTCTATTCTATTCTATTCTATTCTATTCTATTCTATTCTATTCTATTCTATTCTATTCTATTCTATTCTATTCTATTCTATTCTATTTATTCTATTCTATCTATTCTATTCTATTCTATTCTATTCTATTCTATTCTATTCTATTCTATTCTATTCTATTCTATTCTATTCTATTCTATTCTATTCTATTCTATTCTATTCTATTCCATCCCATCTATTCTATTCTATCTATTCTATTCTATTCTATTCCATCCCATCTACTCTATTCTATTCTATTCCATCCTATCTACTCTATTCTATTCCATTTAGTCTATTCTATCTATTCCATTCCATTTCATCTATGCATCTAACATAAATATGACAGATAATCAAAAATTTCACATTTTGCATTTTAAATGAAAAATTAAATTGCATTCAACTTTTCTACCAGCAAAGAAATTTAAGAAAGCTTTCGAATTTGTCGCATTTTCTTTTTTTGTGAGCTTAAAAAAGCAATATAAGGGACGACAAAAGATAATATAGCAATTTAATTATTTGTAAAAAGAAAAAAAAAATTATTTCTTTTAATTTTAATGTTCCAAATAAATTGGATGATTGAAATCGTCGTAAAGTTTTAACATTTGTTGTTAATTTGAAATTTAATAATACCTGTGTAGGATTTTCCCATCGTTGTTTGAAATCTTCTCGTGCTCGTTCCAAGAATTCTTTAACTGAAATCCCAAAAAAAGCAAAATAATGATGCTAATCAAAGTTAGCATATCATCTTTTATGATTTTATAAAAAAAAAAAAAAAGACGGAAAAACAGAAAAATAAAAATAAATTTTGCATGCACAAATTATTTTCCATTTTATAAGCTAACCAAATATTAACTAATTTTTTCCTGTTTTTTAATCTTTTTTTGCTCATTTATTATAAGAAAAAAAAAATTTTTTTCTTTTTGTTAAAATGGAAAAAAAAATGAAACAAAAAGAATTTAGAATATAAATTTTTTTTCGTCTTAATTTCAGTATTAAGCAAATTTCAATTGATTAATCTATACTAATAAAAGAATAAAAAATAGAAAATATAAAATTTATTTGCTAAATTACAGAAAAAAAAATTTTCAATAGGAAAACGAATAACTTTTTTCTTTTGCAATAATAAAATTTCAATAAAGAATGAATAATTTTAAAATGAAAAGAAAAAATTAATATATGTATTTTTTTTTTATTTCTCATACTTTTGCCACTTATGTTTATGCATAGTGCAAGTATTAAAATAATAAATAATTCATTTATTTGCATATGATTAAACTATAAAAAGTATTGCAATGATATTTATTGGATTATTTTTTTTTTTTAACTTAAAATAACTTTTAAATAATTAATTTATTGAAACTTTTTTAATTTCTTAAAAATTATCACATCCATTTTATATATGTATACATATATCATTTAATATCAATAATAAATGTATTGCGTACATTTATTTCGATAATAAATAATGCAATTTAAAATTTAGTTTGGTTTCATTTTCTATTTTAATAGAGTTTATACGAGAATGTAAACAAATTTCCATTTATACCAAAAAAAAAAAAAAAAAAAAGGAAAAGAAATGAAGTAAAACATGCATAAATTATATATTAAAACTCATCTAATTCATTAGAATGTTTTATGTTTTATTTTTAAATTAATTTTACATCCTCAAAACAAATTATATAAATTGGTTTATGAAAATTTTGACATATATTATAAGTATATTGTTTACAGCAAAGTAAAAATAGATAAAGTACCACTTTTTTTTTGCAGTTATTTATTACCTGAAACCAGAAGAATAATAAATAAAGTTTCAATTTCAAACAATTCTTTTCTATTTGCTAATGAAAATAAATATGAGAAAAATTTAATTTCATAATATAATTAAAATTAATTATAACTATTTAAAAATTATATTACATTTGTATTATAAATGACAAATACTATAAATAAAATTATAGTTTAACTTAATTGTTAGTGATGATTTTTTAATATTTAAAATTCTAACTAATATAGATTCCAAAATTAATTATGAATTAATCGATACAAATGTAAATGCTTATTTTGTAAGTGATTAAAAATTGAATAATAAGTATATATACTAACATCTATAAAAATTAATTCTCAAATAATAAGTATAGTTTGGATAATAAAATAAAACATTTCATTTATGAAGAAATCCAATTAAAATTTTAGTATTTGAAAAATGCTGCATTTTCAGCAAAAAAAGAAAAAAAAAAAAAAAAAAACATTTTTGAGAAGTAATTTTTATTTTTCCATTCTTTCTTTCATTTCAATCAATCAAGCAAAATCCATTTCAAATCTATTTTAGGCTTAAAATTAGTCTAACAATTGATGAGATGAGATTTTATTTTTTCTCCTTCTTTTTTTTTTTTCACTTTTAATAATAGATAGTTCTAGTTTGGAACAAAAAAAAAAAAAAAAAAAAAAAAAGGGAGAAAAGAAAAGACAGCTTGTTAAATCATATCTTTTGTTTTATTTCAAAAAAAAAAAAGATGACAGCATTATTTTAAAATTAAATTCAATCAAATGGGAATAATTAGAGAAATATCATTTTTAGACTAATAAATTTCAATTTTAATAATATTAGATTAAATTATATTTTATAATTTACATTTAATTAATTTAATGAATAACTTGCAAATTAAAATTTACAAAAAAAAAAATTGGAATTTAAGAAAAACAATAATATAATGTTAAATAGATATTTAATTATTGTACAATTATATCACCAAATTAAGTTTGTAATTGTTATGATGAAAACAAAAATAAAAAAATTACATAATTAAGAATTATTTTAGAAAAATGCAAAAAAAAAAAAGAGAGAATTAACATGAATTGGAAAAAAATTAATAAACCATTTTATATAAACAATAAACATTGTATATAAACAAATAAATTAAAAAATGTGAATTAAAATTTTAAAAAAGTCCAATAAAATGAAAAAAGATTCAACAACAAAAAAAAAAAAAAAAAGTAAGAAATGGCAAAAAGGCCATAAAATATTTTCATATTATTATGAAAATAATTTTATTTACTCAATATGAGTTATACATTCATTTTAAAATATTCATTTAGTTTTTTTTTTTTTAAGTTACAAAAATAAAAATTAGGATAATCGCCATTAAGTATAATTAATATAAGGAAGAAAAAATTTCTAATATTATCAAATATTTTTGTACGATCTTTCATTCATTTTTTTTTTTTTTTAAATGTTATCTTCTAATTCTGTGCCAAATACCAATTAAAATTTCATTTCAAAATTAAATTACATTTAGAAATTACTGATTCAATAAACAAAATTAAACAAACAAACAAACAAACAGAGAGACAGACATACACAAAAAAAAAAAAAAAAAACGAAAAACTTACAATATTTTTGTCGTAATTTTTGATTGATTGACATTGCGACGATTGTTTTGATTAGGAAGCAAAAATTCAGTGGAAAATAAAATGAAATGGAATAGAGAGAGGGAGAGAGAGAGAAAGGGAGGGAGAGGATAAAAGTTAAAAAAAAAAAAGAGAAAAGAATAGCAGTAATTTAGATGATATGATCAAATTTTATGAAATTATATTTGATTTTCTAATTTTGATATACATCGAATAGTATTATAGTTTATAAATAAAGTATTGGTAAACATCCTAAAAATCAAAGCATAAATTAATTAAAAATAATGAAAGAAAAAAAAAAAAAAAAACAAGCAAAATCATTTTTTTTAAAGTATTAGCAATCATTTAAAAAAAAAAAAAAAAAAACAAATATAAATTAATTAAAATAATAAAAATCAAATAATCGTTTCTTTCTCTTTCTTTCTTTCTTTCTCTCTCTCTCTCTCTCTCTCTCTTTCTCCCTCCTCTTTTTTTGCATTTAACTTTTCATATTTGATGCAAATGAAAAAAAAAAAGGTGAAATTTTC
Source organism: Brugia malayi (assembly GCF_000002995.4). Lineage (NCBI taxonomy): Eukaryota > Metazoa > Nematoda > Chromadorea > Rhabditida > Onchocercidae > Brugia > Brugia malayi. The sequence goes on along the minus strand of NW_025062476.1, from coordinate 12,012,241 downwards.
ATTTAGCATAACAGTATCTTTAATGAAAATGAATATATTAAAAATTTATTAGCTTTCTTTCTCTCTCTCTCTCTCTCTCTCTCTTTTTCCCTTATATTTAATTTGTAAAGTAAATAAAATGAAAAAATGTTTGATTAATGATGAAAATGATAGGAAAATATTAATATTACATTTATTAAATATATGTAAAAGTATATTAAAATGAAAAAAAAAAAATCAATAAATAAATGAATGATTAGTTTATCACATTATCATATCATTATCATTACTTATAAATATTAGTTGCTCACCCAAACACTTCAACAATAACAAAAAAATTTTTTTGATAAACAAATATTTCTTTTAATTTTACTCCTCTCCTCTTTCTCTTTCACCCTCTCTCTCTCTCTCTCTCTCTGTACCTTTCATAACTTTTCTTTATTCCTACCGTATCCAATTAAATCTTCAACTATTATACTATGTCATGATAATTTTTTTTTAAAAAAAAAGAACGAAAACGAATTTAACCTCAAAAGAAAAAAAAAAAAAAAAAAAAAAGGAAGGAGCAACTTTCATTCAATTAAATTAATTTTAAAAAATTTATATACGAACTTTTTTTTTTCTTTCTTTCTTTCTTTCTTTTCTTTTCTTACTTTAATAAAAGGAAATCAAAAAAAAAGAGAAAAAAACTTTTTCTTTTTCCTCAAATATATTAATTTCATTTTTTCTTTTTTGCACAAATTTTAATAAAAAATATTCTCTTTTTGCAAAAATTTTAATAAATTAAAAAAAAAAAAGAATAAATAAATGACTATTTTAGGAAAATTTTTTAATATTAAATACAAATCCAAAATGTAAATATTAAAAAAAAAAAAAAAAAGTTTAAAAAGTTTTTTAAAAAAAAAAAAAAAAAAATTTTTTTTTACAAAAATTTCTTCTTTCTTTCTTTTTGTTATCCTAAGCATTCAATTTCTAAACTTTTCATTTCAAATTCTAAAAAAAATTTTTTTTTAAAAAAAATTTTGAAAAGAAAAATGATAAGTAAGCCTTAAAAAAGAGAGAGAGAGGGAGAGAGAAAGTTAAACTTGAAGGGAAAAAAAATAAGAAAGAAAGTGGATAAAAAAAGCAAAGAAAAGAAAAAGCAAATAAAAATGAAAACTAAAATAAGAAATTTGCTAATGAAAGAAAGAAAGAGGGGTAAAGAAGAGAGAGAGAGAGAGAGAGAGGTGGAGGGAAAGAGAAAAAGGGCGAAAAAAAAAGGGAAGGAAATGACGAAACAGGTTATAAATAAATAAGAAAAGAAAAACAAAAAAAGAGGGAGGGAGAGAGAGTAGGAGAATAAAAAGAAAGAAAGAGAGAGAGAGAGAGTGTTGCATACATATATACATGTGATGAATGTAGTTTTTTCATTTTTTTTTTTAAAAAAAGGCTATTTATAGTTGACTAAATATTATATTAGACTTATCAACGAATGCTTTTCCTATAAGAAAAAGAAAAAAAGGAAAATTCTATGCCTCTTTTAAGCTTTTTTTTTCTTCCCCTTTTTCTATTTGCTAATCCATCAAATTGTTCATATATACATATATATTTATAAATATGTTAATTTATAGCTCTTTTCTTTTCCATCCCCTCTCTCTCTCCCTCTCTCTCTCTCTCTCTCTCTCTCGTTTATAAGTATTCAATATCTCTATAAATAGCTAGTAAATAAGTTTTTTTTTTCAAAAAAAGAAGAAAGATTGCTAACTTTTTAAAATTGAAATTTTATAAAAAGCTAATGGAACATAATGCTAAATGTATCTATAAAGTATAAAAGATTTTTTACTTCTTGAAAAGGCCTTTTTTTATATATTTAAATTTATTAAAGGCCTTTTTTTAAATATTTATTCTTTCTCATATGCAAGATTACAAAAAGAAAGAAGGGAAAGAAAAACTTCCAACCTAAGCTTTAAGTTTTTATTCTCTCTTCCTATCTCTCTTTCTCTCTCTCTCCTCTCTCTCTCTTCCATATAAAATTGTTTTTTGCAATTTTAGCTTTAGCGTTTTAAATCTTTTTCATTTTTCTTCAAATTATAAATAAAGTATTAACCTTAATGTTGACTTTTTACATCTTTTTGTTTCTTTGATTTGTAAAAATTACCTTAGCTTTACTTTTTATATTCTTTTCTTTTCATCTCTTCTTTCTACTGAACCCTCTCTCTCTCTCTCTCTCTCTCTCTCCCCTTCCACCCTTTTTTTTTAAGAAAAAATTTATTCATTTTATACTTTATTTTTATTTTTCATTTTATTTTCATCCATTTTTTCTTAATTTATTGTTTTTTATCTGTTATTTTCAATTAATTTACTCCAAAATATCATAAATAAATGAAATAAGTTGAAAAAAAAAAAAGAAGTGGAAAATACATTTTTTTAATTTTTGTTAATTTTATTAATAATCCTTCTTTTTCCTTTTTATTTTTTACAAAAGTAAGAAAAAAAAAAAGAAAGTAAAAAAGCACAAAGAATAATATTCAAAAATAAATCATTCATTAGAAAATGACATCAAAAAAAAAAAAAGAAAAATTAAAATTAAAAAGAAAAACTAATACGAAAAAAAAAAAGAGGAACGATTGAAAAATTTTAATTGTAATCAAAAATTTAATTATCATCTTTTAATGCTAACTTCTCACAAAATACACAGAAAACAAAAAAAAAAAAAAGGATAAAAATCAATTATTTATTGTTAATTCTATGTTTCTCTCTCTCTCTCTCTCTCTCTCTCTCCCTCTCTTTTTTTTTTAATTTCATCCTAACAATCTAATTTAATTATCAGTGGTAAAAATAGATTCTATTGAACAGCAAAAAAAAAAAAAAAAAAAAGAAAGAAAGGAAAAAAAAATGTATTAGCAAATTTGTAAATAATAAAAATAATATAAACAGTAAACATATTAGCTATTATTTTGGTGATAACTTAATGTTTTGGAATAATTTTGTCTGATTACTATTGATAAAACAAGAAAAAATAAAATAAAATAAAAAAAATGATTATATAACAAAATTTTATCCATAAACTGTGATATTGTTTTATAAAATTTTGCTTACTATTATTGTTAAAAAATTATTTTATATAATTTTATCTACTTAATTATTAAAAGATAAATTAAAATGGATAGTATAAGTATGAAATATTAAAATGACTTTGTTGTTTAGAAAAAAGAAAAGAAAAATTACTTATTAATATATAGATATCATTTTTTAACCATCATTACTTAAAAATCTATAACTTAATATTACTTAAAAACTTATCATCTATCAACTTATTAGTATTTGATATAATTTTTTACCTATGATTACTTACAAAACTATAACTTATTATTACTTAAAAACTTATCACCTATTACTACTATTGAAAAAGCAAATAAAAATAGATATATGTAATATTGAGTGGAACTAAAAAATTAATAAATATAAAACATAACACAATTTGATCAAAAAAAAAAAAAAAAAAAAAAAAAAAAAAAACGAAAATTGATAAAAATAAAATTCATTATTATATTCTAATATTATTTAATTTAAAATTTAATTTTTTTTATTCATTAAAATTTACTTCAACAAATGATATTTTATCAATTTTCCCTCTACCGCAATTCCATCCTATCATTTCAATAAATATTTAAGCATTTCGAAGCATTCAATTAAATTTATACCATTAAAATGTTTGTCAAAGATCACTGAATTGTATAGCACTGATAAAAGCATTTATCATTTCATTTATCAGTGGTACCTCGCATTATCAGCAAACAATTTCCACTCAATTACCATTCAAATAAACATCAATAACTAATACTTTAGTATAAGCTAATTAATTAAGTATTTTTTAAGTTTACTTATCAAGATTAATTAGTGCAGAAAAATTGACACTAGTCATCTAATTAAATGATTTTTAAAATTTAATTATCAATATATAATGTGCAAAAATTTATTGCCAAATGGGAAGAGCAAAAAAAAAAAAAAAAGAAAAAAAGATAAAATCAAAAAAAAGAAAAATTTTTTTTTTTTAATCAGAAGAAATTGTTAAAAATTTTCCATTTACTTTTAAATTTTTTTCGTTTTTCTTTTTTTCTTCTTTTTTGTTTTTTTTAATATTTTAAATTATGGAAAAGAAAGCAGTAAACAACAGTTGTATAATTTAAAATTATTACACAAAAATGTTTCAGCTTTCTTCACATTCTTTTTTTCTCTTTTTTTTTTTCTTTTACTTTCAAAAAATTTTTTTAACTTTTTACAAAGTTAAGAAAAGTAATGGATGAAGAGTAAAGAATGTGATACATAATGTATATATGTTATATTATGTTGAAACAGCTGTTTTAAAAGAAATATATTTACTTTTAAATTGTTATCAAAACGAATAAGAAAAAATTAAGAGAGAGAGAGAGAGAGAGAGAGAGAGAGAAAGGGTGAGAGAAAGAAAGAAAAGAAAAAATAAAGTGCAAACAGAAAAAAAAAAACACTTTTTTCACTTTCTCTCTCTCTCTCTTTTTTCTTAAAACAAATAATGTTGAAAGAGATTGAAAATGGTCTTTTCATTTTTTTTTTTTTTTTTTTAAATCAATTTTATCAAATATTTAAAACAATAATTTAAATTGTAATGAATGAATTGTAAAAGAAAGAAAAATTTTTTCAAAAATTTGAATTAATCATTCATTCTAAAAAATTTTTCATTTTTATATTAACAGAGATGAAAGAGGGATATTTATTTAGAATATCTTATCATAATAATTTAAAAATTTTTTAATGCAATAATTGTTCTTTACTTTTTTTTTCTAGAAAAGAAGAGAGAGAGAGAGAGAGAGAGAGAAAAGGCAAATCGACTTTTGAAGAAGAATAAAAAGATATTTCATTTCTTTAAATAGTAAATATATTGAGAAATAGAAAAATTACTTAATTAAATTTGAGAAAAAAAAAAAAAAGAAAGTATAGAAGAATCACTTATTTGCCATAAAGAAATACTTCGCTCTCTTAAAAAAAAAAAAAAAAAAAAAATGAACAAAAAATATTTGTTGATTAAATGATTAAAAAATTAAAAAGTAAATTGAATTTTTGATGATAAAATTAAAATATTAATATAATTTGTATTATATTAATATTTTAAATTTTTATTATCTTTTTGTATTATTTCAAATAATTGTGAATCAAAAATTCATTTTTCTCTACAATAAAACTTATTTTACTATTATTAGATAATATATTATTATTGGTAAACTATTAATTAGGACATTTTATTAGTTTACTTAGGTTATTGTTGTAATAATTAATGGGTAAAATTATAAAAATTAATTATAAATTTGGGATATTTTTATTATTTTACTTTGTAGAAAATATTTGAAATTAATAGATTGGAAACAAAAATAAAAAGTATAAATTGTGAATGAATGAAAATTATACGGTAATTAAATTGATAATAAAGTGAGCAATAAATGTTTAAAAGTAATTTATTAAATTTACCTTTGTGCAAAATTAATTTTTGCAACAATTTAAAATTCCCAAAATCTATTTCAATTTCTTTTACTCCTTTAACATTGATATTGCAAATTAGATCCATCATAGCAATGATAAAAATTAATTAAAAATTAAACGATTCATAAACTTTAATTTATCAAATTAATGTAAAAAAATTAAATACTTTAACTTATCAAATTAGAATGTAAAAAATACTTTAACTTATCAAATTAGAATGTAAAAATTAAATTGCAAAATTTTCCTTCCATATTTACATTTTACAAAATATAAACAAAATTAAATCAATGCATTTAAAAGTAAAAAAAAAAAAAAACAAACAAACAAACAAACAAATTGAAATATTGACATTCTAAGCAAAAAAAAAAAAAGAGGAAGAAAAAGAGATAATAAGTAAAATTTTAAAAAAATCAGAGGGAAAAGCAGAAAATTAAATAGATATATAAAAGAAATGGAACAAATTACTCTTCTTTTTTTTTTCTTGTTTAAAAAAAAAAAAAGTAAAGTAACTTACAATAATTTGCTTGTATCTGATCACCATCGGTAACTTTACTACTGGATATGCTACGTTTCTTTGATAAAACAACAGATGCTGAAACGGTTGTATCGAAATTAACTTCATAATTATGACTATCACAGTTAATCGATGGTGATTTTGTTGATTTTTTTGTTGTTGTTGTTGTTGCTGATGATGATGATTTTGATGATGATTGTGATGGTGATGATGATGACGACGATTGTGTTGATGATGATGATGATGATGATGATAAGTCATTTTTATTATCAATAATATTTTTAGTATTATTACTACTATCTGGTGATTTATACCCAATAATAACTGTTGTTGTATTATCATCTGTATTTGTTAATACTTCTTTTACTGGTATATTTGTACCATATAAACGAAATGTTACATTATTATCATCTTCTTCCTCTTGTACTATACTATCCAATTTATATAACATTGACATTTTTTGTTTTAAAAAATTTAATCGTTTATTAAATAATAATTGTATTATTGGATTAATAATTTTAACTACTGATATAGATATAGAAGCAATAAGAGATTTAACAATATTAGTACTATTTTTACTTGTACTAATACTTGTAGCACTACTACTAGTAGTAGCAGTAGTAGTAGTAGCAGGAGTAATTGTTGTTGTAGGAGGATTAGTGATTGTAGTAGCAGTTGTAGTAGTAGTAGTAATAGTAGTAGCAGTACTAGCAGTAGTAGTAGGAGTAGTAATGTTAGTGGTACAATAACAATAACAAGGATTACTACAATTCTGGCATTGAAAGTATTGATAAGATGATAAATTTGATAGCAGAGAAGTTTGTGTGAAGGAAAATGCTGAACGATGATGATAATATTTCAAAAATGAATGTACAGTTGAAAGAAGCAAATAATGAATATTTCGTTGTATATCACGTAAAATATGATAAAAATTATCAATAATACGTGATAATATATGTGTAAATTTATAGCGAAAGAAATATATTAAATTAGCAAATAATAATTGATAATAATTTTTTAATAATATGCCAGAATTTGTATAAAATGGAATCAAATATTGAGAATTGATAATAATATTTTTCCACAAATAATTATAGTATAATTGTAATAAATTTATCCATGAAAATTTCCATTGTTTAGTAATTAATAAACAATTTAAATGATTGTAATTTGAATGAATGAATTTGAAATGATTGAATGAAATGATAAAATATAATATTGCAACATTACTATTACAGTTTGTACTAAAAGAACACAATTCAAAATTGAAACTTCGATTGAAATAAAAAAGCTTTCTAACTGATGGAAAGACAAAATATCTCAAATTTGATCGACAACGAAGATAACAGCTGTTTGCTTCCAGTAAAATATGAAAAGACTTCTGTTGAACCAATGAAATGTTAGGATTAATCATCATCATCATCATTATCATCCTGTTATTGATCATCATGATACAGCTGCTGCTGCTACTGTTGTTATTGTTGTCGTCGTTGTTATTGTTATTGTTGCAGTAATGTTACTGCTACTCTTACTGATGTTTAATATTGTTGAGGATGATGATAATATTGCTCCTTCCACTGCTATTATTATTGATTATGTTATATCAAACCAATGATAATCACAACGATAATAATAAATAGTAATAACGATAATGATAATAATGATGATAATGATAATGTTATATCACTATATCATTTAATTGATTGAATTTCCTTTTCTTTAATAACATTGATATCGATATTTTATATGCATTTATAACATCCATCCTTTCACATTATTCCTTTTTTCTTATATTTAATTTTGCTTTCAGTTGTTGTTGTCGATACTGCTGTTATTGTCGTTGCTGTTGTTGTCGCCTTATTGTTATTGTTGTTATTATTATTGCTATTGCTATAAGTTGTATATATACATTTTTTTTTTACTTCAATATTCCTTTTCCCATTAAAAAAAGACATCCATATCGCACTTTTATCGCAACGAAACAAAATGAAATAAAATACAAATTTGATGAATGATGATGATGATAGTGATGACGACGATGATGATGATGATGATGATGATTAATAGCAATGAATAACGATGATGACGATGATGAATGGATGATTTAGCAAAAAAAAAAAAATAAAATTAATCAACTTTGCCAACTTATTTCTGCTTCTTTTGCATCCAGTTATGGTACTCAATCATCTTAATTAATTAGTGAAATTAATTAATCACTTAATTATCATACAAAATAGAAAAATTAAATGATCACAAAATTAATGGAATACCAATAATAATTTTATTAATTCTTTTGATTAAAAAAATCAATCCTCCCTTTCATCTCTTCCTTATCATCACTATTTCTCACTATTTCTCTTTCCTCTTTCTCCCTCTTTCCCTCTTCTACTTTCGTTTTCTTTTTTAAATTTATTCATCACATTTCGTTACTTTTATCTTATTTCCTTATTTTTCCTTTCATTTTCACGTTTTTTTTTTCTCTTGTTTTCTACTTTTTATTTATTTTACTTTTCTTTAATTAAATTACAAACTTTGTTGTTTAGTTTGAGGTTTTCTTCTCTTTTTTAAAAATTCTTTTTCTTGTTTATTACTTAAATGAAACAATTTTTAGCTTTTCACAAACTGATCTATTAATATAGGAAAAGAAAGAAAAATAGAAATTAACTGAGTAAAGAGATGAGAAAATAAAACTTTCTTCCCTTTCCTTCTCTCTCTCCCTCTCCCTCTCCTATATTTTTCAATTTTACTCATATCAAATATCAAAAACAGCACTGAAGTTTGCACATAATAATTTCTTTTAAATCATTTAAATTACATAAATGATTTCTTATCAATAAAAAAAAAAAAACACTGAAAATGTATGATCCGTTAACCAATAAAATATGATTCGAGTTAATCAATCAATCAATAAATACAGTTACGCCATTTAGTACAAATAAGTGATGACCTGATCAATCAATCAATCAATAAGGCCAGAGGTATGATCCATTAGATGAACAAAAATAAACATACATACATTAATAAATATACATAATAGAATGTATGCTTTTTTGATTGTAATAAAAAATGCATGCATGCAATAGATACGTTACAAAAAAAATGCATGCACACAACAGATATGCATTCATTATGCTATTTGCAAGACTACTGTTTATTGCAGTATGCATGTTGCATTGCATTCTTGTTTACACATAAGCATGCTATATATGTAAGCTTAATGCATATAAATGTTTTATTTATTTTATTTATTTGTTTGTTCTTTTAAAACTTTTTTTCTTCCAACTTTTAAACTGTTAAATTAGCAATAAAAGCAAGAAATGATTATTATGCTGGAAAGAAAATATTACATTAAAAATTACAAAAATTTGACTTTTTAGAAAAGAAAAATTTTAAATATATATGAGAGAATAGCTAATAAAATATCAAATGTTTGTTCAATGTTTTTTTTAAAATTAATAAGTATAAAATAATTAATTCATTTTCTCTTTCATTTTTAACTTACACTCTTTTTTCACACAAATTTTACGTTCTTTACGTAAATGCACTCACACGTATTTACAAGTATACGTTACGTAAGAAAAGTGTAAAATAACATTTAATAAGAGAGAAAAAAAAATGATCAGAAAAAGCAAATATTTAATAATAATTATTTAAGTAATAAATATTTAATAATGTGTGCGTATGTATGCTTATTTTTGACGTAAGTGTGCTTGTTTAGATGTTTATTTTTCTATTAATTCGGAATATAATAAACTAAGAATATGTCTTTTTAAATCTTAATTAATTAATTAATAATAATTACAATTTAATCAATAATAATAAAGCTAAAATCTGAAGATAAACTTTTGAAAAGAAAAAAAAAAAAAACAAAAGTGACAAAAACAATTTGAATTAAATCGATCAAAAATATCAACAGAATTGCTTAGCCTAATAAAGCATTTTAACACTTGCAATTTAGTGGTTGTGGAACGAATAGCTAAAAATTTATAAATTTTATCAAAAATTATTTAAATTTGTTGGATTGTCTTTTTTTTTTTTTTTGTTTTAGTAGTAGAAAAAAGGAAGAAAGAAGACACAAATAGGAGAAAAATGTTAAGAAACTAAAAAAAAAAAGAATAAAAAGTTAGAAAATTAGAAAGAATGATTTGATAGAGTTTTAATTCAAAAATTGATAAAATGATAAGAATGATAAAAAGATGGATGAAAGATTATGCATAAAATAGAATTAAATGTTAAAAAAAAATGATAGAATTGATAAAGTAAAATTGTAATTTATGAGTTAGAAATGAGTGAGAAAATTTTGCTAAATTAGCAATAATATTAGAAAAATAGATGTATTAACTGAATGAATTAATTAAATCGATTGATCCAATCAGTAGTAATTGATTAGATCGATCGATCCAATCAGTAGTAATTGATTAGATCGATCGAATCATTTTTTTTCTCTTTTTTTGAGGATAAATTTAGCAATTGTTAAATTTAAATAAAATTTTGAATAATGTGGGGAGAACATATGAATGAATAAATGGATAGAGAAGATAGAAAAGATAATGTTGAACATTTGTGACCGTACAATATGACAAAAGGTGACATTTACTGGTGACAAGGTTAAATTTTAGGACATCTTTATTAAATAATTATATCTTTTCTTTTTATTAATATTATCATCAAATTATAAATCATTAATAGAAGTGAAATTTTATTTTTATTATTTATTTATTTTTTTTTTTTTTTTTTGCGAGTTTTATTGAATTTAAAAAATTTTGTGTGGTTATTTTAAAATTTCAATAAAGTTCAATCTAAATAAAAAATTTATTTTTTAAAATAGAAAATATCAATTAAAGATTATCATTTATCATTGTTGAATAATGGGAAAATATTATTTATGTTTGAATTTCCTCTTTTTTTTTAGGAAAAAAAAATTAAGTTAAAAAAAAAAAAAATTTAAATTTAAAGTTGAAAATTCTCATTAGTTCCTCTTTCTCTCTCTCTCTCCCTTTGATTTTCAATTTTTTAATTTCTTTTTTTTACTAAGAAAAAAAAATTTTTTTTTTTCTTGATTATTTATTTATCTTTAGAAAAGTTCAAATAGTTCTACAAAAAAAATAAAAGTTTTTTTTCTCTTCTAAATGATTGAAAAACCATTAAGACAATCTATTTGTTGTAATTTAATTTAATTAATAAATAATATCTTTTTTTTTTTAAAGAAAAAAAAGGTATTGTTTAGAAGTGGAAGTAAAAAAAAAAAATAAGATGAAAGAAATTCTTAAAAAAAAAAAGAATGCTTAAATACTTAGAAATAGGAATACTTGACTACTTAAAAATACTTAAAAAAAGAATACTTGAATACTTAAAAAATTTAGTAACAAAAAGGAAAAACAAAAAATGAAGGTTAATTTAATTCCTAAATATTTTATTTAATTATTGATGATGTAAAAAGAAATAAAGAAAGGAAATAAAAATGAAATGATTAAAATAAATTGCTATCAATAGATTTTTTTAAACGAATAAATAAAAATGAATGTATAAATAGAATTGGAGGAAAAAATAAATAAATTCTCATAAATATTTTCTTTTTTTTTTTTTACAGAAAAATAAAAAAAGAAAAAAAAAATCAGTAATGAATCATAAAAATAAGCTAAAAATATGAAAAAATTGCAGTAAACTAAATATTATTCACTAATTATTTTAATTAACTGAGAAACGGAATTGATTAATTTTTGCTAAGAAATTAAATTTATAATTGAATAAATTAATTTTTCTTTTTTCTTCCATTAACTAAATGAAATCAAAATTTTCATTCTTATCAATTTTCAAATTCCATTTCATTTGATCAATATGAAATTTTTATTTTTTTTCCTCTTTTTTGTTTCCAGTTTTCAAAATTTAAAAATTATTTTAAACAAAAAGAAATTTGCTATTTGATGGATCATTTTTATGTAATTTTTATGTTTTATTTTTTTTCATATTTTTTATTTTAATCTTTATTTTTATGTAATGATAAAATTCTAAAATATTTATAGCATAAAATTATTAGTTATTTAATAACAATCCCTGTTAATAATAATAATAATAAAAAAATAATAATAATATAATAATAATAAATAATAATAATATAATAATAATAATAATAATAATAATAATAATAATAATAATAATAATAATAATAATAATATAATTATTTATTATCTATTATTAATTGTTGACTATTATTTAATTTTATTTAGGCGTAGAAATTTCACATTTTGAAATAATTTTCAAATTTAAAAAATCGGATTTATTCCACTATAATTACATACATTTTAAATATGTTTTTGTGGTAAAAAAAAAAGAAAATTATCGCTTTCTCACATAAATAAACCGGAAATTTTAAACCGGAAATTATTGTATCAAATATATAAAAGATATGATGAAAAAAAAAAAGAAAAAATCCGTTAATAATAATAATAATAATCAGATAATTATTTATTGCTATTTTTAACAAAAATATTATTTAACAAATATAAATATTTGCTGATTTTTTTTTATTAACTTTTTTCTCTTTTTCTTTCTATCGGTTTCTCTCTCTCTCTTCACAGAGTTTCCATTTGCGCAAAATTTTTATGCGTTTTTGTTTTTTTTTTTTTTTTTTTTTTAACTTATTATCATTAATCCTACATTTCTTCTTCCTTTCCACCTCAAATTAATTTATTTATTTCTTATTTCGAATTATTTTTTTAAAAAATAAAAAAGAGGAAAAAAGGTCGATCTTATGGGTATCTTATGGATATATATACTTATGGGTATCTTATGGATATATATACTTATGAATATCTTATGGGTATATATACTTATGGGTATCTTATGGATATATATCTTATGGGTATATATACTTATGGGTATCTTATGGATATATATACTTATGGATATCTTATGGGTATATATACTTATGGGTATCTTATGGATATATATACTTATGGATATCTTATGGATATCTTATGGATATATATATATACTTATGGGTATCTTATGGATATATATACTTATGGGTATCTTATGGATATATATACTTATGGGTATATATACTTATGGGTATCTTATGGGTATATATACTTATGGGTATCATATGAAATTCTTAGGTGATTGAATTGCTAAAAAATAACAAATTTAAAATATAATTTATATTTCTCAAAAAAGTTTGCAAAATTATATATCAAATATGATTGTTTATTGTATTTATTGTAAATTTGTTTATTGTAAAAGAGTATTTATTGTTTATTGAAAAAAGAAAATGTTTTTTTCTTTTACCAAAACGTTTAAAATTAAAGCTAATCAACAATCCAAACAACAATTTGTTAAATAAATAAATGAGTTAATTGTCCATAATTATATAAATTATCAAAACTTTCTCTTTTTTTGTGTGAAATTAAAAGTAATTTTAAAATTGAACAGAAAAAAAAATGCAAGAAATGAAATGAAATAGAAAAGTTTTTAAGTTAAAAAAAAATAGTGATATGCTATTTTTTGTTGATTTTTAATAAATATATCTATTAATTTATTTGTAAATCAATTTAAAATATTTGTGCAAATTAGAAAATAACTTTTTTTTTTTAATTTAATCAAAAAAAAAACAAAAAAAAAAAGAAAAAAGAAGTCAATGAGAATATAGCAGCAATTTTCAAGAATTCAAATTAAAATTGATTGTAGGGAGAGAAAAGGGTAAAAATTTTTTTCGTTTATATATAAAAAAGACATTTAACATTAAAATCGATTGTCAAAAATGAATAAATAAATTACTTAATTAATTAATATAAATTTTACTGATTATAAAAAGTAAAATAAAGCGGAATGAAAAGAATAACTTTTTTGCTATTTTAATTGTGGAAAATTGAAATTATTATGGGAAATTATATTATGGCTATGACAATTTCCGCTCGTTTTTTTTACATAATATAAAATCAGAAATAAATTACATTAATTATACTGAAATACTGAAAAAAAGTAACTTAGCTAAGTTAATTTTAATTAAATGAGAAATAATTTTCATTTTTTAATATATATTTGATGAATAAATGAAAAGCTTCATTTTTAATATTTGCTTCATTTTTTAATATTTGATGCTTCATTTTTCATTTTTAATATTTGATGAATAAATGAAAAAAAAAAAAAAAAACATTTATATATCGAATATTAATTTATTAATTCAATCCATTTGAATTTCTTTGTTTCATTAGAAAAAAATAAATAAAAAAAAAGGATAAAATAAAAATAATAGGGCGAAAAAATAAACAAATTATAAATGAAATATGTTTATTTAAAAAAATATTTATTACAAATCATTTAATAGTAAATAATGAAAGCAAAAAAACTGAAAAATATCCATGAATATGTAAATTTCCCTGCAAATAAATTTAGTAAATAGATAAAGTAAGTATGACAAAGTAAGTAAGATAAAGTAAGTAATAGATTAATAAATTTGTTTATTTACAAATGAGAAATGAAATGGAAAAAAAAAAAAAAACTAAACAAATGAATAGCAAATTTATATGAAATTAAATTTTCAAATTCTAAAATAGTAAAAAATATGGAACTTCAAGATTTGCAATTAAATTTTATTTTTAAAATATATTCTTAAAAAGATAAACACAAATTTTTTTTTCGCTTCTTTTTTCTACTCTTTCCAATTTTTTAAATAAATTATCAATTTCGAATTAATATGAAATTCTATTTTCCATTACAGAAAAGAATTAATTATTCTTTCCCATCCATTAATTGCCAATTAAAAAAATTAAAATTTTAAATTTGCTATTTAATATAATAGTGAATGAAGGCTGTTAATCTGTCATTTGCTTTTTCTTTTTTTTTTTTTAAATTTCAAAAATATGTCAACAAAAAGTTTTATCAAATGTTTACAAATAATCACACACATTCATTCATTTATTTCATTTCATCTCACTTTTTTACAGATTAATAAATATTTCCAATTAATTAACATGTGAAAATTTTTTAAATTATTTTATTAAAATGAAACGAAAACCAAAAATTATAGAAGTAAAACACAAAAAAAAAAATGTTTGTAATATTAAATTAAAAATTTTTTAACATTTAAATATTTTAACAATTTTTGTGCCACAATTTAATTTTAAAAGGCATTTATCACAACTACACGCTGCTATTTAAATATGTTTTCTTTTAACATTTAAATTTGTCATTTAAAAATTTGGATTTTTGGAATAGAAATTTAATAAAAAATTTTCATTGATAAAACGAAATAAAAAGCTATTCAGTGAAAGATTGAAAAATATAAATGTAATGAAAATAGAAATATTAATATCATATATAAAATATAATTAATAATAAATAATATTTTGATAATTTGCTATTAATCATCACAAAAATTAATTATTAAATATTTATTTATTTATTTTTACAAACAAAGAAAGAAAGAAAATTAGCAATAATTCATAAAAAAAAATAAGCTAAAAAACAGAAAAAAAAAAGGAAAAACAGAGTGAAATGAAAATTATTACATAAAATATTCAAATTAAAACGATTAACAATTTTCGAATAAATTTCACTTTTAATATATCAGAAGAAAATTAAAATTTTTTTTTAATATAATTCATTTATTTTATTGTTAAACTCATCAAAAAATAATCAATAAAACTTAGTACTCAAAAAAAAAATTTTCCGCAGTAAAAAGTTAATGCAATAATTTGCAAAAATGAAAAATATTAAATATTAATTACTGGAATTAAGTAATAATTAATATTATATATATTTAAATACTGATTTTATCATATTACAATTTATAATTACATATCAAACTATAACATTATTATATATTTAATTAATAACTTAATAATAGTTTACAATAATTTAACGGGAAATTAAAAAAAAATTGATTATTGCTATTAAAATTACAAGATATAATTAAAAAATTAAAAAAAATAATTAAATGATTAAAGAAAGAAATTGATTATTGGTATTAAAATTGTAGGATAATCAATTTAAAATAAATGTTTGCTTCAGTAAACATACTTTTACCTTTCTTGCAAAAGAAAGTAACTTCATATCAGTTTTAAGTGATATAAATTATTAATTATAGAAGTTTATATATATTCAAAAAAATATGGAAATGGTCAAAAAAAAAAATGAACTAATTGATGAAATAAAAAATATTTTTTTATTTTAAAAAAAAAAAAAAAAAACAAGTTCACTTATCTTTAAAATCATTCATACTTAGAATAAGAATGAAAAACGATAAAAAACTTGTTGACAATTAGAAGTTTTATTGGGGAATAATTAATTAATTAATTAATTACTGTATGGGTCAAAGTGAAAAAAAGCTAATTCATTATTAATGTATTAATTAATAAGTTAAATTTTACGTATTATTTATCTTATACTGGTCAAATGGATTCAATAAAAATATATTTTAAGACAAATTTAAAAATTGACAAAAAAAGAGAAAAGAAAAAAAGGTGAAAAAAATGCTAATTAAAATGGCATAAATGACAATTCTATATTTGTTATAACTTCCAACATGTAATATTTATAAAACAATAAATAAAAAATAAACAAATAAATCAGTGAAAAATTTTAAAATAGTCAGATGAAATGTTTCAAAAATAAAGCTTACAAGTACATCATGGCTTATCTTTTTACTGCTAATAAATAAAAATGAAAATAAACAAAAAAAAAAAAAAAAAAAAAAAAAGAAGCAAAAAACAAATAAATAACTAAAAATTGTTAAATAGTCAAAAATGAAATATTTAAAAAAAAAATTTAAACTTACAAGTGCCTGACTTATCCTTACTGCTCGACTGATCTTCTGTACTTTTCTTCAAAAATTTCAGCATTTAGAAAATTTTTCAGCGCAGTGAAAAAAATTTCGTCCAAATACGAATTTTTTCAAAAAAAAAAAAAAAAATTTTTCGTTCCACACTTTATGATTAATCCAATTATCTAATTAGTGCCAACAAATTTGCAAAATATTTAGGCACAAATAGTAGTAATAATAGTAAATAATAGTAAATAGTAATAGTAGTGTAGTAGTAATTATAGTAAAATAATGTTTAAAAAACGGAAAAAGGAAAATTTTTTTTTTTGTTGTTGTTGCTGTTGTTGTTGTTGTTGTTGTTGTTGTTGTTGAATATAGACAGAAATTAAAGTGTAAGAAAAAAAAATTTTTTTTAAATAATGGAAGTGAATTAAGTGGAAAAAAGAATATGAAATAAATAAATATATATATAAATAAATATATATATATAAATATATATCAGGTAAATAATAATAAACCGGAACAGGTACAGGTGCAAAAGTAAGTTTCTCCGTAATTTGCTCCACCTGAGATTGTCGATTTGACGTAACCACACGATCGGAGCTATCTCAAGTGAGACATAAATATAAATTTATATTTATATAAAACATACTACTGCATACATATATAATAAAAATGAATAAATTTCAGGTAAACATGAATTCAAATATTTCAAATTACTAAATTTAACTAAAACATAATTAAATTGCCAATTTTTACAAATCAAATTTTTTAGTTTAAAAAAGAGGGAAGAAAAAAGATATAGCTAATTTAATATAGCTAATTTAAAAAAAGAGAATTAGAGGGAAGAAAAAAGAAACGAAGCATAAAAAAGTTTAGTAAAATTCATTTGATATTTAACTTAATGAAATGTGTACTTTTTTTTTTTTTTCAAATAACTGAAATAACTTTTTAGAAAAGAAAAAAAAAAAATTGTGGGATAATGGATAAAAGAGAAATTTTCTTAATTACTTTAATATTATTCAAAGAGAAAAAAAAAAAAGTTGAAAAAGCTATTTTTGATTACAAATTATAATTGATAAAAGTTTAGGTTATGAGGAAATCAAATTAAAAATGGAAAGTAAAATTTAGTGCTAAGTAAAATTTTTTTAAATGAAAGCTTAGTTTGTAGCTTAGTTACTTACTATTTATTAAAAAGTTTGATTGTGAAAACAATTTTTTTTTTTTTTTTTTTTTTATTATGGTAATATAATGATAAAGTTAATAATCACTTTACAATGATTAATTATTTATGGAAAGTTGAAAAAAAAATTTTTTTGAAATGGAAATATTAATTGGTTTTTTTGATTAGAAATAAAATTATTGGTTTAGTTGTATAATTTAGAATAATTAATTGATATATTAATTGAATACTTGAAATGAATGATTGCTTTTTTTTTTTAAAAAAAAAAAAGATTAATTGTTTATTTATTTGATGAAATGAAATAAAACAATATTTGATGAAATATTATAAGTATTACATAATGATGAAAAAGTAAAATATTTACTTTAATTTTTTTTTTCTAAAAAAATTTAATAGAAATGGATGAATTTTTTTTTTTTTTTTTTTTTCAAATAAAATTATTCTTCCAGTAAATATAATTATCCATAAATATTAATATACTTTTAAAAAACTCACACAAACAGCATTCTAAATAATCAATCGGATGTATGCCTCAAATAATCAAATATACATTTCAACAAATTATTTGCCCACAATTTAAATATATATCCATTTATTAAAAAAAAAAAAAAAAAAAAACTTATCGATTTATGGGTAACAAATATATATTTTAAAGTAAATACACCAAAAAAGAAAAAAAAACTTATCCATTCATATGGGTAACTAAGTACGCCAATCACACATATCACTAAATTATTCAAATAATTATCACTATGATATACTCAAAATATTCTGAAATAATTACTCGGGAATTATTATTATTATTACTATTATCATTACTTAAAGTAATTAACTTAATGAATTTAAGTTACGTATTTAAGTATATATATAAACTCTCAGACTTTTGTTAATACACTAATACATCCACGTTTAGCACTCATTCATATAAACTCACGTACGCCATATCTACCCACGAATACACATTCACATCCACGTTGTTGCGTATACGATAGCTATATGTATGCATCTACATATATACGCCCACGTATACACGTGCGTATCTGTAGTCACCTGTAACGCACCTACACACGTGACCAATGTGTAAAATGTCAACATGCACTCAAATATGGTTGAGATATGACTGTCACATAATACTTTAAATAATAATAGTGATAATAATAATATTAACAATAATAATAATACTGATAATAGTAATAATAATAATAATAATAATAATAATAATAATAATAATAATGATAATAATAATAGTAATAATAATAATAATAATAATAATAATAATAATAACAATAATAATAATAACAACAATAGTAATAATAATATTTTAATTGATCAGAACAAAAAAAAAAAAAAAGGTAGAATTAGTGATTATACTATTTTAAAGCATAACTGATAAGAGAAAATAAAAAAGAAAATTAATTAATTAATTATTCTAATACTATGCTAATATTCCATCATAATTTTAAATATGAAATTTAAACAAAAAACAAAAAAATTTTTTTTCTCATAGGAAATCTATTTTTAATAATATCTAGAAATTTCTTTTTCATTTAAGAAACTTTTTTTTTTTTTTCTCTAAATATATCTTTTTCCATTTCCAAATATATTTCAAAAGTTTAATTATGAAAATTTAAATGATACTACTTTCAAAATTTTCTGATTCAAATTTATAAATTTCAATCAAACATTGCAAATTAAATTTTTTTTTTATTGAGAATTTTAAATTAATATAATATTATTCATTAATTACAGGTTAACAAATAATTAAAATTTTTTTTCATTTTCATTCATACAACTAATTATCATTCTATTCAATAATAATTGTAATTGCAATTAGTATTTGATGCCATTAAAACAATTTTTTTTTTTTTTTTTTGTCATTTAAAATTATGAAATTAATGTAAATTATAAAAATTACACAAATGCGTAAATATTTTTTGAAATAAAATAAAGCAACGAAAAATGGATAATATTTTAAGAAAAATTAAAAATTTTTTCATTCTTTTTTTTTTTCTTTCGTTCTTTTTCATTCTTTTTCGTTTCCGTTTTTTGTTTTTTGTTTTTTGTTTTTTGTTTTTTTGCTTTGAATTTTATAAAAATTGTAATTGTAATAATTTTTGCAGCTTGTAGGAAGAAAAAAAGAAAAAAAAAAAGAAAATTGAAGTAAAATAATTTGATTTATTGATTTATTGATTGATTGATTGAATAAAATTAATTAAATAAAATATTCTTATTGAGAATAAATTTTTTTTTCATTCTTAAATAACAAATATTGTTTTCTTTTATTTTTTTTTATTTTTTATTTTTTCAATACTAATAACTAATATTTACTATTATTATTAATTAATAATATTATTGTTATTATTATTATTATTAATAGTACTAATATTATTACTATTGCATTAATTACTATTTATATTATCGCTGCTATCATTATCACTGTTATTTTTGGTGGAAGATAAAAAAATTACATATTGAAAAATAAAATAATTTTTCATTTTAATAATAATATAATATTTATCATAAACATATAATTCAGCAAATGTTGCATGGAAGCTAATGATAACGATTAATAATAATGATAATAATAGTAACAATAATAATAATAATAATAATAGTGATAACAATAATGTTATAAAAATAATGACTGTTATAATGGTAACAATGATAATAATGATAATAATGGTAATAATAGTAACAATGATAATAATAATAACAATAATAATGATAATAATAATAATAATAATAATGATAGTGATAATAATAATGTTATAAAAACAATGACTGGTAATAATAATAACAATGATAATAATGATAATAATAATCACAATAATAGTAGCTAATGAGACACTATCAACAATATATTATTGAAATGACTAGAAAATTGATTTTATTTTTGTTTTGTTTAATCTTTTCATCCAATCAGTTAATGATAATTAAAAATTTAATATGCAAAATTTGTTAACAATAATAAATGAAATTTTCTTTTATATACGTTTCGTAGCATTTCTTTTCTTTTAATTTTAGTAAATAATTGTATTAATTTGTTCAACTGCTCATTTTATTACTAATTATTCCATCACATAAATGATAACGAAATGATGATAAGATCATTATGCTTGAGTAGTGATATACTTAAATAATGATAATACTATTTATTATAGTATTTGATTTGAATTAATTTGTTGTCATAAAAAATATGAATGTAATGTGAGGTACTACAAATGTTTGTAAAGTAAATAATAAAGCAATCTTAATTATTTATCGAAAAATTTTTTAAAAAATTTAGTTAAAAAACATAATGATGATGGCGCAGAGAGTATGATAATGAAGATGATAATGATAATGATAAGAATGATAGTAAACAACAAAATAATAATTAGAGTAAGGAACTTAATACTGATCACAAATAGTAATTGATATATCAAAAAATAAAATAAATAATTATTTATCCATTCGTTAACTGATAAACTATTTTTTGTTTATGCTTTAATAAAAAATCATACACAAAACTTACTATTATTATTTAGATTAATTTATCAGATTCAATAATTCTATTTTTTTTTTTTTTAATTTAATGTTTTTTGAACTGAAATTTTTTTTTTTTTTTAATTTTGTGCAAAGGAATAATAAGCAATAAAATAAGTAAATAAAATTTAATAAAATAAACAATTGAACAAATTAAGAAAATTATTAATTAAAATTAAAAGAATAGAAAAGATACGAAATGTTAATCATAGAAAATTTCACTTATTATTGTTAATAGTGAAAAAAAAAAAAAAAAAAAAGAAATAGCAATGATATAATGCTATTATAATTTCTTATCATTACTTATCAGTGTTATACCTTAGTGATATTCGTAATAAAATATTATCAGTTGTATTAGTTCGCCTTAAAAAAAAAATATGAAATTAAACATTTTTAATTTCATTTTTTATTTTCTAAATATGAAATATTAAAATAAATAAATTATGATGGAATAATAAATATTTTGCTATTTTCATTTGTGATATAATAATATTAATTGCTAATTACAATCTTTTTCCTTTTTTTTTTTTTTTTTTTTTTTTTTGTTAAAAATTTTATTTTATTAGCAAATAAATTTTCAATAAGAAATAAATTTAAATTTTATTTCAACAACAAATAAATTTATCTCAATGATATTAAGCATTTTCATTTTGTAATTTTATCAAATTTATACCAAATGCTAAATGAATGATAATTTGTTGAGAATTTATAACTTTTAGCAATTTAAATAGTTAAACTTAAATATTTGATAAGTAATATTTTTTTAATTTTTTAGCATCTTATTCGAATATTTTTATGTTCAAATTACATTTTTTCTCACTTTATACTTTTTTTAATATTTGAATTAGTAATTTAAAAATTAATAAAAAATTTTAGCAAAAGATATTTTCAGGATGGAAAAAAAAAAAAAAAAAAAACGAAGAAAGAAATAAGATGAAAATAAAAGTTTAGCAGTAATTTTATAATATTTTTCAATCTTTTTATGTTCACTTTTAAAATTTATAAAACATAAATTTAAAAAATTATTTATAATCACAAAAATAGATAATAATTTTACTTACATATTAAAATCAAATTATTATTATAAAATGTAAATTATATAAAAAAAAAAGTTTTACATAATTTCAAAAAAAAAAAAAAAAAAAAACAAAATTTTTTAAATATTGAAAAAGAAATAAAAGAAAAATGAGAAAAAAAAGGAAAAGAAACTCTCAAAATTGCCATTTTTCTTTCATTCCTTTTTTTTTTTTTTTTTTTGTCATTTTCAGTTTTTTTTTTTAAATTTTTTTTTTTTTTTAAAATAGCTATCGAATAAAAAAATTGAAAATGGATGTATTAAAATGTTAAACTAAGTTGAAATGCATTGAAGCGACTAAATGGATGAATATAATTTTACCATTTTTGCTTTTAATGATCAAATTATTTCTTTTTCCTTTTTTTCTTATCTTTTTTTCTCTTTTTCGTTTTTTTTTTTTTTTTTTTTTATTTTAAATTTGATAAATTGAAATTATATTTGATCTATTGATGATCATTTTCGATTGATCATTTGATATATAAATATTATATCTACATGTTAAATCATTTTTTTAATTAATTTTACTAATTTTTTATTTTTTGATAAAGCAGTAAACAATTTTATTGATTTGTATTATTTTTTTTTAGTTTTTTTATTTTTTTTTTTTAATTTTGTAAACTTTTATTTTTTTTTTATCAATCATTTAAATATACATTACAAATATGTATATTTGCATTATTATTTCAAAAAACAAAAAAAAAAATTTCCTCAAATGAAGATAAAATTTATTTAATATATAATTTATTTATTTATTTGTAAATTATAATATAATCTCTCGAAAGGTTATTCATATTTAAATATTTTTCAAGAAAAAATAATTTACAACCATAAATTTAAATTATAATTTATGTTAGAATAAAAAAAAAAAACAAAACAAATAAACAAACAAAAGTTGTAACAATCTATGGAAAATATTTTTTTTTTTTTTAAGAATAATTAAATTAATGAAAAAGAAAAAAAAAAAAACTCATAATTCTTATTATTGATCTAAATTATGGTAACATTTAATTAAATTATTTTTAATTGAATAAAAAATGAAAATGCTATTTTCATACTTACATAAATATATTATTTAGATAATTTATCTTTCCTTCCATTTTTTCTTTCCTTTATTTTTCTTTTTTCTTTTTCAATATTATAATTTTTAATATATTAAAAAGGAGAAAAAAGTTTGCAACAATAAAAAATTAAATAAAAGGAAATTAAAAAAAAAATAAAAAATGTTTAATTGAGATTTATAATTAAGAAAATCAACATTTCATCTTTAAATTCTTCTTTTCTTCCTTTTTTTTTTTTTTCTCATTTTTCATCAATTTATATATTTATTTAATGTTTATTAGCTTCATAATTTATCTTTTTCTTCTGTTTAACTAATTAATTTTAAATATTATTAATTAAAATTAAAATATTATTAAATTAAATTTTTGATTAATCAAAATATTATCATTTTTACATATATTTTAATTGTCTTTTGGTCCTAGTAAGAAACAATTAAAATCTTTTATTTATGATTTTTACACTGTAGCAATAATTTAAGTAAATTTTGAATGGAAAATTTTTTAACAAAATATTTTTTAATTATTTGTGAATAACAAATTTTGCTACTTATATAATCAAAATTTTCATTTCATGAATTTGAAATTTGATAGTAAGCAAAATTAAAATAAATAGAGGGAAGAAATGAAACAATAATAAACACTGTTTAGGAAAGATAAGATATTTGATAAAAATAAATTTTATCAGGCCTAAAATTATAAGCTGAAGAAAAACTTATTTATTTATTTATTTTTTTTTGAAGAAAAATAAATTATTTATTTTTTCGAAATATTTTCATAAATAACAAAAATGTGACAAAATTTTTAATGTATGAAATGAATTAAAATGAAAAAAAAAAAACTTTTTTTTTTTATCATTCAATTTTTTCCGATGGAAACAAATTAAATTGGTAGTAATTAATTTATTAAAATTAATTTGAATTAATTTTCATTTCAAATATTTGAAATTTATTTATCATTTCATATGATGATAACACTTATAGAATTGGAATTTAAAATATCTATGAATATATCAGAAATCACAAATAATAAAATTCAAACTAATATTTCCGGCGTATTTATAATCCAATTTGAATCAGATTCAATTATATCGGAAAGTATATTTGCCTGATGCTAATGCGATATGATTTGAATAATTTGAATAACTGATTAAAATTACTTACGTGTATTTACTATGTCATTAGCGCTAGTATTACCTAGAATTACCTAGAATTATACCTAAAATTATAGAATTATTTGTTGCATAATTAATTTTTCCGACTATAAATTACTTAACTAATGCTATCAATACCTTAATATTTCCTACTATTTATGCAAATTTTAATAGTTAAAAACTTTTTCGATGAAATATTGTTGTAGATAAAACTATTAAAAAAAAAAAATTGTATATATATTTAACAATTTTAGCTGAATATGTAAAAAAAAAAAAAAAATAAAAGGAGAAAAAAAACAAATGAAACATTCAATTCAATTATAAAAATCAATTTTTAAATAAAATTTAGTCTAATTTTTTTTTTCAAAAAAAAAAAGGAAAAAAAGAGAAAAAAAAAAAACTTCAAAAATTAATTAGCTATTTGAATCGATCCTCAAAAATAAAGTTAAAATTGGTTGAGAGAGTTGACAAACTGCCAAAAAGATCTAAAAAGTAAAAAGAGGGAAGCAGCAAGCGGATAACAGCCTAGCACTAGCATCCTGAGAATGGAGCAGCCATAGATTTATCTCTGTGTCCATAAATAATAAATAGCCAAGGCCAAGGCAGACTAGGCATAAGCAATAAGCCTAGTGACTAAATGCTATATGTTTAAATATAAATCAATCAATGATAGTGCAAAATTATTTTATAAAAATTAATATTATCAAGTTAAAAAAAAAAAAAAAAGAGAAAGAAAGAAATTATTACAAAAAAATGATTTCTAATTTTTTTTTTTTTAAAAGAGTGAAAAGTTTAACTAAGATATTATTTCTTATTGAAAAATACAAAAATTTAACTAATATATTAATGTTTAAATAAAATATAATTATAAATATAAAATGTTCATTTATTTATTTTTTATTTTATTTCAGAAAAATGATTAAGTTATGCTTGAAAATATAGGAAAAACAATAACAATTGGCATTAAATTTAAACATATTGAAATTGAAAAAAAAAAAAAAAAATTTATATATGTGTAATAAATTAACAATTTAAGTTGAATAGAAAAAAATAAAAAAAAAAAAAAATTATTAATATTAGTTATTTTAATTTTGTTACACCAAAAAAAAAGGAAAAGAAATTTAATGAAATATTAGATATTTTAAATCTGTTTTACTCATTTTATAATTTAATATTCAAAAAAAGAAAAATTATAATTTTGTACTTAAGTAATTGTATTTAATATATAGTATATATATTATATTTAAATTATACAATAATTTATTTTATCAAATATACCTACGAATAAAATATTGAAAATTATTTTTTTTCACTTTCTTCGTTTCTAATCAAAATTATTTTGTTTATAAAATCATTTCGTTTGCTTATCAATTATCACAACATATTATCACTAAATATTCTATTATTTCATTGTTTAGCATTTTAATTGCTAAAATAATTATTTTGATAGCTAAATTAGATAATAGCAACATTATCTTCCAATGAATTTAAATGAGAAAGAATTTGAGTCAAATGAAAAATAAATTAATTAAATGTAATAAATGTTTTAAAAAATTGCAAAAGATTATTTAATATTAAGATTTAATAAGCATATAAATCATTGATAAACAATAAGATTGCAAAAATAAACAAAATGATAAATCGATGAATGATGCAATTAGTAAACAATTTATTCATTTAAATATTTAAGCAGAAATAGGAGTAAAACTATATATATATATATAACATTCAAAAAGAAAAGAAAAATTATCATTAACTTATCAAATCATATTGCTATAATATAAAATAAATTATTGATAAAAATTTACTTATAAAATGAAAAAAAAAAAAGTGAAGCATTAAATTATAATAATAATAATATTATTATTAATAATAAGTAATAATAATAAGAAGAAATAACAGCACTTTTTTTTTTTTTTTGAAAAAAAACTAAAAGTTATTTAAAAAAAAAAAAAAAAAAAAAAAAAAAAAAAAAAAAAAAAAAAAAAAAAAAAAACAAGAATGTAGGTATAATAATAGGAATGAAATGGAAAAAGTTCATTTTATTGTAAACAAATAAAAAAAAAAAAAAGAAAAGCAAAAAAAAAATAAAAACTAAAAAATTTTATAAAAAAAAAAAAAGAGGAAAAGGAAATCATATAAATATGAATGTAGAAGAATGGTTGAGGAAAAAAAAAAAAAAGAAGGAATAAAATATTAAAATATCGAAATTATTTATTTTTCATCTTTTCAATTTTTTTTTTTTTTTCTTTCAAATTTTGTATTCTCATTTTTGTTTTGAGCTATTTGAAGAAAATTATAAATTTAACTTTTTTTTTTTTCATCATTAATCATTTTTTTTTTGTATTACATAATAACAATAAATTAAATGAATTGAATAGATGAAAGAATGAAAATGAATGAAATCTAAAAAAAAAAAAAAGAAAAAAAAATAACATTTTTGAATGAAATTTGAAAAGAAAAAGAAAAATGAATTTTAAAAAGAATATAATTCAATAAGAAATAATAGAGAACGAATAATGAGTTTGTTAATTAATATTTATGTAAAAAATTGTAAATGTCAAAAAAAATTTTTACGTAATTAGAAAAGTTTATGTATATCAAAAGAAAAAAATGAATGATTTAAAAAAAAAAAAAAAAAAAAAGTGAATAATTAAAAAAATTAATAATTTAAAAAAAAAAAAAAATGATTAAGAAATAGTAAGATGAAATAAATGTAGATAAGATGATAAGATCGAACATAAAATATGAAAAAAAAAAAAACGCTACGATTATTTTGTTTACATTAAAAAAATAAAATAAAATTATTGAAAAAATAAATTTTTTAAAATAAATTTTAACTTCAAAAAAAAAAAAGGAACGAAAAACTTTGAAAGTAAAATAATCATTGGTTGAAAGTAGAAAGAAATGAAAAAGAAAAGTAAAAAAAAAAAAAAAGATGAAAAATGATAGTATATAAAGTGTTTTCTTCCTTTTACCTCTTCATTTTGTCCTTTTTTTTTTTTTTTCATTTATCAATTAATAAAAATATTTTTATATAAATAAAATAATTGATTAGAGAAGAAATGAAAAGAAAGTATAAAATGTATTGACAATTAATTGTAACAAAATAAAACTTTGTTAAATGCTAAATTTAAATTATTATTGTTTTATCATTATTTATCACTGTTATTTTTTTTTTGTGAGAAAAGAAGCTAAAATCTAATAGAAAATAATATTTAAATTATAAATAAGAATAATTTTTTGTTATTACTAAATAATTACTACATGCGATGCTAATGAAATGATATTTAAATAAAATTAATTGTTATCAAAATTAATTTTATCAATTATCAAAAAGGAATAGCAAATAATCCAAGCAAATATTTATTAACAATAAGCTATTATCAATGAAAAAAAGAAAATTATTTGCAACTAATTTTATTATTATTATTACAAATGAAAATATTATTAATTTTATTTAAATATCATTTTATTAGCATCGGATGTAGTAATTGTTTAGTAACAACAAAAAATTATTCTTATTTATAATTTAAATATTATTTTCTATTAGATTTTGTAATATAATATTCACCAAAAAAAATTTTTTTTTCATGCTGTGAAATTATTAAAATTTCCCAGCGAAATTTATTGTAAAATTAAAAAAGAAACAAAATATTATATATATATAGAAAAGACTTTCAAATACAAAATTAATTTTTTTTTTTTTTTTATAAAACTTTTATAGTTTTAATTCATATGGAAAGGATAAAAATTTTTTTCACACAAAATGTAGAAAACAAAATTAGAAATAAATTTTTCATAAAACCATCGTACAGTGTTTTTTTTTTTTTTAGCAAATAAAATGTGCAGTAAATTTTAATCTGAATAATAAAATATTGAAAGAAAGATCAAAAAACGAAAAATATTTGCACAAAATACATAGATCATACTTTCATTTTCTTTTTTTTTTTTTTATCAAATTTTCCTTCTCTTTCTTTTTTTTTATTTTTTTTTTAAAATAAAAATCGCTTAAATTTATAGTTTATTCAGCAAAAATTTTGCAAAATTAAATTAGTTAAATTTTTTGTGCTTCAAGCATATTTCGAAGAAGAAAAAATGATAATTGATTAAAATCTAATTTGATAATTAATTTGTATTGACTTTTAGTTTTGGAATACCATTAAAGCATACAAATTTGAATCTTCTGCTGCTATGATATTTGCTAAAAATTGAAAATGTTCATAGATTAGAAATCAAATATAAATTGAAATGAATGAAGAAAATACATCGTTTTAAATTTGCGAGAAAAAAAAAAAAAAAAAAAGGAAGAACATTTTGTGAGAAATGTTACAATAATAGAACACTGAGAAATTTAAAATTTGAACAGAAAAAATAATTTTAGACAATGAATGATGATGAATTATTATTTCCTTTGAAATTTTAATTTATATTATAATAAATTATTAATTCAAATTAAAATTAAACCAATTGTATTACAAGTACTTATATATATTTTCATATATTGTTTCATTCATTTGCATATTATATTATATAAATTTTAATTTTGCTTATTATATTATACAAAAACTTTGTTAACAAAAAGAAAAAAAAAAAAAAAGATCACTTCATTTTGTATTTAAAATAATTGATTATCATATAGCTATGAAATTTGTTTTTTAAATAATTTCAAGGGTTAGTCTTAATATATTTAAGTATCTAATAGTCAACTAATAGGTAAACAATAATTTCTATTCCACTTTTTTTTTTTTTTTTTCGGCAATTAACAAAACATTAAATATTTTTCTAATTTCAATAACGAAAAAATATATTATATATATTTTTTTTCATTATAATTTCTCATTTTATTATAATTTCATTATAATTTTTATTTTTTTATTTATTTATTTTTTTTTTTTTTCACATATTCATTATAATTTCATTTATTTCATTAACAAAATACAAGATAAATTTTTCTTATAAATATAATCTAAATTCCAATTATATATATATCTTTCTTATGATCCCTTATTTTTCAAAAATTTTTATTAAATTTCAAAAAAAAAAAAAAAAAAAAAAAGGAAAAAGAAAAAATGGCAAAGAAAGAAAATGCATATATAATATATATAATGAAATAACTTTTATCATAAATAAAAAAAAAAAAAATTACATATGAAACAAACATGTATAGAAATCAAAAACAGAAAGGAAAACAAAATTCAGCAAAATTAATGAACCGGAAAAAAGGAAAAGGAAAATGGTTATATCAACCGGTAATGAAATCGTTTGAGAAATATTAAATTTGTTCTGTTTGCCTGCTGTTGTTTATCCTTAATTTTATTTTTTCTTTCTTTATTTTTTGTCAATTTTTTTTTTTTTCTTTCCTTTTCTTCAAGCATAACTTTAAAGATAGTATACACTTGTCAAAATTGAAAATGACAGACAGATGATAGTTAGTTTAAATGAAAATGAAAAGAGGGAAAAATGTTTTTCTAAGAATGAAAAAAAGATTTATGTTTCGCTTATTTCTTTTAGCTAAAAAAAAAATTTAACGAAAATAAAAACAAGAAGTTTTTTTTTTTTTGGGATTTGTTGAACTTTGATATTTTCTTTCCTTTTTTAAACTGTTTTCTACTTTTTTTTTTCGAATAGTTACATAATAGTTAATTTAGTATAATCATTATCAGTAGTACAAGCATTTCTTAAGCTTTAGATTATATTAATCATTCCTAATTAAAATTTTAGATAAATAATAGCTAATAATAATGGTAGTAATAATTTCAAACCTAAATTTGTTAGATTTTTAGCTTATTTTCTTACACAATTAATCCTTAATAATTTCCATTTTAATTCAAATTTCAAATGAAAATTAAAAATTATTTTAAAATAAAGAAATGATGGGAAATTATAAAATAGCATTCCATTACCATTAATGAATGAAAGCTGAGGATGAAGAAGGATGGAATTAAACAATAGATGGAACGATGAAGTGGGTCGGATAAAGAGTGGGCGGAGTGGGTGGGAGTGATGCGTGGGTGGAGTGATAATGCGTGGGTGGAATGAGTAGTGTAGCGAAATAGGAATGAGAGTAGAGCGTAGGTGGAGTGAATGGAAAAGTGTGGCAGGCGTGGGTGGTGTGGGTGGAGTAGTGGGATGAGATGAGAGTTGAGTGGGCGGTGGAGTGAAAGAGAGAGAATGTAATTGTTGTGTAGTTCAATAGTAGTGCAATGTTGACATCATACTGGATGGGGGAGTGGGTGGGGAGCTGTCATTTGTCAACATAATAACATAGTTTGTGTTGTTATTTGCTTGCTTTATAATTAATGACTGAGTCATCAAGTCGATGTAATTAACATATATCAATCGACGCTTTTAAAAATAAACAGATGGTTCTAGCAAATGTGACAGAATCGCAGCTGTAATTATGTCAACATTTTAAAAGTCCAAATTATCATATTTAAAATATTGATTAATTTGATTGTGACAATTTCATAAGCAAAAATTAATCATATTGTATACTAATGGGATAAATTTTTGCTTAATTAATTTTATTTATCTTTTATTATCATTATTATTACTATTGTTATCAATATTATTATTGTTATTATTATTATTACTATTGTTATTAATATTATTATTATTATTGTTGCTATTGTTATTAATATCATTATTATTATTATTAATCACTGTTATTGTCATTATCATTATTACTATAGAAACAATAAGTTATTTCAAATGATATTATCAGATAATTTTTAAAAGTTTTTATTTTATTGATGAAAGAAAAAAAAACAAAATAAAATAAACAAAAATTAATTTTTGAAATTTATTAGAATATTAGCATTTGTTATCATTTAATTCAAATCTAATATATTATTCATTTTATAAATGAAATATGTTTACAATGCACTCTACTTAACTACTACTCTCGTACATTTCATTCACTGTTTTATTTTTTATTAGAATATATTGGATGTGAGTACTTAGTAAGATTAAAAAAGAAAAAAGGAATGTCACTGAGAAAATAAAATTTACAATTTTATTTAATTTTAATTCTTTCTTTCTTTTTTATTGTGTGTGTAATAAATTTGATTTAATATTTAAAAGAAAAATGAAAGCATAAATAAGAAAAAAAAGAAAAAATGAAAAGGATGAATCAATTGTTTAACGCATTACAAACAATTTGCAAACTAAGAAGAAGCAATTACTATCATTTCAAAAGGAAGAAACAAAAAAATAAAAAATAAAGGAAAGAGTGAAATGCTCTCGAAATAAATTATATTTATCAATGACATTTTTATTTTCACTTCAATTTCCTTTCAACTTTTTTTATTTTTTTTTCCTTCTCATCTTTATTCCTTTAGATACATTCTCTTTCTCTGAAAAAGAAAGCAAAATTATTCGAAATTTCTCTCAAATTTTCTGGTAGGAACAAAAAAAAAAAAAAAATTAGAAAAAATAAAAATATCAAAAATTAAATATATAGTTATAAATAATAGATTAGTTTTTTTTTTTTTTTTGAAAATATATAATTACAGCTAATTTTTTTTCAAAAAAAAAAAAAAAGTAAAAAAGAAATAAAAACAAAAAATAGTAAAAAATTAAAAAACGAAGAAAGTAAAATGAAAAAAAAAAAACACGAAAGAGGAGAAAGCTTAAATTACAAAGCTTAAAATAATGAAATTTTAAACTGTTTGTTTGTTTTGTTTTTTTTCTTTTGCTCTCTCTCTTTTTTTTGTTTTAGTTATTCGATAATGAAAAAATAAATGGAACAATTTGATAAAAAATTAGTATATTAAGTAAATTATAATTAAATTATTTTAATATGATAGTTTTAATTATGTCGAGAAAATTATTTAAAAATAAATTATAATTTTTTAATGCTATCTATACACTTCTATAGCATTTTTGAAAAGTAAAATAGGAAAA
This sequence comes from Brugia malayi, assembly GCF_000002995.4. NCBI lineage: Eukaryota > Metazoa > Nematoda > Chromadorea > Rhabditida > Onchocercidae > Brugia > Brugia malayi. The sequence goes on along the minus strand of NW_025062476.1, from coordinate 11,979,594 downwards.
AAAAAACAAAGGAGAAACAATTTAATATAATGATAGCCTTGAATTCAGCATAAGAAAATTCTATTGGAATTTATTATTACTTTTAAACTTAATCATATAATTTTTTTCCAGTCCTCTTTTTTGGAACAATATGTTAACTAATTAATTAATTAGAAGCATTACATTCAATTCATTTAAACTTTTCAAAGTTTACTTTATTCCTAATTTAATTCCTCAATTTGCTCTCTGCTTTTTTCTTTTTGCCTTTTCGGTTTTTATTATAATATTCGAAAAAAAAAAAAAAAAAGAATCTATCAAATATAATCAAATAATATAAACCAAAGATGACATAAAAAAAGTTTATAAATAATCCTTTTCTCATCTTTCGGATGATTTCATTACACGTCAAATTATAATAGTTATTTTAATTAGTATACGTTACACTAAATTATTAAATACGTGTAATGACGTCAATGATAGCATTTTAGGATGTGTGACAACAAAAAAAAAAAACAAAAAAAAAGAAAAATTAAAAAGGAAAAAAAAACAGGTTCATTTAAAAAATAAAAGACAAAAAAGAGAGTAAATGCTAAACTTTTTTCCTCTCGCCTACTCATTAGTTAATTACTGCAATATCATTTTCAACAGAAAATAAAGAAAAGAAAAGAAGAGCTAAAATTGATTTTAGAAATTCTTTGAAATAATCACTTATCAATAGAAATATAATTTGTGATATTAAATATTAATCTATCTAATAAATACTCTCTAAAAAGTATCACTAACATTATCAATAATTGTTACTAATACTTCTACATTTATTATTATTAATTATTATTTTTTATGCTACTTCACTTTAATCGTAATAGTTTAACTTAGATTTTTTATCATCAAAAAAAAAAAAAAAAACAGTGCTAAAAATTATTTCTATTTTTTATTTCCAAAATTTTATTTGTTATTGACTTGAGAAAGTGCATCAATAATACATATATATATAACTCATCTGTTCTAGCAAATAGATGAATATTTTTCAAAATTTTGTTATGTTATGATTTTGCATTTAGCAATTCTAATCAAACAAACAATTGAATGATGTTTATTTGGAATATTTATTTTGAATGAAATAAATTAATTAATTGATATAATTTTAGCTTATTTTAACTGAATTAACAGCGAAATATTTTAAGAATAACTTTTTGAATGAAATAAAAAAAAAAAAGAAAATTAGCAAATAATATAATTATCAGAAATAGACAAACAAGCAAAAATTTTTAGGACTAAAATTAGTAATTTTTAAAAGAATTTATCAAACCAAAATTCTTTCTCTCATCATATTAGAAAGATAAGAAAATGTATTCAACGAATATTATTTTATTTTTTTTTTTTTTTTTAAAGATATTATTATAACCGAACAAAATGACGTTACTTTTATATGCCTTAAGCAAGAAAAAAAAAGAAAAAAATGACATTACTTTTGAGCATTGGAAAAAAAAGAAATATTAAACAAATAATTTTACATTTAAAATTCCTAAAAAGCAAAGCAAAATGTAATAATAGGTCAAAATGATTAATTTGTAATCTAATAAAAAAATTAATAATTTTGAATTGTGTTAAAAAAAAAAAAAAAGAATGAAAGGAAATGTATGTTAGAATTAAATTTACATTACAAATTAAATAAGCACTAATTAAAAATTTTAATTGAGAAAAGGAAAAAAAAAAAAAGGAATTGTCCACTTGATATTACCTAGAAAAATATATGATAAAGGTAGATAATTAATAGTAATAATAGTAAAATAAAAACCACTCTTTTTGTTTGTTTTTTTTTTTTCCTCTCTCATTTTAATGAATTTAAATTTAAATTAACTAATTAACTAATTAGGGAGGGAAAAAAAAGAAAGAAAGATAATAATGGAGAAAATATGAAATGAATTGGTATAAAATTCAAATAACATTGAAAAAAACGAAGAAAAGAGTTGAAGAAATTCCAGTAAATGCATCTAATCATCGTGTCGTTCTGTCCAATTTCATCCGTTATGTCCCTTCTCTCTCTCTCTCTCTCTCTCTCTCTCTCTCTTCCTTCATTTTCCACTTCAAATTTTTTTTTTAAGATTGAATTGTCTCCTCTTTTGTCCCCTATCCTTGACAAACCCACCAGTTGTTCCATCTTTATATACATTTGTCTATTACTACTGCTATTATCAATTGATATTGTAATGTTGATAGAGTTGATAATCGAAATTTAAAAAAAAAAAAGAAAAAATAAAAAAGAGAAGGAAAAAAGTATTAAAAATCGAAAAAATTACGATATTAATCAGCTGGCAATAATAAAAAAGAAAAAAAGTATTTCTTAATACTAATTATAAATATTTCTATTTATGTAATTGTATTTTACATACAATTTAAATTCAAATTGTATTATCATATTTAAATAATAGCATAAATAATTACTCCACAAATTATAATTTATAAAATTTTTCAAAAATTTAAAAAGATTTTTTTTTTTTGTTTTGTTTTATTTAAATAAAATATATACAAAATTGTGACCGCAAACAGTATGCTCATGCGTATATGTGCGTGTGCGTTTACGCGTGTGTGTGTGTATGTGTATGTAATATATGTGTATGTACGTGGGCGTATGTATGTGTATATTTATATATGTCGCAGAGTACGAGACACGCTTATTTGCAAATTCATTCGTAAATAATTTCTCGACACTCCACATCTTTCTTCACCATTCCATCCATTCATTGAAGAGTATTATTGATCATGTCATGTCGTTGACGCAGTTGACAAACCCAAAATTATATAAATTCGATGAATCAGTTAGTGTTGACGATGATTACGATGATGATGGATGATATAATGATGATGATGGCGATGATAATCGGTGATGATGCGGAGATTATGATAGATGATGATAGGTGATGATGTATAGTAATAATAATAATGATGATGGTGACAATGATGATAGTGATGATGGCGGCGATATATTATGATGGATGATAGGTGATGATGTATAGTAATTAATAATAATGTTTATGACGATGATGATCAAGATGGCGGCGATGTTAATGACTATGACGACAGGTGGTGATCTACAGTAATAATGATGATGATAATAATGATAATAAATGATGGTGATAATGGTGCTGATGATGCCTGATGATAAATGATGATGATGATGATAATTATGCCTGTGTTTTTCTTTTGATTCAAAAGTTAAATAATAAAATAGCAGTTAATAAATTTCACATTTTGTTGTCCTAATTGTATGAAATATTTCTTTTAAGTATTATAAATTTGAAAGCAATAATAATTCTTCTCATCAAAGATTACTATTTTGTATGCTTGTAATCAATGAATATTATATTAATTTTCATAAAGTTCAGTTGAAAAAAAATTTTGATTTATTTTATTACAAGATTATTACTACAGATAATTTACTTGTCAGCAAAGTATCTCAATATCAATATCAATTAAAGTCATCTCGAGAATCATTACATGCAGCGTATCAACAATCACTAGCAAACAATCATCACAATAAATTGAAGATATGCTTTTCCTGTCAATGTCACATCATTTCCGGAATTATTATCATAGAAGTTCTCAAATGCAAACTCATCTCGAGAGTTTATTGAAAAAAAAAATCCGTTAATTTATCAAACGTCATATGTTTCAATATGTTTTATCATTTATAAATAAGTGATCACTTCTTAAAAAACATTGATCTCATTTTTTTTTTTTTATTTTTTTACTTCGCTTTTTCTTTTTCACTTTTTCGTTTTTTCTTGTTTTATTTTTTCTTGTTTTATTTCATTAAACTATTTCAATTGACAATTTACTTTAAAAAAAGATGCTAAACAGTTTAAATATATTTTAAATATACTAAATATTTTACTTAAAAAATATACCAAATATTTGATTATTAATCACTTGATTATAATTTAATGTTTGATTAAAAACACAAAAAAGTCCAAAAAAAAAAAAAGGAAAAAAGAAATCAAATTACTGATCGTATTTGTATAAAATAAACAAATGAGAAGGTCAGAAATTTCTCGACGAAATATTTTCTAAACAATTCAATCAGCAAATATTGCATTTCTATTAATCAATTTACGATCAATAAAAAAATTTTTCTAATTTCTTTTACTGAATAGATTTGCTGTAAGCATAAAGCGTAAATATGCATTAAGCATATTACAATGGTTATCAGCAATTTCTAATCTTATTTGCATTGATAATTTTGAAAATAACAATAAATGTTAGCAATGATAGGACAGAATCCGAATAATATTAATGCAAAGGAATCTGAATCTGAGTAATATTAGTAGGGAAGAATCGGAATCTGAGTAGTATTAGTGGGAAGAATCGGAATCTGAGTAGTATTAGTGGGAAGAATCGGAATCTGAGTAGTATTAGTGGGAAGAATCGGAATCTGAGTAGTATTAGTGGGAAGAATCGGAATCTGAGTAATATTAGTGGGAAAAATCGGAATCGGAATAGTATTAGTGGGAAAAATCGGAATCGGAGTAATAACGTGAAAAAGAATCTGAAGAATGTTAATATAAAGGAATCTGAATCGCAGTAGTATTAATGAGAAGGAATCTGAATCGGAGTAATAATAATGGAAAGGAATCTGAATCAGAACAATATTAATAGGAAGAATCGGAATCGAAGAATATTAATGGAGAGAATCGGAATCTGAGTAATAACGTGAAAAACATAAAGGAATCTGAATCGAAGTAGCAACAGTGAAAAAGAATCCGAATCGGTGTAACATCCGTAAAAAAAATAAAAAAAGGAATCTGATTCACAGAGTAGTACATCAGTGAAGACGAAACAAAATATTATTAATGGAAAATGAATCAGAATAATAGTGATAAGAATGTATCAGAATAGCATTGATGAAATGAAATCATGATAAAATCATTGTAAAATATCATTGTTAATAATTAATTACTAAATAATAATAATAGTAATTAGATATTGAATAAATTGAATACTTTGTTGATTGAATCAAAATTGATTAATAACAAATATGTAAAGAAATAAGTAATTATAGAGTATAACAGCAACAACCATTTTTTTAAAAAAAAAAAAAAAAAAAAAAAACTAAAATTAACATTTTTAAATTAAAAAAAGAAAGAAAATAATATATGTAAATAAACAAACCTCGTTTTGTATGAAATAAATCATTGCAAAATTCATATGACGATGAGCATAAATTTTTGAGTCGTTGCATTTATTAAATTGCAAAATTACAAATTTTCACAAATTTTAATAAAAAAATTTGTTTCAATATTAATCCTATTTTATTCTTTATTTTTAGACAGAAATATACAGTAATAATCGATTAAAATTGATAATTTATCATAAAATTATCAATGATTATTATTGCAGTAGTAAATAGTAGCAAAAGTAATAATAACGATAACAATGATAATAATTGCAGTAGAATAGTGATAATAATAATAATAATAATAATGGCAATTGTTATTAGCTATTTTTATTGCATTTAGAGTAATAATAATAATAATAATAGTTCAATTATAGTACTATCAATAAGAATAACAGCGTAACTAATTTTATCAATAAAAATAATAATAAAAATTAAAATAATATTGATAAATTAATAAAATTGCAATCATTTGTAATGTCCATATTTTTCTAGAAAAAAAAAAGAAAAAACAAGAAGAAAGAATTTTAAGTAATTACATTCATTAATGATATTTCACTTTTTAATATTAATATTGTAATTGTTAAAATCATTTTGCTTAATTTAAATTAAAATTATTACTTTTACAATCCTTTTTTTTTTTTTTTTTTTCTTTCAAATATCTTTGCCAAGTATTAAATTTTAAATTTAATCCAAAATCAAAATAGTAAATTATTTTTAATTAGTTAAATAAATTATAGCAAACTTTTTTTTTTTTCTTTTTGCAAGCTGCAAGCAAAGTTAAACATAAAAATTTAATGAAAAAAAGCTAACAATAAATAATTCTTTCTGACTTCTGATTTTTCTATTTATGGTTGCTATGGTTATAAAATGATCGAAAATAGGAAAAAAAAAAGAGTCCTTATTATTGCTTTTAATGCATTTTATTTGAATCATAAAAAATTGAACAAAATAATATTTGAATAAATTTTACATTAATATATCACAATAATAAAATTCTAACTTAATATTAATCACTTTTATAAATTAAAAATAAATTAAACTTAATTTGCATATTTATATCATATCTTATCTTTATTCAACTCTAATTTAATCGTTTTTTTTTTCTTCTTTTTTTTTTAAAAAAAAAAAATAATTTTCAAAAAAAGATATTAAAATTTGTTGGATTTATGAAAAAAAAAAAAATTCAAATTGGAAAAAGATAAAAATTATTGAAAATACTAACAATAATTAAAAATAAAATTTAAAATTAAAAATCATTGGAAAAAAAAAGAACATAAAAGCAATAAATAAAAAAAAAAAAATGAAAGAACAAAATTATAAGCAAAAAAACTATTATTAAAAAACAAAAAGATAGAAATAAATTATAGAAAGAGATAATTTTAATTAGATGCATTATTAAATTTAAAATGAAATTTGAATAAAATCTAAAACTAATCCATAAAACGATGAAATAAAAAAGAAAAAATAATAATAATAAATAAAGATATGTAAGGAAAAAAAAAAAGGAATAAAATGATAGTATTTGTTGGACTGAGCAGGAATAAATAATTCTTATAGCTAACTTTCGAATTAATTAGCTCATATGAAATTTAATTTTTGTGCTATCTAGTTGACAAAACTTTTTTTAGTAAGCTAATTAATATTGTTAGTTTTATTGTTTTCTTTTTTTAAAAATTGATCTCAGATAAATGGCAAAAATGGGTTCAAATTCTGCTATCTGCCATCTGCTATTTAATTAAAATTAAATTTAACCTTAATTAATTTAAGCTTAAAAAGTTATTATTATTATTATTAAAAATCATACATATTTTTTAAAATTTACCATAGATTAATAATGATATGATTGAGAAAATACCTCAATCAGTGATTAATATATAATATGAAGTAATAAATTAAACAAATTATTTTAAAATCAAAATTTAAAAACAAAAAAAAAAAAAAGAGAAGCAGCCTTAATGATAGATAAAAGGGCCTTAATAATCTTTAAATATACTAATTTCATTCACAAATTGACATTTCAATTGCAATTAATTATTTAAATCTAATTGTACCGCAATAGCATTCCTTAGCATTCAAATTTTAAATTTAAACGATCCATTTGAGTAGTATCAAAATATTATTTCTCAATTAGAAAAAATATATTCGATATTCTCTTTAAAATATTTAACAAAAATGCAAAAAAAAAAAAAAAAAAAAAAAAATGAAATGAATAAAATTAGAATTTAAAATATAATTGAAAAGCATAAATGAAATTTTTTTTGCGGTAAAATTAAGTTAAAAATAAAAAAAAAAAAAAATTGAATTGAAAAATGGCAAATGAAAATAATAGTTAAAAAAGGAAAAAAAAAGTTCAATTTAAATATTTTATTCAAATTAATTACAATACTGAAAGAAAATGATAGAAATATTAATTGCTAATCCTTTTTTTTTTTTGGAAAAAAAAAAGAAATAAGTAATAATTATTATACTATTATTTTCGATAATTTAATTAATTTTAATAAATTAATTTGAAAAATTCCAATCGATTTAATGAAAAAACTTAATATTAACTTCTCATTTCTTTTAAAAATGAGTTAATTCAATTAATTTCCTTTTTGTTTTTTTTTTCTTCACACTTTTATCTTCTATTACATGTACTTAAATACTTAAAATGATACTGATATTAAGCTTTTTATTTTTATTTTTTTTAAATTAAGATTGTAACATATTTTTGTGACAGTCAAATTAAAAAAATAATAATTTATAATTGAAAAAGCAAAGTAAAAAATTTATGCTAATTAATAAATCAAAAGTAAATTAAGAAGTTAAAAGGAAATTTTTTTTTTTTTAAACCTCAACTTGAAAATTTTAAAATTAAATTTCAGTTACAAATCTTAAAAGTGCACCGAATTTGTTAATGCAAGATAAGTAAACATTTTTGATAATTGAAGAATTAGCATTTCTATTTGAGTATTTAATTCTTCCATTCTTTTTTTTCATTAACAAAAAAATTTTAAGTTTTTTTTTAAATTACCAGAAATATTAATTTCATTATCGATAGTAATAGTACAAAATTTACTTGCATATACCTAAATGATTTCAAAAAAAAAAAAAAAAAAACAGTTACACTATCATTTAATCACCTATCATTAAACTAAATTAATCAATAATTTTATTATTTACTTATACATTTATTTTTCTTTCGTAAAAATTAAAAAATAATAATTACAAAAATCATTTTCAAATTTTTAGCTAAATTTTTAGCTAATATTTTATATTAAATTAGCTAAGAGATTTTTCAATTTTTATTTCATATCAAATTAGCTAATAGCCTTTTGATTTATATTTCATATTAAATTATCTAATAGTTTTTTATTTTTTTTTTTTTAAAAAAAAAAATTTTAAAAAAAAAAAAAAAAAAAAAAAAAAACATTTTCTATTTATTATTAAGCCTGCTGCTAACATATATGTACGTACAAGAAATTCAATTTTTGTAATAAAATATTCAAATAAAAGTATTACTAAATCGATCAATGATTCAAATATTTCTTTTTTTATATTTATAAATTATTTAAATAAACATTGTCAATGTATAATAGCAATTTATGGTTGACACTAAGTAAACAGAATAAATTGATTTTTCTTTCTTTCTTTCTTTTCCTTTTCTTTAAGAATTAAACTCACTTTGTTAGTGCAATAACTTTTTAAAATATTAATCAAAAAAGAATTTAAAAAAAAAAATTATTAATTAATTCTTTTTTTTTTTTTTGTTGTTGTTTTGTTAATTATTTTAAATATTATCTTATTTCATCACATTTATGTTATAAAATATTCAACAAAAATTTTAATTTTGTTTTATTTTTTGCTTTTGTTTATTTATTTTGATTTGATGAAAAATTTTTTAAATTAATTGATGATTTAACATTACTGTTAAAAATTGTTTTCCTTTTTTAGTTTTATTTTTATTCAATTTTTTTTTTTTTGTGAGAATAATTTCAAATATTAAAATTTCTTTTTCTTTGCTACTAAATATAGTTTTATTTGCTTATAATAAAAAATAATTGTGCATTTTTTAACTTTGAATCCTATCTATTTACTTAAAATAAGAATTAAAAAAAAAGGCAAATAAATAAATAGCAAAATAAACAAAAAAAAAGAACAAAAACAAACAAATAAATAAGTAAATGAATAAAGTAAATGAATAAACAAATAAATAAATGTAAATGTTTGAAAATTAAAAAAAAGCAAAAGAAAAAATTTGCTATTTAAAAAAAAAATAAATTTGCGCAAAAATTTTATTAACAATTTGATATTTTTAACAAAGAGAGAAAAACTATTAAGAGAAAAATTAATGAATGATAATTAATTCAAAATCGTAATTGAATAATTTTAAATATTACAGATGTAAAAATACAGAAATTACTTTTTTTGCTAGAAGGGATTTTCTAAAATAAATAAATAAATAAATAAATTAATTATTTAATTAAATCAATAAACAATTATTTTCCTTCTTTTTTTCCACAAGAAAAGCGATGCGAATGGCATAAATAAATTGAAATTTAATAATTTCATATTTGTATATACGACTATGTAAATATTATATATAAATATAATTAAAAATTTAGTTTAAAAAAATGAATTTTAATTAAAAATAAAATAATTCATTGCTAAATGATTAATAATATTTGATATAATTAAAAAAAAAATATGAAATGCAAATACATTTACTTTTTTTTTTTTCACATTTTTAATAAAATTATTTGTTATTTTATTGCATTATTTATTTTATTTATTTATTACTTTTATTATTTATTTATTAATTTGAGTAACTAATTTGATTCAATTAGCTCAATTTTTTTTTGATCTGAAATATGTGAAACAAATTAGTTCAATTTCATATTTCTTTGATTTGAAATATATAAATTGAAATATGTAGTATTGATTAAAATATAATTTAACAATTAATAAATGAATGAATAATTGAATGAAAAATTATTTCTCATATATTTTTTTGAGAAAGATATATTAATTAAATTATTTACAAAGTGTAAAAATAATCTGAAAAATAAAATAAAATAAAAAATTAAATTAACAATAAATTGTTACCTTCTTAATGTAACAAATTCATATGAAATAATAATAATTTATAAAACAAGTTTTGAAAAATATGAAATAACGAGGAGAATCAGCAATAAAGAATCATTAATAGAAGAAAGAGAGAGAGAGAGAGAGGGAGAGAGAGGGACAAAGAGAGAAAGAGAGAGGGAAAAACTGGATGGAATATAAATAAAAAGTAATAATAATAGAAAAAAAGCAAAACAATGAAAGAAAAAGAAAAATTTTTTATTACAAAAAATTAAAATAAAATGAAAATAAATGATTGTGTAGAAATATTTATTCAGCTTATCATTCTTATCATTATTATCATTTTGCTTAAATTTCAATCATTTGTTAAAACAAAAAGTTAAGTAAAGAAAATAGAAAAAAAATTTCGTTTTTTTTTTTATTAATTGAAATGTGATATTATTTAACAAATAAAGGTTTTTTCACTTTTTTAAAACTCTCTGTTATCATTTATTCATATTTTTATTAAAAAAAGAAAATAGAATTTATAAAATGATTTAAAAAAAAAGAGAGAGAAAAGCAAAATTTAGAAAATTAAATTAAAAATTTTATTTTGTGTTTTTGTTTTTATTTGAAATTAAGGAAATATCAAATAAACAAAACCAAAAACAAAACAAAAGTGAAATGAATTATATTTTTTTTTTGGTGTAACTTTCGTATGGAAAATTAAAAAACAAAAAATTTGAAATTAATTTATGAAATTAAAAAAAAAAAAAGAAAGTGGAAATAGAGGAAATTAAAAATGGGAAAATGGAAGAAAGAAAGAGAGAGAGAGAGAGAGAGAGAGAGAAGAAGTGAAAATGATTTGTTATTTATTTAATTTTTGTGCTATTAGTATGACTTTTTTTTTTTCAATTTATTTAAATTCTTATACTATTGCTGTGATTTTTGAGAAATGTTTGCTTTTCATTTTCTTTTTCTCTTTTTTTTTTTCTTGAAAAATAAATTAAAATGAAATGAATAAATTAAGAATTAATTAAAATGAAATAAATTAAAATATATTAGATGATGATAGAAGTGATATTGTTGTATATTTTGATTTAAATTTATCATATAATTATCTAAAACATATATATTTACATTATTTATTTTCTATTATTGTTAAGTAATAATTGAATAAATGCTTATTTAATTTAATAAGTATAAATTATTCAAAAATATAAAAAAATAGAGAAAAACAGAAAAAAACAGAAAAAAAAATTAAAAAAAAAAAATTATAAAAAAAAATGTTGTAATTTTTGATGAAATTTTATAATTATTAATAAAATAAAAAGATAATTTTTCTTGTTTTTTTTCTTTTTTTTTTCTTTTTTCAGAATATAATATTAACTTTTTTTTTTACTTTTTATAATTTTTTTTTTTTCGTTTTTCTTTTTTTTTCTTCACTTTCATTTAAATTTTCTTTTCTCATTTAAAATTATTATTTGAAAATGATAAATTATATTTCAATGTAGCAAAGTTTATTTTAATAGGACAAAATGAAAAAAAAAAAAAAAAAACATACGGTGAACAAAAAGAAAAAGAAAAAAAAAAAATGAAATAAAATAAAAGGAAAAAGAATGTTCGAATGAAACACAAAAAAGTAAAACCAGGAAAACCAGATTACATTCCTGGTTAGATAAGTTCATAAATTAACCAAATGGATGGGTAAGTAAGAAAATAGTCAAAAAAAAAAAAAAAAAAAAAGTAAACGAAAACTTTTTTAAAAAAGAAAAAAGAAAAAATATTAATGAAGGCAAAAAGAATGAAAAAAGAGAAAAAATATTTCGAATTTTTTCTAAAAAAAGTGAATAAAATGAAATTAATTTCCGATAAATAATCATAAAGAATTGTTTATTTATTCAAATATTATAAAAATATTTAAATAAAATATTTAAAAAAAAAAAAAAAAAAAAAAACAGAAACAGCAAAGGAAAAAAGAAAATTTTCATAGAAAATTAATAAAATAATCATTAAAATTCCACTCAGTAAGTACTTTTCTAATAAATCATTAATCAATTAATTTTAAAATTTATTATTTACTTATATTAAGTTGTAAAAAAAAAAAAAATTTTTTTTTTTTAAATGAAATATAAAATTAATCATTTAACTTTTGCTCATTAACTTTTTATTTCTAATAAATTATTATTTAACTGTATTTAAAACTTATTATTTAATTTTATTAAATTGTAGCAAAAAAAAAAAAAAAAATGAATAGTACTTTTATAATTTTTATATAAAATTTTACATTTATTTCATTTATTAGATTAAAATTTTTATCATTTGAATTGTTATTTGTGATAAGATGATTGATAATATGTGAAAAGTTTCTAAAACCAAAAAATTTTTTCCATACCAACTGTTCCAATATGAATTTAACCATTTTGTTTGTTGCAAAATAAACATTTTTCAACTTTTAATAGTTTATTTTATTTTTTTTTTTCATTTCTCTCTTATCATATGATAGTTATATTTTAATTTTAGCAACTTTTAAAATTATACCATAATTTGATTACACTAAAATATTTATTAGCTATTAAATTTTATTTAATTAAGAAAAAAAAAATTATTTGTTTTGTTTTTTTCTTAAAAATTTACAATATTTGAAAATATTCTTTTATTCTTTTTTCACATAATTGTATAACTTTTAATTTTGTTTTCGAAAAATTTTCTAATTTAATTATTATTTAAACAGAAATATTTTTAAAAAAATATATAATAAATTAAATGATAATTTATGCTGAAGAATAACATTTTAATTCGCAATTATAATTACTAATATTTATTTTAAGCATTTTGTTTGTTGAAAAATAATCATTTTTCAACTTTCATTTTTTATTTTTTTTTTTTTAATTTTGTTTTAGAAATTTTTATTAATTATCATTTAAACAGAAATATTTTTTAAAAAATACAACAAATTAAATGATAATTAATACCGAAGAATATTATTTTTATTCTCAATTATAATTTCTAATTGAATTACATTAATTTTGCAATAAAATACAACAATAATAATATCAATTGTATTTCAATTTTTTTTTTTTATTAAATAAATTTTTTATTTTTTTATTTTTTGATGCAAAAGAAATGTAAATGAACAAATATATGAAATTATTATGATAAGGAGTAAATGATTTAAAATAAATATTATTAATAAAAATATTAGTAATAATTTAATAAAGATTAAAAATAAAAATTAATAAACAAATATTGTTTATAATTTGTGTTTTATTTAGTTTGCTTTCTTTCTTTTTTTTTTTTTTTTTTTAAGTGAAAATTAAAAAACAAATTTCTGCTACTTTAGAAATACTTTTTATTTTGTAAAATAAAAATTTAGTTTCAAATTTTTTTTTTTAGCAAAAAAAAAAAAAAATAAATTCCTTAGAATTTACATTTCATAGAATTACTACGCATCTGCAAACACCGCTTTACAACACTTTTTTTTTATTGACGATGCTATTATTGATGTTATTTGTTAGCAACACAACTGTTTCCACTTAATTTACTGCTTAAATTCTTTTTTTTTTATCACTTAGTTTTAATTTGCAGACATCAGTTATTACTGGTTCAATAAAGAATTACAAATTTATTTACCTAGTAAATTAAATTTTACAATTAGTGTTAAAAATTTAAACGTTATTAAATTATAAAATTGTATAAAAATTTGAATTTAAAATAAATACAACGAATAATTTTCATATTTCATTTAAAATTCAATTCTCAATTCTTTGTTTTTATCTTATTTTATTTTTTTTTTTTTTTAAAAAAATCTTTAAAGAAAATTTTTTAATAGTGCAATAAAATTACTATGTAAGCATACAAAAAACAAACACACAACAACAACAACAACAAAAAAGACCAAACAGTAACATTTAACAGGTAAATAAACAATACTTTATTGAATTATTAAACTGTTTGAAAAGTTTGTTTTTTTTTTTTTTTCTTGTATATACTTTTAAAGTATACGATTAAATAATTCACACACAAAAAAAATTATCAACCTTCTTTTATCAGCTAGAAGAATTAAATATTTTGATAATATTTAAGTATAAATCACCAGATAGTTTTTATTTTTTTTTTTTTTTTTTTAAAAAAACAACAAAAATATTTTAGCAAATAAATTTTAAGTTTAATAACATGCAAATTTATATTTACTTATTTAATTGTTTAAATAATTAAGCATAAAATATCACTAACCTTTATGATAATTAGCATTTCCTATATGATTTTGTTGTTTCAGTCGACGACATGTTGTTTTTGAACTCCTCGATTGAGTTGTTGCTGAGTTACCCATTTTTTATTTACAGTGTTGAATTCAGGTAAGATAAATTTCTTATTGAAATAAATTAAAAGTAATTCAGTTTGAATTAAATTAACAGAAAGACTGTTACCAATACAAAAAAAAAAAAAGTAGAAAAAAAGAAAAAAAAAAGGAAAGCGAAGAAGTAATAATAAATAAATGAATTGAATAACCCGTTCAGAGTAATTTCAGCAGAAAAAATATTTGAATTAATTTAATTAGTATAATTAATTCCGTTATCTTTTCAGAAAAAAGAAAATGAAAAAAGGAATGAAAAAGAAAAAAAAAAGGTGCTGTTGAATAGAAATTTCCACAAATAATAAATTGAAATAATTGTATTCCAGGTTGTTTGTTTGTTTGTTTGTTTGTTTTCACTTCCACTTTTAAATATAAAAGAATTCTTCCAAATTTGAACCACAACGTTTTTTTCTTTCTGATCTAAATTATCAAAAAAAAAAAAAAATTATAAAATAATACGACAAATAAATTTTTGAAAAAAAAATTCGTAAACATTAAAAATTACAAAAATGACACTTTGCGAATATTATGAAGAAAATTTCTAGCAATAATAAGTTTAAAAGTAATTACATATTAAAATAATTTATTAATATGAAACAAATTTGAACTGAACAAAATGAAAAAAAAAAGTAAAATTAAAAGAAATATATAATTTACAAAAAAAAATTTTTTTTTTTTCTTCATAATTACAAACAGAGAGCATTTTTTTTTCTTTTTGATCATTTCTCTTCACTAACAGAATTATTTATTACAGACAAATCAATTTATCACTCTATTTAATAATTCATAAATTTAAATGCAACGATAAATTTAGCATAGAATTCATATCAACAATAAAAAAATAACAAACAAATGAAATTGATAGTAAATTAGATTATTTTGAACTGTGATAAATTCACAAAAATTAATCACAATGAAAGAGAACAAATAATTTTCAAGAATATATTTGAAAATAATAGATCAAATTTTTCATAATTTAATCACTAACATAATAAATTTTTTTTTTTACAGATAAAAATTTATGAAAAAAGAAAAAAAAAAACTTTTCTGTATAAAATTTTTATCATATAATCATATAATAATATGATAATGAAGTATTTGAAATAAAAATTATCCACAATATGATAAAAAAAATATATTTGAAATGAGAATTATTCATAATATGATAATTGAAATAAAAATATTTGAAATATTAAAGGTTACAGATTTGCTCAAAATTTTAATAGAATTTATATGTATATATATATATATATATATATATATATATATATATATATAATGAAATACTTGATTATCTAATTCTATATGAAATGTAATATTTGAAATACTGAAATTATGAAATTTCTCAAAATTATACTGAAATTTAAATGCGATTAAAATGTAATTTAAAAAAAAAAAAATAATCATAAATGCTTTATTTGAAATATAATAATAATATGTCTAATCATATATAATTGAAATTGATTACCTAATCGTATAAAAATATGATAGTGAAATATTTGAAATATTAAAATTATAGAATTGCTCAAAAGTTTTAATAGAATTTAAATGTTATTGAATGTTTATGAAAGAAATAAGAAAGAAATAATCATAAATGCTTTACTTCAAATATTACTTATGCATATTAAATTTTCAAATCTTAAAAAAAAAAATTGGAAAAATGGAAGAAAAAAAAAAAGAAAAGAAAAAAGGAAAAAAAAACGGTAAAGAAAATGCTGCAGCAAAATTTTAAAAAGCTTCGTGTTTTCATTCCCTCAACTTCTTAGATTTGATGATAAGGCGATCATCAATTAGTCACTCACTCCCTTACTCCCTCACTCCCTCCCTCCCTCTCTCACTCACTTACTTACTTACTTACTTATACTCACTTTCAGTTTAGCTTAGTTAGCTTTATCTGAGAGAGAGAGAGAGGGAAAGAGAAAAAAGAGCAGGAAAGAGAGAGGAAAGATGAGAAAGAGATGAATCTCTAGCCATAACATCAATTCTTAAGTTATATATGCTTGTTGTTCATATATATATATATACATATCAGAAATAGATATTTGTGTTTATGTATTTTATATAAATATATAAACATATATATGTATTTCTTTAAGATAACATTCATTCAATTCAATTCAATTCTTCAATTCAATTCATTCATTCAATTCAATTCTTCAATTCAATTCATTCATTCATTCATTCGTATAAATTTAATAATGTATGCCAAATAGAACCCAAAATTTTACATGCATAAACAATATTGTATCCCTTCCTATCATTGTTGTTTAACGATTGTGACCAGTTAATATTGACAATAATAATGATAATAACAATAGTAATAATAATAATGATGGTAATAACAATAATAATAATAATGGCAATAACAATGATAATAATGATGATGAGATAAAATACATAATAGTAATAATAATATAAATAAGATTGATCATAATAGTGATATTAATAATAATAGCAACAATAATGACAGTAATACTTATTATTAAAGAATCACGTTATCATCACCAATAATCATTACCGTTATTATTATCATTATTACTTCTATCGTTATAATTGCTGTTAACCAATAATCATTACCGTTATTATTATCATTATTACTTCTATCGTTATAATTGCTGTTATTGCCATTACTATTATTAATCATCTGCTAAAATTATACTTATAAATAATATTATGTAGTATACAAATTATATTTATAAATAATATTATTTATTTATTAATATTGTAGAAGCATAATTTATATATAGAAAGCAAATTTATAAATATTAATAAAGTATATACGTGATAGGCTTTCATGATTTAATAACATTTTCGCTACATAAGTAATAAAGATTAAATCTAATTTTTTTTTTTGTTTTGCAAAAAAATTTGATATGATCGATTAATAAAATTGTTTGTGTAAAATTTATTTCACAACAAAACATATAAATTATAAGCTTAAAAAATGAAATATTATTATAGCTTAAGCTAATTGAAAAGAAAAAGTAACAAGTTGTTATATTTAAAAAAAAAAAAAAAATTTTTTTTCTCTCATTATTGTTTAATTGCTTTATTTTCTTTACTAATTTTATTTGAGAAAAACTTTGATAATAAAAAAGTTTAGAAATAAATTATTAAGTTAGAAAAATATTTATTAATTATATTATCATTCTAATAAATCAAATCTTTATACATTTATTCTTCCTTTTTATCCTCAATAAAAAATTTTTTTTGCTAATTTTTTGAAATTTTAATAAATTAAGCAATTTTGATAATTCTTTTCTTTTTTTTTTATTTTGTTTAACTTGCAAAGATTTTTTCTCGTTTTCGTCTTTTTTATTCTTTTTCAATGATATCATATCAATTATCATTAATGCATTTTTTGTTACAGTGCTGCAAGCAAATATATATTGGCGTGCTGTGCAACAAATGCAATCATTTAGCAGTACTGCATGCATTTTTTATTTCTCTCTTCTCATTCTTCCTGTTTACTTGCAATCAAATCAATTTATTATAAATTACTTACTTCCATACTGCATTTCATTTCATTTTCCACCGGAAATATTGGTATGATATGATAAAATATCAATGAATTATCAATAATATCAACAATGCAATGCAATATTATTGCGTGTCAAAATGCAATTTACAATTAATTAAAAATTCATTCAAAAATGTAAATAATCTTTTAAGCAAAAAGAAAACGAGAAAAGAAAAAAAAAAGAGATTTCAATTATAAAATTCTATATATATGTTAACATTCTATATAAGTAATGCAATTCTATATGTATTAATGCATTTAAATTTATATATATTAATAAATTAAAATTTAAATTACAATTATTTGAATTGCTTTTTTTTTTAAACAAATTTATTGATTAAGCAATAAAAATGATATATTATTAAATATAAACGAAACCAATCATTATAATAATATATCATATATGCTTTACATACTTTTCATTTTGTTTCTCATCTATAATAGTATTAAAAAATTTAATATATACATATACTACAGTATTATATGCGACTTGTATATTTATTTTTTTTAAAAAAATTACTATTAAAATTTTATTTTTGAAGAAATTGAAAAAAAAAATACAATATATATTAAGAAAAAAAACTGAGAAAATAACTATGTTTAAAAAAAAATTATTATTAAAATTTTAATTTTGAGGAAATTGAAAATGAAAATTGACTATTTCACTGAAAAATAATTAATTGAAATATTAAAATAATGAATAAATTAATAGCAAACAATATATTTACATTAATTAAATTTAAAATTTTGATCCTTTTTTTTCTACATATTTCCTTACAGCTTCATTTGCACACAAATAAAGAAATTAATTAATTGAAAATATGAATTTTATTGGATAGAATTAAATATTTGCTAATGTTTTCTCACCAAAAGTCAAATAAAAAAGCGAGAAAAAAAGAAGACAAAAAAAAGAATACTGAAAAAAAAGAATGAAATAAATTTGTTAAAAATTTAATTTAAAAAAAAAATGTTTCAGATAAAAAAATAAAAAAAAAAAAAAAGGAAGAAATAAATGAATAAATAAAATCATATGAGAGATTTTGTTGACAATTTTTAAAGTTATCATAAAACTATTCAATGATAATCATCTGATAACATATGAAACACTATTAAATTCATGCAAATTTCTCTTTTTTTGTTTTGTAATTCTATCAAAAATATTGTTATCATATCAATTATTTCAAATATTGATTATTTCAGCAAAAAAAAAAAAAAAAAAAGATTAGTTTATAAAATATATAAATAAGAATAAATGTTTAATTTGCTCAATTTATTCATCGTTTAATTTAATTTATTCAATTTATAAAATTTTACATTTTTTATCTCTACCATTTATCATTAATAAATGAATGTTTGGAGAAAATGCAAAATTATAAAATTGATAATTTATGTAAATATTATTAAGAAAATATATTTATTAAATTTGTAACTTTTTTTTTTTTTTTGGAATTAATTTTAATGGATTTTTCAATTATTTATGTAATAATAGTTAAAATGCTAATTTATTACAACAAAAAAATTCACTAAATTTAAAATTAAAAAAAGAAAAGAAAAAATTATTGTTTCATATATAAACAAACAAAATTTTATTTTATTTATCATTTTAAATGTTTCACAATGATTGTCTAAACATATTTATCATTTGCAGTAAATAAATAAAATAAAAAAGAAAAGTAAAGTTTGACAGTAATTACCATTTACCTATGCCGAATGCATATTACAGGTGGATGAGTACATAGCATAGGTAAGTAAGTAAGTATATTTAAATATTATTTAAATAATACTTTTAATTAAATCTTAATTCTAATAGAATTTTTTGATATAAATATAAAAAAGAAAAAAAAGATTTTTTTGTTTATCACATATATGATGTGTTAAATTTTGTGTTGTTTTTGATAAATATATGTGATAAATAGTAAAAAAATATATTTCCAAATTATCATATGAAAAAAAAAAAAAAAAGAAAGAAATAAAATAATTTGAAAAGATATAAAAATTTTTGTTGAGAAAAGATTAAAAGTGAGTTATAAGTGATAATTAATCGATTATAGCTCAAAGAAGAAAGAAATATAATAAATTTTAATGGTAATTGCAAAAGCATTAATAATGCTAAAATAATCAAATTTTATGCAAATTTATAGATGTTTGACGTTAACAAATGTATATTATAATATTGGAAAATATTATTGCTTTTTCAATAATTTTGATATATGCATGCTTTGCTTCAAACTATACTTTAATATATATATATTTATAATTAATTGCTAAGTTTTATTTAAAGAAAAACAAAGTTTTTGATGTTAGCTAAAATAGCTACTGAAAAAAAAAGCAAAGATAAAAAAAAGGAAAAAAAAAGTTGAAATAATCAAAAAAAAAATTTTTAAAAAATTGTAATCTCGACAAAAAAAATGAGAAATTTGTAATCTCGACAAAAAAAATGAGAAATTTGTAATCTCGACAAAAAAAAAAAACTTACTTTTTAAAAAGAAAAAAAAAATGGTAAATTAGCTTTCTTATTTAAATGAAAAAGACAAAGAGAGAAAACAAAAAGTAAAAAAAAAAAAAGCAAAGAAGTAAGGAAAAAATATAAAGTTGAAATGTTTGTTTAGAAAATTACAATAAACCAATCAATATGCTAAATAATAAACTACAAATAAGTAAATAAATGACTTAAATAAAATAATGAAAAAAATTTTACAAAAAATTATTATAAAATTTTAGGAAAATTTTGTAATAACTGATATAATATTGATGTTGAAAGTAAAAAAAATGGATATATCATAAATTATTATACATTTAAATTTCACATTATTCTAATACTAAAATTAAATTTTAGGTGATTATTTAGGTGTTAATACTCATTAAATATACAATTTAATATCCAAATTAATCTATAATCTGCCTTTTTTTTCACTTTTTTCTTTCTTACTTAATCATATAATATTCGATTTCATCTAAAAATGCTTTCAAATAAAAAAGAAAAAATAAGAAAAAGTTTTTTTCGAAAAAAAAAAAAGAGAAAACGATATCATTTATTATTAATAGCTAACATTGATTGTAAAAATAAAAATAAAAAACCACATAAAGCTACTTTTTAAACGAAATAATTTATTTCTGGCAGGTGAGAAATAAATAATGGCTTAAAGTACAGTGAAAAATCTATTCTCTCTCTCTCTCTCTCTCCTTTTTTCTTTTTAAAAAATAAAATGTTAATCTGATTGGTAAACATATTTGTTGAAAATTTTTGAAAATTTTTTAGTATTTCCATGATAGTAATAAAAAAAAAAAAACATTTTTGAATATTAAATTATAGAAAAAAAAAAATAAAGCATAATTAGTATAAAATTAATTAATGTAGTTCGGGGGGGAAAATTTAATTTAATTCAAATTATGTAATTTGAGAGAAAAAATTAATTTAATTCAAATCAAATTTAAAATTTGCATAAAAAAACTTTTTGCCATTTTCATTAACTACTAAAACTATTTTTTTTTTTTTGCTTTTTTTTTGTTTTTTTTATCATTAATAATTAAAGTTTACCCATATTTTCTTCTAATTGTATCAAAATTAAAATATACATTTTTTCAAAAAAAAAATTTTTTTTTGAAGATTTGAAAACAAAAGAAAAAATTGTATTAAAAAAAGTTTTTTTAATTGTAGTAATTGAATTTTAAAATACTAAAATTTATACCAAAATTTTAAAAAAATATATTAAATTTAAAACTATATACATTATTATATTATCTTACTAAACCTTCAAAATTTTTCCAAAAAAAAAAGAAAAAAATTTTTTTTAATTGTGGTAAAATCAAAATATACTGTATATTATATTTTCAAAAAATTTTCAGTAAATTTTAAACACACTTAAAAGCAAAAAAAAAAAAAGTAAACAAAAAAATAAGACAAAAATCGATAAAAAAGTAAACAAAAAAAACAAAAATCGATAAAAAAAAGTAAACAAAAAAAACAAAAATCAATAAAAAAAGTAAACAAAAAAACAAAAATTAGTAGTTAAAAAAATAAAGTAAACAACAAAAAGTACATACCATAAAATTGTTGTTGTAAATGCATCCAATTAGCTTCTTTCATCATTTCTAATGCTAGCACTGAATTAGATGTGAAATTTAAATTTGCAGTTGTAGTGGCAGTTGCAAAAAAGTTAATTAAATGTTGCGGTAAGCCAACTGTACCAAATTGCATCAAATAATTCATCCAATACAATTGCCATTGATTTGGTGTTAATAATTTAGCTAATATGCATAACCATTGATCCCATAATGTAGAATTTAATAATTCTCTTATAAATTGTGATGATGTAATTAGCTGTGAATATTCTGATCTAATTAATTGCGAATTAATTAACTGCTCAATTTCAGCTAGCTGTAACAGTGGTATTGCAGTTAGATGTTGTAGTGTTAGCTGATTTGATAATGATTGTGTGATAAGCTGTTGCATGAATAAATCATAATAGTAATAGCATGAATTTAGGAATAAATTAGATATAGCAGAAAATGAAATTGTTGATTGTTGATTTGTTGAATATTCAAATTCCTCTTCTGAACTAAGTAATTCAGTATCAGTTGAATGCATCATTTGATCATTATTATCATCCATTTCTTTTCTTCGTTTTTTTTTTTTTAGTTTTTTTTTTTTCTCTTTTTATTTTTTCTTCTTCTTTGTCCTCTTTTTCTTATTTTCTTTTGCTAGAATAATATCATTATTAGCTTAATAAACCTGAAAAAAAAAATTTTAAATTAAATAATTTTGAAAAAAAAAAGAAAAGAACAATTGCTGAAAATAAAAAGTTTGAATTATTCAAAAAAAAAAAAAAAAAAAATGGGAAAATTAAAATTAACATTTTCAATTATTTTAAATGGAAATTAATAAAAATTATTTTTTTTTTTATTAAATTTTATAATAACTATTATTTTCAATTATGAGTTTTTATTTTCTACTTTTTTCTTTTTTCTTTTATATGATAAAATATGAATTAATGATTGAATTTCTCATAAATGAAACGTTTTGTAAAAAATAAAAATTGCTAGAAAATAAAATTCAAAAAAAAAAAAAAAAAATATTTCTTTTCATTTTAATTATTTTACATCTTTGCCTCACTAAATTTATTGATCATTTTACTAATCATTACTCATATAATTGTATTTGAACTACAAATTTAAACTGATAAACACTATGTCCAATTCACTTACTATTAATAAGTATTTTAATTATTAATGAAAATTAAAAAAATGACAAAAAATAACAAAAATAAGGGAAATAAATTCATAAAATGTAAACGTTATTATCATTATTAGATGAATTGCAGAAAAAAAAAAGAGGAAAAAAATTTTTACATACAATAAATAATTAAATAATTTATTTTATAAATTTCATGTACTTAATCAGAATTGAAAAAAATAATTAATTAATTTATTTAATCATAAAAAATAGCTAATTGCTGTAGAAATAATAATTGTAGCATTGAAAAATTTTTATTCACATTTTAAATAAATTATAAACAAATAACATTTTATCATCGATTAAATTTCATCACATTTAGTTTTGTTTGTCAATCGATTAATAATTGATCAATTAAGCAAAATACAAATATTTTTAAAATTATTACTGAAATATCAGAATGCACTAAAATTTTAATTTATAAATTTATCAATGTGAAAAAGTAAGTATGTATATAAGTAAACAAAAAATGAAAAGAATAAAAATGAAGAAAAAAAAAAAAATGATTATCAAATAATTTAGTTGATATATCAAATAAATTTGTGGGTTTTTCTCTCTCTCTCTCTCTTTCTCCCTCCCTCTTTACCCTCTTCTCCCTCACTCTCTCTCTTCTATAATTTAATGTTTGAATGAATTGAAACGAAAAAATTAAATCGAAATAGGAAGAAAAGGTATGGTATGAATGAATCAATGATAACATGTAGTCCTAGAAGAGGGACGAAGGATAAATGCGCGCGTGCTAGGCTGTGGCGGTCCTGTCAATGCCATTCAGCTTTTACCCTTTCATCTATCTCACATCATCTCTTACCTTACCTTTTTCCGTAACAATTTTCACCTTCACTTTTTCATTTTACATTAAAAAATTTTTAATACCCAAAAAGCTTTTCATTGGAACTAATTTGAAAGTTAAAAAAAAAAAGAAAATAGCGCTTACTAATAATACTTTTACTTTAATATTATAATAAATATTAATATAATATATTTTTTCTTTTTCCCTTTTTTATCTCACATTTTCTCTCTCTCTCTCCCTCTCTCTCTTTCCCTTTCCCTCTTTTTTTTTTTTATTTTATACAGAAATATCATAAAAATTTAAGTGGAAAACTTATTTAAAAAGATTCATTTCATCAATGAATTTTGTCCATTTTAATTAATTTAAAGTATAATTTTGCAATTTTTTTTAATGTAAATAGTATATAAAAAAGATTAAAATATGACTAACTAATAGAAAAAAAAAATGTAAATTGAAATATGTACGAAATTTTAAAATTTATTTTAAAATGTATAAGTAAAAATATGTCGCTTTTAAATTTTAAAATATACATAAAATTTTTTAAATTTAAAATATTGATAATTAGGAAAATTTTTTCAAAATATTGGTTATGTCTTATACAATAAAAAAAAAAAAGAAAAAAAAAACATCAAATTTGTAGGATAAAATATCGTTCAAAAATGTTGGATATATTATGAAAATTAATTTTATTGAAATTTAGTAAAAATGAAAATGGACGAATAAATTAGGTTAGTTGTGATATTTCGATATATTTTTTAATTAATAACTTTTATAATTTCAATTACTTTCTAATATTTCATCTATCATTTTGATGCTAAGTAACATTTATAAATAATATCACAGATTAAATTAACAAAAAAAAAAAAAAAAAGTTTATCAATAGAAATATATCCTAGATTTTACAACTGAAAAAAAAAGAATTAATTCCATAATTTAAAAAATTCTATAAGATTTGAAATTTACACTTAAGGCAATGGATATATTATTAAATTTAAAGATTTTTCGAACAAAAAAAGAAACTCAAAAAGTCAGTAATAAACTACGAAATAGAAAGAAAAAAAAAATGCTTTGAATTTAGATCTAAAATAAAAATATTTGCTTTTTTTAAATTTTGAATTTTTACAAAGTCAGTTTTTATGTGTCAGTTTTGAATTTTGTGATATTTATTCAAATAATTAATCAAATTATTATTTATTTACTTATTTTCCATTAGAGTTGTTTGTTGAATTTAAAATGAATGAATTGAAAGCAAATTTATACAATCTCAAAAAAATATGATTAAAAGTTAAAATTTTGCATTTTGTTATATTTTTTAAAAAATAAGGATAAAATTTTTCTAAATGTATTTTGATGATGAAAAAATTGATGAGAAATATTATTAATAAATTTTCTTTTTAGTTTCATTTCAGAAATATTAGTATTATTAAGATAATAACGTATTAAGTAAACTTTTTCTGCTAAATCATCTCTATGATATAAAAAATTAAAAAAAAAAAAAGAAAAAAATTGTAAATAATAAAGATGAAAAAGTATTAAAGTGTTTTTTTCGTTTTTTTTTTTTTTTTTTTTTTTTTTTTAAAAAAAAGAGAAAGAGTAAATAGCACTTTGTTTTATTACTTTTTTCTAAAAACTTTTACAAATGTTCTCTTTTCATTTACATTTAAATATTGTTAAATACATTTTTGTATTACAAACAAAATTTTAAGTTATACTTAAAATTTCTTTTTTTTTTTGCAAAATTTATATATCATTTATGTAAACATCACGTTTTGCTTGAAATTATTTTTAAACTATGGTGAAAATTTATTATTATTATTATTATTATTAACATTATTATTTTTTTACTATTAATATTATTATTATTGTTATTATCAATTGTCAACAACAAATATTTGATACGGATGAAAATTTATATAATTTAAAAGATTTATTATTGAATTTAAAAAGAAAGTATTTATAAAAGGGTGTAATTAATATCAACATATAATTATTATTTATTCAATTTCATTCAAGTATTATCATTTATCACTGTGATAATTTAGATAGAGGAATAGGGAAACAAATTTGATTAAAATTAATGTACCAAAAATTTTCATTCAAAAAAAGAAGAAAGAAATAATAGTAATTTCCTATAACTTATTTTTAGAAAATTATTATTATTTCTCTCTTTTTTTTTTTTTTTTAGAAAAAACAAAAAAAAAAAAAAAAAAAAACAAAATTTTTTTTTCTCTTTTTTTTTTGGAAATAATACTATTATCATGACAATTTAAATGATATTTTCCATTTTTATACGGAAAAAATAATAAATAAGTTATGATTATAAAATTGTAGAATTATAGCACTAGGCTAATTATTGTATACGCAAATAAAATGATGAACTGTAAAATTATGAATTAACAAATTAGGTTGTTAACACCGGGCTAATTTTGTAGCACCAGAATTCAAATCATAAATACTAGGCTAATTTTGTAGCACCAGAATTCAAATCATAAATACTAGGCTAGTTTTGTAGCACCAGAATTCAAATCATAAATACTAGGCTAATTTTGTAGCACCAGAATTAAAATCATAATACTAGGCTAATTTTGTAACACTGGATTGATTTGTGAATTAAAATGCATGAATTAAAATGAATAATACTAATTAGCTAATTATATGTAATTTTACAAGTCAATGATCATTGTAAAATTATGAATTAACAAGTTAGGCTGTTTACATTGGGCTAATTTTATAGCACTGCAATTAAAATGATTAATACTAGGCTAATTTTGTAGCACTAGAATTAAAATTGAATAATACTAGGTTAATTAATTTGTAATTTCCTAAGTAAAATGATTATTGTAAAATTATAAAATAACAAATTAGGCTGTTAACATTGGGCTAATTTTTGTAGCACTAGATTAATTTGCATTGGATTAAAATGAATAATACTAGGCTAATTATTTGTAATTTGCTAAGTAAAATGATTATTGTAAAATTATAAAATAACAAATTAGGCTGTTAACATTGGGCTAATTTTTGTAGCACTAGATTAATTTGCATTGGATTAAAATGAATAATACTAGGCTAATTATTTGTAATTTGCTAAGTAAAATAATAACTGTAAAACAAAAAAAAAAAAAAAAAAGGTTATAAAATAAGGATCAGAGTTAACTGATAGCATTGAATTTAGCATCTGATCATCAATTTAGGATAAATAATGAGATTTTAAGAAAGATGAATGGATGAATGGTACGTACCCACCGATTGATTCATTGTTGTTGAAATGTTTGCAAACACAATGCTAAATGTTTGTTTGTTAGCAATGAGCGGAGCACATCGTGTAAAACTCTTATCAAACCCGGAAGTAATTTTTGTATTTTCTTTGGTTTATATCAAATATCAATTTTTCATTTTTATGTTTATTACTTTGTTTTTTTGTTTATTTTTGCTATTAAAATTACAAAAAAGAAAAAAAAAATGAAAGAAATGACTAAATTAATGAAAAGGAAATAAAAAATGTAAAAAGAAGAAAAAAAAAGAGAATCAAAAGTTTTAATATGTAATAAAAAAAAAATTGTTTTTTTTTTTTTTTTTTTTTTTTTTTCTGCATAAATTAAAGAAATGACAATTTTATAATAAAATAATATTAATAAATATTAATAATAATAATATTAATAAATAATAGCATAATGATATGGTAATTATTATTTTTACATAAATGAAAATACTAAATTATCAAATTTATCTGTGTGATATGTTAAAAAAAATTGATAAGCGATATGACATATTATGATATCAAATAAAGATTATATTAAAAAAAAAATAAAACACATAATAAGCTAAATTGAAAAAAAAAAAAAATGTAATATTGTCAAATATCAAAGAACAGAAAAAATTAAATTTAATTAAGAAAGAATAAACACAATAAATAAAAATCCGTGCATTTCATTTTAATGAAATTTATATTTATGAAAAATACATAAAATAAAAGTAATTAAAAAAAAATACACTGTTTAAAACAAAATTTTATAAATATTACCATCTAAAATATCTTTTTTATCATTTCTGTTCTTTTCTCTGTCAGATGAATTCTTTGTTGAACACAAAAATATATCAATGATATGACTTTATTCAAGAAGATAAAAATGATAACATAATGATTATGATTGTGATAGGTGATAGGAAGAAATTTTTTGATGCAATATTATTTACAATAATATTATCTTTCAGATAGTTCATTTCATCAAATATCCTGAAAATTGTTTTTTTTTTTGTTTTAAATTTTAATGTTACAGTTTTTCTTCTTTTTTATTTTATAACAACAAAAAAAAAAAAAAAAAGAAAGAAATTTATGAAAATTAAGTATTTCAAATTCTTTTTTTTTTCTCTCTTTTAAATTGTATTTATAAGTTATAAATCTTTTAATAATTAAAAATTATTATGAAACAACTAAATTACTCTAAAAAAATGAAAAAAAATCTTTGTAATTTTTTCTTTTTTTTTTTTTTTGCATTAAAAGTATTAATTTAAATTTGGATGTAAAATTTTTTTAAATGCAAATTTATTTTTCTAATTTTAATAAAATAATTTACTGGGCATTCGTTTTGTTGAACAAATTTTGCAACGATGATACTGTTGAAAGTTGCATGGGCTGAAAATAAAATAAAATTTCTTGCTTATTTGTTTAAATTAACATTTTTTAAATATTATATTTTTTTTTTTTTTTGAATAAAAATATTTTAACTTACATTATTTGCTATAATTTGAGAATGCATAATGGTTGAGGAAATAATCGAATTGGTATTTTCATTGAATATTGAATTCTTCAACGAATTACTTTCATCGTCACTGCAAAATATGCTCATAGCGTTTAAAAAATAAAAAAAAAGCCTATGCGAATTATATTTTTTAACATATAAAATCATAGTAATGGATAGTTATAATAATATTATGATAATTATAATAATTATCATAATGTTTATTATATCAAAAAAATTAAAGTTTTAATTAATAATGTAAAAATATATGATAAAGTAATATAAAAAATATGATAAAATAGTATTGTGATAATTGTGATAGTACTGATAATGATTAATTTGGATAGTAGAATAATGATAAAATAATATAGTAATAGTTGTAATAACAAATATTATACTAAAAAAGGAAGAGAAACGTTCGAGTTATTTTTAATAATAAAATAATAACAGCGTAATGCTGATAATTATGATAAGATGATCATTTTGAATGATAAAATAATTAGCTTAACAGTGATTGTGATACTGATAATTATGATAAGATGATCATTTTGAATGATAAAATAATTAGCTTAACAGTGATTGTGATACTGATAATTATGATAAGATGATCATTTTGAATGATAAAATAATTAGCTTAACAGTGATTGTGATACTGATAATTATGATAAGATGATGATTTTTAAATGATAAAATAATTAGCTAATAACAATAATCGCATTAGGTAGTGAGATAATAATGATGTAATATTGCAATAATTAATAAAAATTATGATAATAAACTGCCATATTTGAAAAAAGAAACAAAACATAAATTTTAAGTTTTATTTAAATTGTATTTTTCAATTTTAAATTATGTAAATTTGACTTAACTTTATAGCATAATCATAATTTTTTTATTAGCAAAAAAAAAAAAAAAAAAGATGAAAGAATTAATTTATTACAATAATTTAAATTCGTGTAACCTTTGACTTTGGGCTAATTTCTCGGCCTGTATCAACAAACTATCCTTATTGCAATAATGTCCCATGCATAAACAATAAGCTACTGAAGCATCTAATGTTCTCATACAAGCAATCTTTCCTTCTGATATTTCATCAAATATTATTCCATTTTCTTCATTATCCGTGCTACATCGTTTTTCCAACTTATATAAATCTAAAAAAAGAAAACACAAAAAAAAAAAAATTTTTTTAATTTTTCAACGAGCATAAAATATTATTTAAAAAAAAAAAAAGAATATGCAAACTATAAAATAAATACATTTAAAAAAAGTAATAATCAAAAAAAAAAAAAAAATGCTAGAATAAATTGCAAAATATTTGATTTTCTTTCTTTTTTTTTTTTTTTCATTAAAAAGAATGGCGAAAAACAAATTGAATTAATAGAAATAATTTGATTTAATACAGTCTTAAAATTTCAATCAGAATTTTAAATTGCTATTGAAATCATAATTTAATCATCAAATTTATGCATCACTATATCCTTGTATAATTCATTGCAATATAGCATTTTCTATAACGATAACGTATCATTTTTTTATAATGTAAAATTAAATTAAAACCAAAAAAAAATTTAAATCAAAAAAATTAAAATCGCAACTATCATCTGCTATGTGTGATTGTTTAGTGATACACATCTGACTTCGTCCACTTATTTTTGAAATAGGACATTGAACAATTGTTACATCTAAGCAATCCTCTGTTGGATCATCTAATTTTTCCACACAATTATAGCAATAATTTTCATTTATATCCTAAAAAAGAAATTTTAAAATATAGTTTAAAATTTTTAAATTTTATTTATATTTGCTTTGTTTTTTTAAAAAAAAAAATTCATTGTAAATATGTAAAATTTCTTTTTTTCTAAATCTTTTGAAAGATTTTCATTATTTTTTATATTTGTTTTAAGTTTCCATTTTCATTCGTTCTTTTTTTTTTTTTTTTTAAATTAATATTTGAAAGAAATTAATTATAGTATTAACTAACTAACAGCATTTTGTTGTTTAACTCCAAATAATTTTGAGGTTTGTTCAGATGTCCTCAATTTTCCAGTATCTTCAATCATTTCCTCACTAAAATTTGCATATGGATAAGAAAAAATTTCTTTTTCAGACATAAATTTTTTTATTATAAAAATTGTAAATTTAAAAATTATAAATCTTTTTTGAAATTTTATGCTTTTAAATTGCAAGTTTTTTGAATTGTAACAATTATAAATTAAATTACAATTTTTTTTAATTACAGGTTTTTTTTTTTTTTTTTAAATACAAAATAGAAAATATAAAAAAGTATCATTTGTGAAAAGAATAGTAAAAATAAATTAACCGATGTCTATTTTGTAGAGATGAAAAATTCGTTGTAATATTACCAGCAAATATTGTTGGCTCATAATTTTGTTTTAATGGAAAACTTGACATTTGATAAGATAATCCTGAAAATTTCTTTTATTAAATTAGAAAAATTTTTTAAGCAATTTCTTATTTCTCTTTTAAAGTTCCATTTGATCTAATTTTAATAAAAATTTCAAACAATATTTCGATAAAACCATTTTATTTTTAATAATCAAACATAGCACTAATATTTTGTTACATGTTTGTATGCTATCCTTTTACGTGAAAAAACTCGTATGTTTTGTTACTCTATTTTCTTACGTGAGAATACTATTAGTTACATTTTGTTACACGTTTGTGTATTATTCTTTACGTGAGAACACTTGTATGTTTTGTTACCCTATTTTCTTACGTGAGAATACTATTAGTTATATTTTGTTACACGTTTACATGCTATTTCTCTTACGTGAGTTATCATATATTTGTTGTGGTTTGAAGTGATTATTTAAGTAATCATTATCAATCTCGTCAATCTTATCATTAGATCGTCCATTAGTTAGTTCAGATTTTGCTGCTTCATAACGAAAGTTCATTTCATTCTGAAAAAAACAATCGTTGTTTTTTTGTTAATTAATTTTGATTAAAGTAAAATGAGTTATTTTTGACTAAATTTATTTAAAAAATTGAATAATTAAAGAAAAAGTTAATAAAAATAAATAATTTTTTAGTAATTTGCTAGCAGTAAATAAAATCATTTATGTTACACAATAATTACTCGATCAATATTTTGAATTGGTGGATAATTTAATTGCACTGAATATTTCTGCAATGTGATTGGAAATCGTTCATTATGCTTTTCAATAATAGCACCATTAGCTGTAGCAGCAAAAATTTCAGTATGTTTCTGAAATAATTTTTTTTAATTATGCTTATTTAATGAAAAATCAATTGGTGAATTATAAAATTAGCTTAAAATTTTACAAAACAAGAATTAGCATAAATATAATAATTAGTTGATGAAATTTATGTAAAATTGCAAAAATTATGCAATCTCTATTTTTGCTTTTTTTTTTTTTTTTTTAAAGATAGAAGTAAATGTAAGATATTTATAAAATGTGAAATTTTTTTAGTCCTTTTTTTTTCCTACAAAATAATTTATAATAAAAATTTTCTACTAACTTCTTCAAAATCGACGAACTGATCAACAATATTTTTTGCGTTGCAAAAATTTTTTTGGCATAAGCAATAAGCT
The DNA here is from genome assembly GCF_000002995.4 of Brugia malayi. Taxonomy (NCBI): domain Eukaryota; kingdom Metazoa; phylum Nematoda; class Chromadorea; order Rhabditida; family Onchocercidae; genus Brugia; species Brugia malayi. Next base: position 11,947,177 of record NW_025062476.1, on the reverse strand, counting down.
AACTCATTACCATCCATCTCGATGAAATCACATTCCTCCTCATCAAATGAGTACTGCCTTAGTGGAAATACTCGATAGTGATCTTGTTCGCTAATACATTCCTTCGTTATCGTATAACTATCTGCTAGATGCAAATTATCAGTAATCATGATTGTATAGCTATCTGCTAGATGCAAATTATCAGTAATCATGATTGTATAGCTATCTGCTAGATGCAAATTATCAGTAATCATGATTGTATAGCTATCTGCTAGATGCAAATTATCAGTAATCATGATTGTATAGCTATCTGCTAGATGCAAATTATCAGTAATCATGATTGTATAGCTATCTGCTAGATGCAAATTATCAGTAATCATGATTGTATAGCTATCTGATAGATGCAAATTATCAGTAATCATAAATATATAAACACAAATTATCAGTAATTAATTAATTATTTAATATTGCTTAATTCAAAGAATTCTTAATTCGTTGATACAATAGAATCAGCTCATATTGTGCAAATGTTACTTCTTAAAACATTATTTTATTATTTTAAGTATTTCATATTTATCAAATCTATATTTTTTATTAATTTTAACATTAATTTAAGTCATTTCTTTGTTTTTTTTTAAAAAAATTTTAGCAGTGTAACTGAATATTCTAAATATTTTAGATTATATTTAAAGTAATTAATCAACTTGAATAATTTAAAGTATAAAATTATAATGCAAAAATTTTTACCATTGCTCACTCGTTTTCGCATCGTTCGACAAAAAATTAATTCAGTAGGTTTAAAATTTTTCGCATAACTAGTACAATCATAGCGGAATTGTTCATGACAATCACCGCCTTCATCCAAATTTTCATCATCACAAATGTAACATTCTAGGCCACTAGAATCTAAATGCTTAATTTTATAAATTTTTGAAATTATAAAAAAAAAAAACAAAATTTCAAATTTACACATAAAAATAAGTTTATTAATTTGAAATATGTGATTGTACGACTGGTTATATCTTTTAACTTATTTTTTTCATTTTAATTTTTCCTCTTACCTACGTTTATGGTTTAAAATTATAAAATAAACAAACCTTTGAATAATGAAAAGCTGAAAATAGCAATTAAAAATGTGCCAAAATCTCTTGTAATCATTTGCTGTGTGATATATTTCGCTGAAAATTTATTTTCAAGAAAAAGACAAATTAATTTCCAAGACTATATACATACACTTAAATTAATTAAAAAATTACTTATATTATGTTTAAATCAAATAATCAAACTTAAACTGAAGGTCAAAGCAAATATGGAAATTAATTTATATTGCTAATTTAGCAAAAAAAAAAAAAAAATTGACACTATAAAATTATTGTTCAACTCAAATTAACCTATTCTGTCACTTGATGTCAACTTTTTGATGATATAAACAAAAAGACTTAAAGGAACTTTATACAAATTAAATTGAATTTCTATTGGAATAAAAAAAAAAAGTATTATAAATATTAATAAAAAAAAAAAAAAAAAAAAAAAAACGACAAAATTTTTGCTACTAATCAGGACATTTTGGCATAAAAATTTGATCAAAAGATGAATTTTGAAATAAATAGTTGATGAGCCACTCAGCGCAATATAAATACAAAATTTTATTCATTTCAATAAAATGACAACAGGTAACACAGGTGTGTCCCTAAATATCCCTTCGACTAATCCGGCACGACCAAATAGTATTTTAACCTCAATTCTCTATATGGACGGACTATAATGGTTTTAACAAATTCACAAAAAAAAAGGAAGATATAATTCGAAATTTTTAAAAATAAATAATATTTTAAGAAAATTGCTCAAGAAAATTTGAAATATCGAACGGTCAGTTAGAATTTTTATAAGAAAAATTTTGGAAATAATTGCATTTTAGAAATAATCGCAAATATAAATGTATGAATTTTCTTCTCAAAAAAAAAAAAAAGTATCTGCTCCTGCATTAATTTATTACCAAAATTTATTAAATTGTTAATTTTTTATCAAAAAAATAGCGAGGAAAGAACTTTTTGAAAACCTGGAAGAATTAATTTTGGGAGGAAATTTTTAATTAATAAACGATTAAGTGAATTATTTATGAAATCATTCAAATTTGTAAATTTCATCAGGAATAAAAAAATAGCAAAACGAAATATAAATGTAGGAAATGTCATGAAAATGATTAAAATTTGCAGAAATTAATTTTAAATTTCACGTACAAAATTTTAAACGCTTTAATTTGCTGCAGAAATCTTGATAATTTCCAATTAAAAAGTTATATTTTCAAGTTTTTTTTTTTTATTTTTACAATTATTATTTTCAAAATTATTTACATTTTTAGTTGAAAAGAGTTTTTCATTGTTCAATTCAATTTAATCATCGATTCAAATATCATATCATATTCAATATATAGGACCTCTTAATGATTCAAAAATGATTCCTATTTCATCCATAATGTGATCCCGAAGTAAATCCCGGAAAAAAGCAAAAGAAAAATGCTTATTCGGAAATTATACTTAAATAACACATTTCTCAAAGCTATTGATATGAATCAGTTTAAGGAGAAAAATTTTGAATAAAAAAATTTTTAAAATAAAATTTTAAATAAAAAAGAAAAACAAATGAAATCATAGAATTTATAAAATATACAATTTTATTAGCTTTTTAAATTGTTGACAAAAAATAAATTACGATGCACTTTTCCACTTTTTTTTCTTATTTTTTCTTGTTTTATTTATTTATTTATTTCTTATTTTTTCTAGTTTCCTTATTTTTAGTTTTTCATTTAATTTTGTTTGCAATTCTTTTTTTTTTTAAATTTTGTTAATTTTTTTAAAAAAAAATCTCTCTGTCCTATTTATTTTAATATGTTTCTCTATTTCATTTATTACAAATTATAAATATCCTAAATCTCATAATAATTTTTTATTTATATGCCTAAACAATAAAATTATATTTATGTTACAAATATTTTTCTCATTCAAATAAAGATTTATTAGCATAAAAAATGAATTATAAATGTATGTTACAATGTTTAATGAAATGAATTATTATTTAAATCCCATCTTTGCTTCTAATCATTAAGCATATATACCAATTTCAATAATTGAAATACAAAAAATCTAATTAAAAATTTTCATTTGTAATATTTAAAAGATTGGTAACATATTTTCTTTAATTTCATTGCATTTTATTTGCAATTCTTTTTTTTAAAAAAAAATTTTGCAATTTTTTTTTAAAAAAAATCTCTTTGTCCTATTTATTTTAATGAGTTATAAATGTATGTTACAATACAACGAATTCAATTAATTTACATTTAGAAGCATTTTAACTGTAATAATTAAAGAATTTTATATAATAGTTAAAAGATTAAAAATAATAATTATAATATATAATAATTAAAAATAATAATAATATATAATAATTAAAATATTGAAAAATTTTATTTGCATAGCTATCTTTTTATCCAAAAGAATATAATTAATAATAGCTTTAAAAAATCATTTCAACTCTTTATGGACATATATATAAATTGTTTATTCTATTATTGTGGATAATGAAATTCGCAAATATTTACATATAAGTGAATCCTTTCTTTGATCAACAAATAAACCGGAATTCGTACAAGTTTGAATTACTGATATTTTATAAATCGGATTATTGATAGACTTACTGGATTACTGATGAATCTTTTACAACTGTCCTATAACGTTCAGGAAAGAAAGAAAATATCACCAAAACGAAGAAAAGAAATAAAACATCAAATAAATTTTTTTCTAACTGTACCAAATTAAAAACTTTCCCAAAATAAAAATGAAATTTACATTTTTCTTTTTTTTTTTTTGGCTCTATTTGTTGTAAATTTGACAATTAATAATTGCTTTTCTTTTTTTTTTTTGTGAGTTAAACATTTTTATAAATTGTAAAATTATTTAATAGAAGTATGAAAAACTTCCGTAATTTTAAATTTACATTAATATCACAACAAAGCTGCTGAAAATGTTAGAAGCATTTAATTTTTTATGATTAATTACAGGATGTTCTTTCTTTCTCTTCCTTTTTTTTTTTCATATTATTTTATAATATGTCCGGAATGAAATTCGTTTTTTTTTTTTTTTTTTTTTTTTGTCGCAAATATTAATATATTAGATCAGAATTGATGCTATGATATTTAAACGAGCAGTGTTATCACTTTAATCATCAAAAAAAAAAACCTTTTTTGATCATTTTCAGTAGCTCTATTCAATTCTCATTTTATACATTTTAATTCCATTAAATAATCTTTGTATATTTTTTATTACGATTATATGATTAATATAGGAGCTATTTATAATGATCATCCTGTAAATTTAAAATTGCAACAAAAATAATTTTAATAGTAGAGATTTAAAAAAAATGTCATTTACTCAACAGAAAGTCACGCATATTGTTCACTTCATTAACTTTTATTAATATTTAAATGTTTATTGATTGTGATTGTTAAAATTCAGAACACTAATAAAATCAAATAAGCGACAATACCATTTTTTATTTGTAGGACTGCTATTTGTCCTTTAGAAATAAAAGATCAAATTAATTTTGGACAAATAATTCGTATAATGTTAGAAATTGTCAGGAACATTTTATCACAGCATTTTCAAATTAAACAAATTTTAAAATTTAAAAAAAATATTACATGATGCAATTAGGAAGGGATGAATTACTTCGCCAGCAATATATTACGAATTAATTGTTTAAAATTTAGTGAATCGTTTATTAGATATTTTGTACTATCTTTATTAGACATTGCTGATCAATAATGCAATTATTGCAACCATTTCAGGTAAAAATTGATTTCGTTCGAATTACTGTTGCAAAAATCATTCTCGAATATTTACATAAAAATGTAAAACATTAGTCGGTATTCAATAAAAACCAAAGCAAACAAAAAAAAAAAAAAAAAATACATAGTACCAAATATCTGCATTAAAAAGAAGTAAAATGGAAAGACCTAACGAATGAATGTATATCATCGATTATACTACGAACACTTCCAACCTTCTTCCGGCACACAATACGAATATTCCAGTCTGCCACTATTCCATCTTTCAATAACGCATGAATGCAAATGAGTGTCGCAAAAGCAACCTCTGTCTCTGGAAGAGGAATTTCTCTGTAGAACTGAGAAATCTTAAACACAAGCATTAAAACTTCTAATGAAAAAATAAATTTTCATAAGATCAAAATGCGCTTACGTCCATGATTGATTCTCATTTAAAATACACCAAGCCTCTGGTTCACGCTGATCGTAGCAAGCTTCTGCAGAAAAGCACTCCTTCCTTCTGCAAATAATTCTTACAATAAAATAAATGAACTCTTTTAATTCGCATTATTTCTCAAATTTGCAGACAATTAATATACAAATCGATTAAGAGAAACATCAAATATAAATAAAATAGTATATAATCTTCAATGAAAGGATTCATTAAACAACCCTAGTGATAATATAGGCTTTATCAAATGACTTACCTGCCATCACCTTCAACAAATCCTCCTTTCGTGAATTTGCCTCTGATACTACTGTCACCAGCATGTTCATCACTGGCACTATTGTCACTTGCGTATTCGCTTGCAGCACTAACTTCACTGCCGTAAATTCCTCCAGCATCACTACCACTCTCGTATTTATCTCCGGCGCGACTTTCACTACCATGTTCTTCTCCGGCACTACTTTCACGACCATATTCTGCCTCGACACCACTTTCACGACCATATTCTCTTCCGGCATGACTTTCACTACCATATTCTCCTCCGGTGCGACTTTCATTGCCATATTCTGCCTCGACACGACTTTCACGACCATATTCTCTTTCGGCATGACTTTCACTACCATGTTCTTCTCCGGCACGACTTTCACGACCATATTCTCTTTCGGCACGACTTTCACTACCATGTTCTTCTCCGGCACTACTTTCACGACCATATTCTGCCTCGACACCACTTTCACGACCATATTCTCTTCCGGCATGACTTTCACGACCATATTCTCTTCCGGCATGACTTTCACTACCATGTTCTTCTCCGGTGCGACTTTCATTGCCATATTCTGCCTCGACACGACTTTCACGACCATATTCTCTTCCGGCATGACTTTCACTACCATGTTCTTCTCCGGCACTACTTTCACGACCATATTCTGCCTCGACACCACTTTCACGACCATATTCTCTTCCGGCATGACTTTCACGACCATATTCTCTTCCGGCATGACTTTCACGACCATATTCTCTTCCGGCATGACTTTCATTGCCATATTCTGCCTCGACACGACTTTCACGACCATATTCTCTTCCGGCATGACTTTCACTACCATGTTCTTCTCCGGCACTACTTTCACGACCATATTCTGCCTCGACACCCGACTTTCACGACCATATTCTCTTCCGGCATGACTTTCACTACCATGTTCTTCTCCGGCACTACTTTCACGACCATATTCTGCCTCGACACCACTTTCACGACCATATTCTCTTTCGGCATGACTTTCACTACCATATTCTCCTCCGGTGCGACTTTCATTGCCATATTCTGCCTCGACACGACTTTCACGACCATATTCTCTTCCGGCATGACTTTCACTACCATGTTCTTCTCCGGCACTACTTTCACGACCATATTCTGCCTCGACACCACTTTCACGACCATATTCTCTTCCGGCATGACTTTCACTACCATGTTCTTCTCCGGCACTACTTTCACGACCATATTCTGCCTCGACACCACTTTCACGACCATATTCTCTTTCGGCATGACTTTCACTACCATATTCTCCTCCGGTGCGACTTTCATTGCCATATTCTGCCTCGACACGACTTTCACGACCATATTCTCTTCCGGCATGACTTTCACTACCATATTCTCCTCCGGTGCGACTTTCACGACCATATTCTCTTCGACATGACTTTCACGACCATATTCTCTCCGGCATGACTTTCACTACCATATTCTGCCTCGACACCACTTTCACGACCATATTCTCTTCCGGCATGACTTTCACTACCATGTTCTTCTCCGGCACTACTTTCACGACCATATTCTGCCTCGACACCACTTTCACGACCATATTCTCTTCCGGCATGACTTTCACGACCATATTCTCTTCCGGCATGACTTTCACTACCATGTTCTTCTCCGGCACGACTTTCACGACCATATTCTCTTCCGGCATGACTTTCATGACATATTCTGCCTCGTCGACTTTCCGACCATATTCTCTTCCGGCATGACTTTCACTACCATGTTCTTCTCCGGCACTACTTTCACGACCATATTCTGCCTCGACACCCACTTTCACGACCATATTCTCTTCCGGCATGACTTTCACTACCATGTTCTTCTCCGGCATGACTTTCACTACCATGTTCTTCTCCGGCACGACTTTCACGACCATATTCTCTTCCGGCATGACTTTCACTACCATGTTCTTCTCCGGCACTACTTTCACGACCATATTCTGCCTCGACACCACTTTCACGACCATATTCTCTTCCGGCATGACTTTCACTACCATATTCTCCTCCGGTGCGACTTTCATTGCCATATTCTGCCTCGACACGACTTTCACGACCATATTCTCTTCCGGCATGACTTTCACTACCATGTTCTTCTCCGGCACTACTTTCACGACCATATTCTGCCTCGACACCACTTTCACGACCATATTCTCTTCCGGCATGACTTTCACTACCATGTTCTTCTCCGGCACTACTTTCACGACCATATTCTGCCTCGACACCACTTTCACGACCATATTCTCTTCCGGCATGACTTTCACGACCATATTCTCTTCCGGCATGACTTTCACTACCATGTTCTTCTCCGGCACGACTTTCACGACCATATTCTCTTTCGGCATGACTTTCACTACCATATTCTGCCTCGATACGACTTTCATTGCCATATTCTGCCTCGACACGACTTTCACGACCATATTCTCTTCCGGCATGACTTTCACTACCATATTCTCCTCCGGTGCGACTTTCATTGCCATATTCTGCCTCGACACGACTTTCACGACCATATTCTCTTCCGGCATGACTTTCACTACCATGTTCTTCTCCGGCACTACTTTCACGACCATATTCTGCCTCGACACCACTTTCACGACCATATTCTCTTCCGGCATGACTTTCACTACCATATTCTCCTCCGGTGCGACTTTCATTGCCATATTCTGCCTCGACACCACTTTCACGACCATATTCTCTTCCGGCATGACTTTCACTACCATATTCTCCTCCGGTGCGACTTTCATTGCCATATTCTGCCTCGACACGACTTTCACGACCATATTCTCTTCCGGCATGACTTTCACTACCATATTCTCCTCCGGTGCGACTTTCATTGCCATATTCTGCCTCGACACCACTTTCACGACCATATTCTCTTCCGGCATGACTTTCACTACCATGTTCTTCTCCGGCACTACTTTCACTACCATGTTCTTCTCCGGCACTACTTTCACGACCATATTCTGCCTCGACACCACTTTCACGACCATATTCTCTTCCGGCATGACTTTCACTACCATGTTCTTCTCCGGCACTACTTTCACGACCATATTCTGCCTCGACACGACTTTCACGACCATATTCTCTTCCGGCATGACTTTCACTACCATATTCTCCTCCGGTGCGACTTTCATTGCCATGTTCTCTCCGGCACTACTTTCACTACCATGTTCTTCTCCGGCACTACTTTCAAGACCATATTCTGCCTCGACACCACTTTCACGACCATATTCTCTTCCGGCATGACTTTCACTACCATATTCTCCTCCGGTGCGACTTTCATTGCATATTCTGCCTCGACACGACTTTCACGACCATATTCTCTTCCGGCATGACTTTCACTACCATGTTCTTCTCCGGCACTACTTTCACGACATATTCTGCCTCGACACCACTTTCACGACCATATTCTCTTCCGGCATGACTTTCACTACCATATTCTCCTCCGGTGCGACTTTCATTGCCATATTCTGCCTCGACACGACTTTCACGACCATATTCTCTTCCGGCATGACTTTCACTACCATATTCTTCTCCGGCACTACTTTCATTGCCATATTCTGCCTCGACACACTTTCACGACCATATTCTCTTCCGGCATGACTTTCACTACCATGTTCTTCTCCGGCACTACTTTCACGACCATATTCTGCCTCGACACCACTTTCACGACCATATTCTCTTCCGGCATGACTTTCGCTACCATGTTCTTCTCCGGCACTACTTTCACTACCATGTTCTTCTCCGGCACTACTTTCACTACCATGTTCTTCTCCGGCACTACTTTCAAGACCATATTCTGCCTCGACACCACTTTCACGACCATATTCTCTTCCGGCATGACTTTCACTACCATATTCTCCTCCGGTGCGACTTTTCATTGCCATATTCTGCCTCGACACGACTTTCACGACCATATTCTCTTCCGGCATGACTTTCACTACATGTTCTTCTCCGGCACTACTTTCACGACCATATTCTGCCTTCGACACCACTTTCACGACCATATTCTCTTCCGGCATGACTTTCACTACCATGTTCTTCTCCGGCACTACTTTCACGACCATATTCTGCCTCGACACCACTTTCACGACCATATTCTCTTCCGGCATGACTTTCACTACCATTATTCTCCTCCGGTGCGACTTTCATTGCCATATTCTGCCTCGACACGACTTTCACGACCATATTCTCTTCCGGCATGACTTTCACTACCATGTTCTTCTCCGGCACTACTTTCACGACCATATTCTGCCTCGACACGACTTTCACGACCATATTCTCTTCCGGCATGACTTTCACTACCAATGTTCTTCTCCGGCACTACTTTCACGACCATATTCTGCCTCGACACCACTTTCACGACCATATTCTCTTCCGGCATGACTTTCACTACCATATTCTCCTCCGGTGCGACTTTCATTGCCATATTCTGCCTCGACACCACTTTCACGACCATATTCTCTTCCGGCATGACTTTCACTACCATATTCTCCTCCGGTGCGACTTTCATTGCCATATTCTGCCTCAACACGACTTTCACGACCATATTCTCTTCCGCATGACTTTCACTACCATGTTCTTCTCCGGCACTACTTTCACGACCATATTCTGCCTCGACACCACTTTCACGACCATATTCTCTTCCGGCATGACTTTCACTACCATATTCTCCTCCGGTGCGACTTTCATTGCCATATCCAGCTATGTCACCATCGTCACCTTCATATGTGTCTCGAATACTGCTGTTACCGCTATATTCATTCCTTACAACCACCGTCATATTCATTTACGACACCACTCTCATTGTAATATGTGCTTCGGACACTACTTTCAATTACTATATTCATCTGTTGTCACTACCTTGGCACTAAATTCTCCTTGGCACCACTTTCTTGCTATAGCGCTCATGTCACCGGTATCACCGCCATATTTGTCTCCTACACTGCTATTATCTTTATATTCACCAACTGCATCACTTTCAACGGTTTGTCTCTCGTCACTACTGTTACAACCGTATTCACCTCCTACACCACTGTCATGCTCATGCAGGGCACTGCTCTTTTTGCATTCTCCGCCACACATCCATTGTCATGTTGTTCTGTTACCGCTGTATTACTACTATAACGTCCGGTACTGCTTTTAATGCCATATTTTTCTCCTACATAATTTTTACTGCTATTTTCTCCGCCGGCACTACTATCACTGTTATATGTATATCCAGCACGGCTTTCACTGCGATATATGCTACCGGTATGATTTTCACTGCTATATACGCCTCCAACACCACTTTCACTACGATGTGCTCCTGCGGCAAAACTTTCACTACAATGTACGCTTCCGGCACGACTTTCAATTCGATGTACGCTTTCGTCACGACTTTCACTGCGATGTACGCTTCCGGCACGACTTTCGCTCCGATGTTGTCCTCCAGCACGACTTTTAATGCTAAATATGCTTCCACCACGAGTTTTATTGTGATGTTCTCCTCCGGCACGGCTTTCACCGCGATGTACGCTTTCGTCACGACTTTCACTGCGATATACGTTTCCGGCACGACTTTCACTGCGATATACGCTTCCGGCACGACTTTCACTGCGATATACGCTTCCGGCACGACTTTCGCTCCGATCTTGTCCTCCAGCACGACTTTTAATGCTAAATATGCTTCCACCACGAGTTTTATTGTGATGTTCTCCTCCGGCACGGCTTTCATCGCGATGTACGCTTTCGTCACGACTTTCACTGCGATATACGTTTCCGGCACGACTTTCACTGCGATATACGTTTCCGGCACGACTTTCACTGCGATATACGCTTCCGGCACGACTTTCACTGCGATATACGCTTCCGGCACGACTTTCGCTCCGATCTTGTCCTCCAGCACGACTTTTAATGCTAAATATGCTTCCACCACGAGTTTATTGTGATGTTCTCCTCCGGCACGGCTTTCAATGCGATGTACGCTTTCGTCACGACTTTCACTACGATACACGCTTCCGCACGACTTTCACTGCGATATACGCCTCCGGCACTACTTTCGCTCTGATCTTGTCCTCCAGCACGACTTTTAATGCTAAATATGCTTCCACCACGAGTTTTATTGTGATGTTCTCTCCGGCACGGCTTTCACCGCGATGTACGCTTTCGTCACGACTTTCACTGCGATATACGCTTCCGGCACGACTTTCACTGCGATATACGCTTCCGGCACGACTTTCGCTCCGATGTTGTCCTCCAGCACGACTTTTAATGCTAAATATGCTTCCACCACGAGTTTTATTGTGATGTTCTCCTCCGGCACGGCTTTCACCGCGATGTACGCTTTCGTCACGACTTTCACTGCGATATACGCTTCCGGCACGACTTTCACTGCGATATACGCTTCCGGCACGACTTTCACTGCGATATACGCTTCCGGCACGACTTTCGCTCCGATGTTCTCCTCCGGCACGGCTTACAATGTGAAATATGCTTCCACCACGAGTTTTATTGTGATGTTCTCTTCCGGCACGGCTTTCAATGCGATGTACGCTTTCGTCACGACTTTCACTGCTATATACGCTTCCAACATTACTTTCACTACGATATACGCTTCCGGCACGACTTTCGCTCCGATGTTGTCCTCCAGCACGACTTTTAATGCTAAATATGCTTCCACACGAGTTTTATTGTGATGTTCTCCTCCGGCAGGGCTTTCAATTCGATGTACGTTTTTGTCACGACTTTCACTGCTATATACGCTTCCAACATTACTTTCACTGCGATGTGCTTCTGCGGCAAAACTTTCACTGCGATGTTTTCCAAGGCTTTCAGTACGATATACGCTTCCGGCACCACTTTCGCTGCGATGTTGTCCCCAGCACGACTTTCAATGCGATATATGCTTTCGGTGCGACTTTCACTGCTTCCGGCACCGTTATTACCGTTATATTTGCCACCATCACTGACATCACTGTATGAACACTTCCAACCTTCTTCAGGTACACAATACGAGTATTCCAGTCTGCCACTGTTTTTTCTTTCGATTACGCATGAATGCAATTTAGAGTCGCAAAAGCAACCTCTGTATCTGAAAGAAATTTTTCGGTACTATTGAGAAATCTTAAGCAAGCCAAGAAAATTCTTATGTATATTTAAAAGCAATTTTCTATAAGAATAATTAAAATGTGCTTACGTCCATGATTGATTCTTTTGCAATATGCACCAAGCTTCCGGTTCACGTTGGTCGTAGCAATCTTTTGCAGAAAAGCACTCCTTTCTTCTGCAATTTTTTCTCTTATTATTACTCATTTATATGATGGCAATTTATGCACATCAAATGCAACATCAGTATGTCAATGCGACAGTATCACTTCATCAATGATTTATTAATAATATAGGAAAGCTATATGACTTACTTGCCATCAGTTTCGACAAATTTTCTTTTTACATAATCTTCTCCAACAACATGATATCTAGTTCCTGCACCATCATCACCGTCATTTTCGTCGTTAGCACTACTTTCATCGCTATATGTGCTCCTGTCACCGCCATTAACAATATTACCGCTTGCGATAGAATCTTCATCTTCAGCAACGTTTGCGCTTCTGTCAGTGTATGAGCATTTCCAGCCCTCTTCAGGCACACAGTACGAGTATTCCAGCCTACCATTGTTCTTTCTTTCGATAACGCATGAATGCAAATTAGCATCGCAAAAGCAACCCTTGTCTCTGAAAAAGAAAATAGAAAACAAACACAAAGAATGAAGATTCTAATGTATATCGAAAAACTATTTTCACAAAGATAATTAAAATGTCCATACGTCCATGATTGATTCACATTCAACATGCACCATGCTTGTGGTTCACGTTGATCATAGCAAGCTTCTGCAGAAAAACACTTTTTCTTTCTGCAAGTAATTCACATAATAAAGTGAAATGAACTCTTCTGTTTAGCATTATTTCTCAATTTCAGAGACAATTTATACGCATAGCAATTTATACACATCAAATGCAACATTAATAAGTTAAAATTACAGTGCCAATGAAAGGATTTATAAGCAGCCTTACTGATAAAATAGGAAAGCCAAATGACTTACTTGCCATCAGTCTTGATAAATTCTCTTTTCATGTAATCACTTCTTGCACTATCATCACCATCATATCCTCTTTCAGCATCATATTCATCGCTATGTACGCTCTCGTCACCACCACTACCACCTTCACCGTCTTGTGTGCTTCTGTCATTGTATGAACACTCCCAACCTTTTTCAGGCGTACAATACGAGTATTCCAGCCTGCCACTGTTATTTCTTTCAATAACGCATGAATGCAACTTAGCGTCGCAAAAGCAACCTTTATCTCTGAAAAAGGACTTTCTCAGTACTACTGAGAAATTCTAGTCACAAGCATTGAAAATTCTGATTTAAAACAATTAAAATGCATTTACATCCATGATTGATTCTCATTTAAAATACACCAAGCCTCTGGTTCACGCTGATCGTAGCAAGCTTCTGCAGAAAAGCACTCCTTCCTTCTGCAAATAATTCTTACAATAAAATAAATGAACTCTTTTAATTCGCATTATTTCTCAAATTTGCAGACAATTAATATATAAATCGATTAAGAGAAACATCAAATATAAATAAAATAGTATATAATCTTCAATGAAAGGATTCATTAAACAACCCTAGTGATAATATAGGCTTTATCAAATGACTTACCTGCCATCAGTTTTAACAAATTTTCCTTTAGTATAATCGCCTCTTGCACTATCATCGTTATCATATCTTTTTCTGGCACCGCTATCAGCGCCATATCCATCTTTATTACCATCATCAGAGTCATATTTGTACCCGACATCACATTCACTACTACCTGCACCGCACTTCTTGACATCAATGCCAAATTTATCCTGATTAAAGAAAATGAAAGTTAAAAAATTAAAATATAAATGAATTCTGTGCTTTTTTCGTTTAAATATTTGTAGTTGTTGGATGGAATTCGTTATGACTTTTTTCTAATCAATTTTAGCTGCTGAATTGGAAAAAACGAAAGTGCTTTTTCAAATTAATACTCTAATTTCCTATTCATCGCTTATTTGCTACAAAGTCTTGCAATACTCTATAGGAAGCCAGCCATGGTTTTTGATTTAATTTAAAAAAAAATTTTTCTTGTAGAAATAAGTTTATAAAAGTTACATGATCATCTGAATGTGATGTACAAGGAAGGATCGCAAGAGCAATTAATATGCCAAGCGATATTAGAAGTTTGTGCATTTTCCTTCCTGGAAAAAGCAAAAATTTTACTTCCATTTTTATAATGGATACGCAACGACAGGTTATTCCGAGTTGGAATAGTATTTTTTCTTATTATTCTAATTTAGGAACTTCAAACAAAAAGCATAATAAAAAAGATTCGTAGTTTCATATCTAATCTTCTTAATTTAATCTCTTAAAACTACCTTCTATCCTAAGAATTTAAACTTGTAGAATTTAATTAAAGATGATACCAATATTCATTCGAAATTAACATCATTACCAATAACTGATATGAACCATTAGTTTTCAAAAAAGTTTAACAACTAGTAAACCTTAATTGAAATAACACCTGAAATGGAAGGATCAAGTGATCAAGAAAAACAAATTATCCATCTTTTTGGTGATTCAGAAATTGCTGCTGCCTTTATAAATGAATTAAGTGTACAATTGAACAGATGTTTGCTTTTTTTTTTGTTTTTAAGAAAATTATATTGCTAGATTATTTGTACAAGTTGATGAAAAACACTGTTTTCATGCTTCAGAATATGAACTTAAGTTCTAACCTCTGTAATACAGCTGAATCATTTACTATTGTTGCTCCTCAGATATTGAAAAGTTAGCATAGCTGCTGATCAATCAGAATATTCGAGATTTACGACAGTGACATTATCGTGAATAAACTAATCCTGAAAGTTTTTCTCACATTCTAATTTAGTCCAACTTTTTTTTTCAAGATGAATTAAGGCTCTTCTTACTTCAGCTCACAACTTTTTGTAATAATTGATCAGATCAGTATTAGATCAGTGTTGATAATTAGTTATTAAGCAGACTGACTAATTAATGCTTTTTTATTTGCTCAATGTTAAAAAAAAATTATTTAACTTCATTTGTATGGTGTTTATTTTCAAGCAATTTTTTCTTAAAAAGTGAATTCTCAATTTTTTTCCATTTTGAGTTATTATTATTATTTTTCTTCAAATAAAAGAAATAAAATTCTTAAAACAATTAAATTATTAATGTTGTATTCTCCTTTCTTCTCCATTTTTGAGTTATGACATTAAAGAATTTATTAATTTGGTGCAATGGTCAAACTTCATATATGAGATATGAATTTCGATCGGTGCTGGAATATGTGATTTATTCCAATCAGTTTTAATGATAATTAGCAATACCCGACTTCAGCTTTGTAATTATATTAAGCTTACATCTGTCTGCATATGGGTTTATGTGCTTCCATTTTCAAAATATTCACTTCTGGATAAATCATTTTATAGATCATGTAGATCACTCTAAAATAGTAAAATTTAGCAAGTACAAAATTAGCTAATTATTAAGCGCATTAAAAAAGGATAATTATGATCTAAGAAGTTTGCCATTTGTATTTTTGATAACAAAATGATTATTATTTTCTCCAGTACATTGATTAGCTATGAAAATATGCAAATATTTAAGTTTATTCTAAAATTTACGAATTAAACTATCTAATAAAATCAAAGCAAAATGTAAGTGTTTTTTTCATTCTTCCAAAATTTTCCACCTTTCTTCAATTTTCTGCTATCAACAATGTAAATGGAATCATCAGTGAACAAATTTTCATAAAAAATGCAAATGTATTTTTCAAAAGAATAAAGTTACTTTGAATTTTTGGTTCATTCCAAAACAGTACATTATGTATTAGCAATGAATCATTGATACTTTCAAAACACATTTTAAAAGTACAAAAAAGTTTGCTTCAAAATACATGCATAAGTGACAGCTGAAACTATCAATAATTATACAAAAATATTATTCAGCTTATACCAAATTATTATGTCAGTTCATTTAAAAAATTTGAGCTAATATAAATTTTTTTGTACAAAACTGAACCATTACATATTAAATAAATTAGATTATTGCAATGAAAACTGATACCAAACAAACTTAGCAAAAATTAATTTGTTAAAGTAAACAAAACAGTAAGGGAACAGCAAAATATCACTAAAAATATTTTAATAAAAAAATAAATATTAGCTGTCTCAAGCATATTCAATCATTAAAAAGGATTGCATAACTATAAATGCTTATAGAAGAAATTAAAGAAGCAAATTTTACTTGCTGCATTTAAACAATTTGATAGATTCCAACAATTTTACTCTATTCCTTCCCTTTCATTCCGTGATTGCCATGGGTAAATTTTAGGAAACATAAGGTTAACTGAATAATGAATTCGTGTTTTGACGGAAAATAAAAATTTCATTTAAAAAAATAAATTCTTTTTTTGTTTAAATAGGCTTTTGTTTTTGTCGCAACAAGAAAATTTAATATGAATTTATATAGAAGCATAAAAATTTATAAGCACTTGACAAGCACATCACTACTGTTCCTAATAAAATTTTGATTTTCAGCTTCGATATTTAGAGTTCAAAATTATTTATAAAAAAAATGAAATGATAATTTGAGTAAGAAAAGATGGGAAATATTCAATTACATTAAAAAAGGATATTTTGTCCGCTGCAATAAAGAATGTTACTAAAGTTCAATCATTCGTCATTAACAAAGATTATAGATCGTATTGACTACTGCAATGAAATATAAGTATATAAGTATGCACTTAAATCGAAATCTTTTATTTGAATACTGAAAATGCAAAATAAAAATATATAAAAAGTATATATATATATAAATATAGATAAAAAAGAAAAAGCTTTATCAATTTAAAATTAAGCTGTTTGAGAAAAAAACAACTGAATTTTAAGAATTAAAATTATACCTAAAGAAAACAATACAGCAATCAAAAATAATACAATAAGATTTTATAAAAAAAGAAAAAAAAAATAATACAATAAGAAAAAAAAATTCAGTAAAAAATAGCCACTGGAATATGTAATACAATAAAATATGATTACCTATCTATCTATCTATCTATCTATCTATCTATCTATCTATCTATCTATCTATCTATCTATCTATCTATCTATCTATCTATCTATCTATCTATCTATCTATCTATCTATCTATCTATCTATCTATCTATCTATCTATCTATCTATCTATCTATCTATCTATCTATCTATCTATCTATCTATCTATCTATCTATCTATCTATCTATCTATCTATCTATCTATCTATCTATCTATCTATCTATCTATCTATCTATCTATCTATCTATCTATCTATCTATCTATCTATCTATCTATCTATCTATCTATCTATCTATCTATCTATCTATCTATCTATCTATCTATCTATCTATCTATCTATCTATCTATCTATCTATCTATCTATCTATCTATCTATCTATCTATCTATCTATCTATCTATCTATCTATCTATCTATCTATCTATCTATCTATCTATCTATCTATCTATCTATCTATCTATCTATCTATCTATCTATCTATCTATCTATCTATCTATCTATCTATCTATCTATCTATCTATCTATCTATCTATCTATCTATCTATCTATCTATCTATCTATCTATCTATCTATCTATCTATCTATCTATCTATCTATCTATCTATCTATCTATCTATCTATCTATCTATCTATCTATCTATCTATCTATCTATCTATCTATCTATCTATCTATCTATCTATCTATCTATCTATCTATCTATCTATCTATCTATCTATCTATCTATCTATCTATCTATCTATCTATCTATCTATCTATCTATCTATCTATCTATCTATCTATCTATCTATCTATCTATCTATCTATCTATCTATCTATCTATCTATCTATCTATCTATCTATCTATCTATCTATCTATCTATCTATCTATCTATCTATCTATCTATCTATCTATCTATCTATCTATCTATCTATCTATCTATCTATCTATCTATCTATCTATCTATCTATCTATCTATCTATCTATCTATCTATCTATCTATCTATCTATCTATCTATCTATATCTATCTATCTATCTATCTATCTATCTATCTATCTATCTATCTATCTATCTATCTATCTATCTATCTATCTATCTATCTATCTATCTATCTATCTATCTATCTATCTATCTATCTATCTATCTATCTATCTATCTTATCTATCTATCTATCTATCTATCTATCTATCTATCTATCTATCTATCTATCTATCTATCTATCTATCTATCTATCTATCTATCTATCTATCTATCTATCTATCTATCTAATGCTTCTCGACAGCAAATAAATGGTCAAAACATTATTTAAGAAAACTAATTAGCATGATCTTTAGATTAATGACTTACGTTCATTCCATAATAATAATAATTGATCTCATTTTTAGAATTTTTCTTGACATTAATCTTAATTTACAAGTTTCTATTTTTTTACGAATTTTTTTACGAATTTTTTACGAATTTTATTTATTTATTTTTTACGAAACAACGAATTCTACCGATTAACTTATACTATTTTCTATTCAAACTATTATTTCATCCCAGCATTAATTCAAAAATTTAGAAATTAAAATTGAAAATTAATACTGTTAGGAAATTATTCAATGGCGCAAAAATTTTCAATTTGCAATTTATTTTCTTGAAAGAATTTAATATCTCATTGTTTGTTCTTTTCTTTCACAACTGTACTTCAATTTACTCCTTTTTATATAAAGTAACTACAGGAAAAAAAAAAATTCTCAATTTGTTAAAAAGAAACAACAAAAAATAAGAAAAGAAGAATGATAGTAACGAATTCATAGATTATTTCATTCAATTTTGAAACATTACAATCATTTTTATTGATATTACTTTACATCTCACAATGCCATCGAACAGAGAAAGCTCATTTTACCTTTTCATCAAATTCCTTTTTTTTTTTTTCTCCAGCATTTTCCCTTTCAAAATTTTTCAACCTTCCACCATCTTTTTCAAATGTGCTAACAGTTTATTCATATTAAAAAAAGCGATGTTGCATACTGTATCATTCTTTCATCAAGTAAATGTAAGCATTTTAAAATTTCAGAAACTTCATTATATATCCTCAAGCTCATCCTCAAGCTTAAATACTTTTTTTTAAAGCTTAAACATATTTTAGTGTCTTTTCAGCATTTTTCTAAACAGGTACTCAGATGAAGTAATATATCTAATGATTCTGAAATTAATTCAAGAGAGAAAACAATAGCATATTGAGTTATTAAGTTATTAAAACATCACATATGTCTGAAAAGCGTGAATTCTCGACAGGAATTAGTCATCTTTATACTTTTTGAATTGCTTTAATTTAGATAATCTGAATAAAATTATTAATTTCCATTCAGCATACATAAAAATCTATGAATTATTTTTTCTCATCCTATAACTACTAATCTAGAATATCTTTGGTATCTGTCATACACGTGTCACTCGTAAAAAAAACCTATCGCTTTATACGATTATTCAGTAGCGTAGCTATATTCTTGTTCTTCCTCTGATTGCTTTATTGTTATCAAATCCATGATTGATAACAAAAACAAAACTTCTTCTAAAATATCAATATCTGTAGTGTTTTATTCTTTTTAATGAAATTTTCGCATATTTTAAATTTATTGAAGGATTTGGTTAGTTTTCAGCTAACAAACATATCTCACATTATCAGTTTTTATATAGAAAATTCCGGTAAATATGATCACACAAATCTCTGACTACATTTCTAATTTCATTATTATTACTCAACTATTGAAACAATAACTGTTGTTGTTATAATACTAATGTAATGTTTCAATACTATGCAATTTTTTGTAAATCGCATAATATTTAATTTTTTTTTTTTTTACTTTTTTTCTATGTTTGGAAAGATTATTTCATATTTTGCACTTTGCAAATCCTGATCAATAGATATTGATCAATAGATCAATCGATAGTGATCAAAAGCAGCAATATGATGCAGATTAGATGTAAATTTACTTTGAACAAAAAAAAAAAGCAAAGAAAAAAATGAATTCAGAAGCATATAAAACAAAATAGCAGGACTTAATATCTGCAAAAACAAAAAAGAGATTAATGTAATTTAAACTGAACTTAGTCGATATCAATTTTGCTTATAACAAATTACAACTGAAATGAATCCTAATCGATTGCTAAGGTATTAGTATAAGAATTTTACGCTATATTTCCTATTTGTTTAAAAAATATTTATAAGAATTTTGCGATTATTTATATTTATAACGAATATTTGTATTTCAAATATTTATAGGAATATTTATAAGAATTTTTTTGTTTGAAAAAAAAAAAAAAAATAGAAATGAGACATTTTAAATATAAAGGGAAAAAAGCTGAAAGTATAAATAGATCACATAAATTACTTCATCTCAAAAAGGGCAATAAAGTAGTACTCATTACTTTCAGTTTCACCAACTGAAGTAATTATAATAATTTCAATTACAAATATTTCTTTTCCCTTCCTGGAACAATAGCATGCATTAGATAAAAAAAGACCAGCGAAGGTTTAAAATGCTATCGTTGTTCTCAAAGATCATTTAACTTTCTTTTCAAAAAAAAAAAAAGATTTTTGCAAATTTTTTGTCATTTCTGAACTCTGATCTTTTCTGTATAAAATAAGTTTGAAAACAGTAAGATAGCAAAGATGGAAATACAAATAAATTTAAAATTCATATTTGGTCCCTGCATCAAAAAATCGATCATTTCATAGTTGACCTTACTTTAAGTATAAATGTTTTTAAATGAAGTGTGAAAAGTAACTGACAAGCAGATTCAGGTCATGCAAATCTCAATAAATTACAAAGAATCCATCACTTAATGTCAACAATCTCGTCATCTATCTCTCTCTTTCTCCATTTCTCTCCTCATTCGATAAACTATTTCATCAAATGGTAATTGTACTTAATCCAAAAATTTGAAAGTAATATTCCAAGAAAATATTTCCCTCTGTGATCTTCTGGTCACTTTCAAATGAAAATGCCGCCGATTGTTTCAATTGATTACTTTTTGAGAAGAAAACATTGGCATAGAGGGAAGTACCGTAACCTAAAATTTTGCAAATTACTCGCAAAATCTATGAGTCAATTAATTTTCTTTCTGATAAATAAATGTTTAGTGACTGAATTGGAATAGAACATAGGAAAAAAAGCTTTCAAACAATTTGGAAAGCAATCCGAATAGAAATTACAATTATGCAACTTATATTTTATAAAAGTGTTATGTACGACTTCAGAAATTGCTTTACTTACTAAAATTTGAATCTTCTAATTGAACCCTTAAAGTTCTACTTTTATGAGTAAAAAAAATTCCTAAACAACAGATTTAAATATATTTTTCATAATCAAAGCAATTAGTAGAGAAAAAAAAAATTATTTATAAACAAAATGAAAGAAACAAACCAGTGTATTAAATATTCTATGAATAAACTAAAAAATCTTTTAT
This sequence comes from Brugia malayi, assembly GCF_000002995.4. Classification (NCBI taxonomy): domain Eukaryota; kingdom Metazoa; phylum Nematoda; class Chromadorea; order Rhabditida; family Onchocercidae; genus Brugia; species Brugia malayi. The sequence continues at coordinate 11,925,050 of NW_025062476.1, read as the reverse complement.
TTTTCTTAGATGTTCTAATATTTGAATACTACATTATTTATTTGCAAATGTATTTAACTTCCCCCAAGTTATTACTTTATTTTTCCATAATCACTGATTCGTTCGTACTGATAGAAACCCATAATGTGAGATCGACAAAGTTTTACTAAAGCGACAAATCCTTTAATTAGAGTATCGATGAAAGCTTCATTATCCAATCGATGGTAAAATAATTGACAAAAGTTTTGTTTAATAATAATAATTGTTGTTTTGTTGATGAAAATAGTTTTTTAAAATGAAATCAAATTGTGAGATGAAAATTTTAATCATAGAAATAATTTATAAATACGACTCTTTATAAGCAAAATTTTTATCTTATTTCTCTTTTTATCTCTTTTTTATAAATTACAGTGTAGGGTAATTATTTAATACAAAAATATATATGTGAAAATTGTTAAGTACCAATTTATCAAATTTAAATGTTTCAAATCTTTCTTTGCTAATAAGCATTGCATACATTTGCCATATTGATTTAATAGATCAGATAGTTGACATCTGTCACTTTGATGTCATATAGAAATTAAAGTATTAATTATTACACTTGAAAAGCTATTGAATTCATTGCATTTATAAATACTTCGTATATATTATCATCGAAATTTAACAAAAAGTATTGATGGGCATTAGCTGGAAATATGTTTTAAGCTTTTCATACACTTTTCTGCATTATTTTACACATTGCTGTTGATAAGACGAAATAACAATTTATAATTTAATTCTTTCTTTTGTATTTTTTAATTTCTTTTCGTTTATTTTAACGTGTCGCAGCATAAATGATAATTGTGTAATGTGTATGTGAGATAAAAAACGAATTAAAATAGATCAATTTCAGGATACAGAAATTAGAAGAAATGTTTATTTGCTATGGTACTTCAACGAGAGTGCAAGAATAAGAGGTACTTGAAAAAAGGGCGTTGCTTGGCCATTTCCGCCTGGTGATGCAATGTGAATGATAGATTTGAACCAATAAGATACACGGAGTGGGCGAGATTATTCTATTCAGCATTATCAATTCTCTAAATAAAAGAAAGTCTTTTTTTGTAACTCAAATCATTTATATATAAAGTGACGTTCCCTTTTATATTCTCGAAAGTGCGAGTGACAGCAGCCGTATCGACTGTGACATGATGTTTGATTATCTGTCATATCACAAGCCCGATACGACCATCTGTACTTGTGCTATTCCCGAAATGTACCGGAATCAATATTTAAATAGTAACTTAGACGTAACTTGCATCAACATCACGTCCAACACCCTAAAAAACTACGATGAATTTGAATAAAATGCTTGCTGAAAACATACCAAACGTTAAACATTAAGAACATCCAACCGGAATAGAATACGGAAATCCTGCACTGATAACTATTAACACTATTAATATGGAAATAATATAATTTACTCTTATTTTTGCTATTATTCTCGGTGCCTAAATTTAAGATTCCCTAGTTAAAGTATTAGCGACAATTGCTGGATCAGTTGGTTGTGACACTTTTTTTTTTTTTTTTCAATTTGTTTTGCATGTCGCATAAACCGATTTAGCTCATTGCGCTTCTGCAACACAACAAACGAATCGTACTTTTTGCATTTGATTTTTCTTTTTTTTAATGCTTTAAATGGAAATTTCTTTGTTTATTGTCTTAATAATCACATTTATGCTGAATTTCATGCGATCGATTTCCTGAAAACGATTGAGAATTAAAAAGAAAAATTTTAACAAAATCATAAATATCATTAAAATCTATAATTTCTGTATATGAATTATTTATACGAGCGGTAAGTAATAGCAAAGTGGTTGGAAACTTTTTGCATTTTCCAATGTAAAAATGCTTTAATGAATATTTCCAGGTCTAAACAATGCGACAACTGAGTTAGTTTCTAACACTGCATATTCCTTCTTGTCATTTGGTTTATGATTTCGAGATTATGGTAAATTTTAAAGCAAAAAAACTGAAATAAAGTTCCAGAGGAAATTTTCAAAATAGAAGTAAAGCATGAAAAAATGTTGAACAATGAGACTAATAACGAATTGAAATAAGTTTCATAGAATTTCTAAAATTCTAAATAAGCAAATTTAGAAAATTATAGCAATGATAAATGCTCTGCATGTCATCAGAATTGCAATCTGACATATATAACTCTATAAAACATTTAGTTTGTTATTGATTCAAAATAATATTTGTGTTTACTGATCGTAAAAAGTACAAATAGCAGTTACGTTTCGATCATTTCCTTTTCAAGTTATTAGATTGGATGAGGAAAATTCCTCAAATTTAAATTGAAATTATTTCTTGCAATTACATTCAGTAGCTTTTTTTTTTTATGCTATTGAAAAGAGTTGATAAATGAATAGTTGGGCGAATATTTCATCGTAAAAATCTTCAAAATTTTTTGAGACGTGAAAAATTGACGGAAGTGATGATACTGCTATCTCACTGCTTCCATTGGGAGTAATAATCTACGAAGCATTGTATATTTTTGCTCAACGTTAGAATATTACTCCTTTTGGTTGCAGTTAATTATCACTGAGGCATATATTATCGATTAGTGAATGGGGAAGGAATATTTTGTCGAGAATTCTCAGATAATGGAAGGAAATAGCGATTGTAATTGATGTAGGAATCAAAATGAAACTTTTCCGTTCATGTAGGAGGTGGTCATACTTTGACAATTATCTCTTTGCAATAGAGGTCAAGTAATTTTGAATTCTAGTCAAGTAATAGTAAGAGTTAATCGAGTAATATATTATGGTCAAGGAATACTAAGGGTTAATTTTAAACATTTCAGAATAGTTCTGCAGAAAAAAAAAAACAATGTAATTAATTATTATATTCAATTAGTAAAATTTATCAAATGATATTTTCTATTTTAAATTAAATAATATTACCAATAATTTGAATAATGTCCATCTAGCATTATTTATATTGCGAATTAACAATCATTTCAAAAACAATTAATAATTACAATTATTCTTTATAAAATTGTAAGCAATTCTTTTTCGATTCTTACATTTAAAAAATAAATAAATTGTTTCCAAATAGATTGTTTCATTTTTCATTTTATTCGTGTCAAATCTTTTCTTCTCTGACATTTTTGTGACATAAAAGTGCTAATGGAAATAGTTACTTCATTTTGTTATATATGTTTACTCGATTATATTAGAAACTGCTAATTTTGTGAACTACTGAATAGTTTATTTTGTTTCTCTGAAAAGAAATGTTCCCTTCCTTCCCCCTTTCCCCTCCCCCCACCCCCCTCCCAGAAAAAAAAAGTTTAATATATCAGAAAATTGAAAATTGCACTGAAAGTTACAATAGCAAAGAGTAATGATTGATGTGAGAGAAGAAAATGGGAAAAAAGACAGGTAAATTATATGATGCAGAGAAATTGAGAGAGTGATTTAGTGATTTATTACTAAGGTATTTCAGATTCCCCCTCTCAAGCGCGGGAAAAGCAGAGAGAGGGAGAGAGAGAGAGGTATTTGAAAAGAGAATCTCCACTTGCTGATCTAAAGGTCGACGAATGATTTCAACCAATGTTAGCACGGAGGTGGGCATTAACCACTCTGTTGAACACTGTCAAATCTCTGTATAAAATCGAAATTATTCGATTTCAAAGTGAGAACATAGTTTACCCTTCTATATATTCCCGAAAATACTAATGGAGCAGTCGTATCGACTCTGATATGTTGTCACATTGTTTCTCATATCGCAGATTCGATTCGACAAGCTGCACTTGTAGATACCGGGGATAATGCCACTCATATCAATCAGAAATTCGAAGTGTAGTAGGATGTTAGCTAGCTTTATTTCAAGCTGAGAATGAAAGCTTCTCATTGAGGACGATATTGGTCACATCTATCATTTCCGTAAACAAGGAAACTCGGAAAATCGAAATAGCATTTATGAATACAGCTGTATCATCATGATGTCAAACTGTTTCACTCAACACAGATCAGATGCAACTTCATGCCTGTAATTCCATAAATCGGAAATATTTCGAACAGAAAATCAGCATATTCATTGCAAAACTTAGCCAATCAGTTAAAAAATTCCTCCCATACGGAAGAAATTTAGATGAATACGTGAAGGACAATGTCACAGTATTTCAATGAAATGACGTAAATTTAAATAATCAATAAAACGTCCAAACAAACCTTAAATGTTTGACTAGTTTATGCCGCTCAATTTACATAATTTACCATCACCAACGCTTTTATGAATGTTATCTTACACTAAACATTAGGTTTCGGTTGGAAGAATTAAATATGAAAGGTAGTTGAAGTAAAAAAAGGATTCTATTGCCTTCATGAAAAAAAATGAAAACTATTTATTTTCGATTTCATCTGTTACAGTTCATATAACTGATAAACTGCATGACGACATTCAGAAATCAAATATAGAAGCAGATCCGGAATATAAATTTAGAATTAGATATAGTAGATTAGAAAATTTAAACTTTCCGGATTACCGGATTAGACCTATCAGTAGCTGTAATAGCACCCAATCTATAAAGATCAATGACAGAATTTGATCTCTCCGACAGTTTTTTATGCATTTTTCTTTTTTTGAAAGAAAAAACTTTTTTAACTATTACTTTGCATTATCTTATTGAAAATGTAATGTGAACAGTGGTTGAAATGCTGATGAATTGTCACAACGAGAAAATGAACCAATAACTGCGTCCAATAGGTTGGACAAGTTACCGTATTATCAAATGAACATGAATGCCATATTGCAAAAACCGTTCCGTAATACTCTAAATTCAGATCTGAAGAAATGTCCTACCCAAATATTAAAGAGACAATTCCTTTAACATTCAAATAATGCAGTGGTATACAGTGATAGCATCACATCATGCACTATTATTTCAATATGACAATTTTAGATTTCCGATCAGTCACATAATGATGCCAAACAATAAGCAATTCATAATTCTGTGATTTACAAATTCTGTAATTGTGTCACTAAGAGAAAAAAATTCGATACGTTTAAGATTTCAAAATGATCACAAATGCTACTTTTCTAGCATTTTCTGAAAGCAATAAGACTTTTTAAACGCAAATTGTTGATTTTTTGTTTTATCAATAGAAAATTCACATAAAATTTTATCATCTTTGGCCTTAAATTTAAAATTTAATTTGTTAAATGAACTGAAATTTGTACATTGGTTATTGTTTCATCTAAATTTCTGATTGTTTTTGCGACAATTTTTGTTTTATGAATCATTGCTGAATGCAAATCACTTTCCATTAGTATATTGATTAATATATGAAATGCATAGGTACTTTCCATTTTTCACAAAAATAAATTATAGGACATAGTGATCTTTGATCTTCGCAAGAGTGAAGAATTTCGGAGAGAACAAATTACTATTTGCTTTGAGAGAGAGAGAGAGAGAGAGAGAGAGAGAGAGAGAGAGGGAGAGGGAGCAATAGTTTCTTGCGGTCAATTTTGATCAATAAAGAATGATCTTCTATAGCTAAATGATAATTGTTAAGATAATCTTTTGTGATCGGTGGAGTGTTTCTTCATGGTAGTGTCCTTTACTTCTCTACATAGTAATATCTGCTGTCATAAAAGAATTGAGTGGATCGTAAGTCATACTTTTTTAGTTTTCCTGATTTATTATGTCTAATTTCAAATTTAGATTCCGGATCTGCTTCTATATTTGATTTCTGAATGTCGTAGTACAGTTTATCAGATACACGAACTGTAATAGATAAAATCAAAAATAAGTAGTTTTCATTACTTTTCATGAAGGCAATACGGTGACATTGTCCTTCACGTATTCATCTAAATTTCTTCCGTATGGGAGGAATTTTTTAACTGATTGGCTAAGTTTTGCAATGAATATGCTGATTCTCTGTTCGAAATATTTCCGATTTATGGAATTACAGGCATGAAGTTGCATCTGATCTGTGTTGAGTGAAACAGTTTGACATCATGATGATACAGCTGTATTCATAAATGCTATTTCGATTTTCCGAGTTTCCTTGTTTACGGAAATGATAGATGTGACCAATATCGTCCTCAATGAGAAGCTTTCATTCTCAGCTTGAAATAAAGCTAGCTAACATCCTACTACACTTCGAATTTCTGATTGATATGAGTGGCATTATCCCCGGTATCTACAAGTGCAGCTTGTCGAATCGAATCTGCGATATGAGAAACAATGTGACAACATATCAGAGTCGATACGACTGCTCCATTAGTATTTTCGGGAATATATAGAAGGGTAAACTATGTTCTCACTTTGAAATCGAATAATTTCGATTTTATACAGAGATTTGACAGTGTTCAACAGAGTGGTTAATTCCCACCTCCGTACTAACATTGGTTGAAATCATTCGTCGACCTTTAGATCAGCAAGTGGAGATTCTCTTTTCAAATACCTCTCTCCCTCCCTCTCTTTATTTATCCCAGCATGCTAAAGAAGATCATTCTTTATTATCAAAGTTAATTGCAAGAAAAGCGTACTTTCAATATCTCTCTCTCTCTCTTTCAAAGTAAATAATAATTTGTTCCCTCCGAAATTCTTCACTCTTGCGAAGATCAAAGATCACCACATCCTCTAACTTACTTTTATGAAAAATGAAAGGTACTTATGTATTTTCCTATATTAATTGGTATACTAATGGAAAATGAATTGCATTCAATAGCGTTTCATAGAAGGAAAATAGTTGCAAAAACAATCAAAAATTTGTATGAAACAGTTATCGATATGCAAATGGTAGTTTATTCAATAAGTTAAATTTTAAATTAGAGCAAAAATGTTAGAAGCTAAGATTTCATCAAAATTTCCAATTAAGAAAACAAAAAATTAACAATCTTTGCGTTTAAAAAATTTTGATGCTTTCAGAAAATGATAGAAAAGCAGCGCTGTGTTCATTTTGGAATCATAGATAAATCTTAAAATCTCAGTCCAAATTGTTTGAAAGCTTTTTTTCCTATGTTCTATTCCAATTCAGTCACTAAACATTTATTTATCAGAAAGAAAATTAATTGACTCATAGATTTTGCGAGTAATTTGCAAAATTTTAGGTTACGGTACTTCCCTCTATGCCAATGTTTTCTTCTCAAAAAGTAATCAATTGAAACAATCGGCGGCATTTTCATTTGAAAGTGACCAGAAGATCACAGAGGGAAATATTTTCTTGGAATATTACTTTCAAATTTTTGGATTAAGTACAATTACCATTTGATGAAATAGTTTATCGAATGAGGAGAGAAATGGAGAAAGAGAGAGATAGATGACGAGATTGTTGACATTAAGTGATGGATTCTTTGTAATTTATTGAGATTTGCATGACCTGAATCTGCTTGTCAGTTACTTTTCACACTTCATTTAAAAACATTTATACTTAAAGTAAGGTCAACTATGAAATGATCGATTTTTTGATGCAGGGACCAAATATGAATTTTAAATTTATTTGTATTTCCATCTTTGCTATCTTACTGTTTTCAAACTTATTTTATACAGAAAAGATCAGAGTTCAGAAATGACAAAAAATTTGCAAAAATCTTTTTTTTTTTTTGAAAAGAAAGTTAAATGATCTTTGAGCATTTTAAACCTTCGCTGGTCTTTTTTTATCTAATGCATGCTATTGTTCCAGGAAGGGAAAAGAAATATTTGTAATTGAAATTATTATAATTACTTCAGTTGGTGAAACTGAAAGTAATGAGTACTACTTTATTGCCCTTTTTGAGATGAAGTAATTTATGTGATCTATTTATACTTTGAGCTTTTTTCCATTTATATTAAACATTCACTCATGCATACGCAATGTATCACATTCGTTTTAAATTTAATAACAAAAGTCATATCATTTCTATTACCATTCTGTATCCAAATAATTTAATTTTTAGAGTTAATTTTTTTTAAGTTGATTGTTTTACGATTTATTTTCTCTACATTTTCGCCTTACAAATACAAAATTTCTGTATAGTCACTGCCAGTTATCAACACCATTTTACATTCTAAGGTTTGGATTTACCTTAGTTCCTTATTTTATGCATGTCCAATAATTTCAACAATTTTTAGATTTTAAATATAAGTAAATTTATTACAACAATCGTCAATTCATAATAATCTCTAGAAAATAGTACAAAACAATCCGTAAGTAAATTGTTCGAATACAAGGCGTATATTTCCTGGTGTAACCTGCAACATTGCAAATTTAATAAAACTAAAATTGTTACAAAAGAAAAAAAAAAAAAGGGAAGATGAAACCGGTTATGGTAATTTGAAACCGGTAACTGATGTGATATAAGCACACAGCACAGTATGCTGCATCGATTCTGCGATATGCAAAACAAGAAACAACCGCATAACTCAGACGATGCAGCGACCGTTACCGATGCTAATTTTTGGATTTTTAAATTTGAGGATGAAGAATGATGAAAATTGATTTTTTACTGCTTCTGTTCAGGTAGTATTAATAATTGGCATTTCACAGGGTGATGAGCATTAGCAGAAGATTACGGTTACAAAATAAAACTTTCGAAGAAGCGAAGCAATGATTAGGAATGGTACTGTATTTGTGTGGAATAATTTCTCTGGTGAACAATTAATTATTTTAAAGCTCTATCCAGGGAGACTATTCCTCATAAATAAAGTTTTGTAGAAAAATTTCCGTTTCATCAATAACCGAGAAATTTCTGAATATTGCGACAAGTACAGCTCGCTGCATCAATTCTGTGATATGATAAGCGATAATAAAACATAAATCACAAATGATACAACGGCTGTTACTTGCACTTTCAGAATAGTGAACTGACGCTTCCGGAACACAATAGACTTGATTCGTTGGCTTCAGGTACTAGGTTAATGCATCCGGAACGCTGGACTAAGGCTTCTGGCGATTCGGATGACACTTGTGATGAGACACTGGAAGTAAGCAGTGATTCTGCAACGCAACTGAATGATTTTGATATGACAACTGGCCTCTTTTATAGAGGAATTCGAGGGCGTTGCTAGGAAATAAGGTACCCTAATGGGCCACGCCCTCTAAGTGTTACATTTGATCGGAATTATTGATCTGTGGATCAACGACATAAATAAAGACGAATATTCAACAGTAAACAAAATTGTTCTTTATCTCTGCTATTAAATAGTGACCATTAGAGATAGACTGACCGTTGCTCTGACCATCTGCAACTCATCTAGTAAATACTATTTATTCATTCAGTGATTCAACCATCCAAATCTTTTAATTAAATCAAACAAACCAAAAAAAGAAAAAAAAAAAATTAATTCAATAATTTCACACATTTTATAGACAAAAGAATGAAATATTTAAATTTATTTGTATTATAAGTAGTTTGATGCAACCGTAAAATTAATTAATTTTAGCAATTGACATCAAAATAATGTAACTTTATAAAAATTATTCGAATCAGAGTGAATGAAAAAATGAAAAATTCCTTTACAAAATGATTTAAAGGACTACTGTCTCCTCTGTGATAATATCATATCAGTTTTTTTCTTAGATTCTGACAAATATGATTGGATGAAAGAAATAAATATTAGAAATTGAAATCATTGAATCTCATACTTCCAGCAAATTCTATCAATGTATTTAATATTATCAACAATGCAAATTCAAGTTGCAAGAGCTAAAGTTATGCTATTTAAACAATATTATGTGCTTTCATATTTCCGAAAATAAACCAAATTGTTTTTCAATTTTTTAAAAGATTCAAAATATTTCGAACATAATATGAACTCAAAATAATTAGTTGACAAGTAAATGAATTTAAATGTCAGATGTTTACAGTTAATATTCAGAATTTTATTGTCATTTATTCGTTTAAATATTGCGAAGGAATACATTTAGCTTCTCAAATGATTATAAGCATTGCAAGGCTTATTTATTATTTTAAAACAATTTAATAAACATAAAAAAAATTTATCAAAAAGAAAGAATGAAAGAATTGAAAATATAAAACTTTTGGAACTATTTGTGATATAATCGTTTGAGTTTATTGCAATAACAAATAATTAACTTAGTAATAGCAAATAATTAGTAAAAAATATGAAATAGCAAATTGTATTCCTTTTTTTTTGTGATTGTTTTATTGAATGAAATGCATAAAATTTTAAATTATTTCTTATTATACAAAATTATTGAGAAACCAAATTTATTCATTCATTTCACAAATGTATTATTTGATTTGCTTTTTATTGCTTAATGTTTTTTTTTTTTTCTAAATTTGACCCCTTGAAAACTGACCTTTTCCAAATTCTGTCCTCTCCAAAGTTGATCTGACCTCTAATATTGATTTTACAATAACTGTTAGCAGCAAAATTGAGTTAATTTTGTTTTTCTAACTTCACTTTAAAAATTTTTTTTCCACATGTTTTTTAACACATTTTTTGTATGAACTTATTTTTCAGGCGTCAAGACTTTTCCACTGTTTTTGTTTATAGCTTAATGTTTTTTTTTTTTCAAATTTTGAACTTTTGAAAGTTGACCTGACCTCTAATATTGATTTTACAATAACTGTTATCAACAAAATTGGGTTATAAATTTGGTTTTTTCTAATTTCATTTTTAAATTCATCGTTTTTTTTTTTTTTTTTTTTTTAATTTTATGCCAAAAAATGAATAAATAAAAGCTATTTTGCAAATAATGCTTTTGTGATTATAAAAAGAAATGATTTGAAATTATTTTATCATAATTTCCCAATTTATTCTATTTCACTAATTTTGAGGATTACCACTAAAATTTTATTACAATGAAAATTCAATATGTGTAAACTGATTGCTTCAAAATATTAATTTCTTTCTTCTTTTTTTAACATCTAATCATTCAGTAATTGCAAGTTTCACTGATTAAAATACTAAAAAAAAAGATTAAATAAAGAGCATATTGCAATGTTTTGTATTTATCAAAGAAAAACGAAGAAACAAATTAATAAATAAATTTAGAAATCATCTTTTCCCGTTCTTCCATATCATTTATCATTATTAGCACCGAATAATTTTTTGTTTGTTTGTTTATTTGTTTGTTACTTTCCCTCTCCGATAGCAAAATATACTCTTTGTTTGCAAATCATCAAATTTTTATTTCTAAAATGATCGATCCCTCGTCATCCATCTCTTTCTTTCTTCTCATCATCTTCCTTTTTCTCCTCATTTCTCCTTCTCACCACTTATCTATTTTACATTCTTTGTTTATGCTTAATCATTTTTCGATATTTCTTCCAATCATAAATTCGGCTGTAGCAATAAATTTAAGCATTATGAGATTAATTAAAAATAGCAAAAAGGTACTTACTAATATCATTAGATTGGTAAATCCAGATCTCTTCATTATTTTAAATTTTGTTTTATTTTTTTTTGTTTTATATTTTTTTATTTATTTTACATTTTTGTATATTTTTTATAGGTTTCTCCAAGATTAACAAAATTTGTCGAATTTTCTATACTATACTAGATATTATTGTATTTTCAAGGTTAGAATTAAAGAATTAGTATTGTTTCTTTTGTCATTATTCATCTGACAATGTTGATTTTCAAATTATTTGCAACTTCATTAAAAATTTAAAATCTAAACTTTATTAGTAATCTAAATTTATATTTATGAAATTTGATGTTAATAATATGACTAAAGCAATATTTATTAAATTGAAAAGCGAAATTCATTTTTGTATTAAAAATAATTTAGCATTGATTAAATTATACCATCTATGATTAAATAATTTTATTTATTGCTTAATTATTATTTTATCATTTTTGATTTGCATTTTAAAGTAATGTTTTTTTTTTTCGTAATTATCCAAATGAGGATATATATATATATAATTTTATATCAAGTAAAAGATGAAATTTGTCAAAAGATAATCTGATAATATCAGCTGCTTTTTTCTTTTAATTTTACAATTTCATAGACAATTTATAATTATAAACTTTATTACTTAATATATGTTAAAAGATAAATGATGTTAATTGGATAATTTTTGTTGATAATTGAACAATTTTTTGAATCATTTTTTTAAGGTTAAAATTGAAAATGTTTCTTTCATTGATAATACAACAATATGACAAATTGTTTTGTATTTTTGTTTTTCTTTTTCAATTGAGATTTTTCTCTGTAATTTTGTTTGGGAACTGTTTTTTGATTATAGTTTGGAGTTAGTATTATTTACTAATAATCATTCTATTAAGCTATGTTGATAACATATTGATAAATTCAGAGAGTTTATTTACAAATAAGAAGTGAAGAGGAAAAAATAAATAAATAAATGATTTAAATGAATGGAATTGGATAAGCGCATGCAGTACTGATCAAATTGTTATCTGTTGATTTCAGAAAAAATTCACTAACAATGAATATTAATTAACTATTAGGAAGAATGAAACTTATAATTTAGACAAAGTAGCTTGTAAAAATTAACTTATAACTTAGAAAAAATAACGAGTAAGCAAAATAGTCGTAATGCTTTAGACTACAATTAAAACAAATTATAAATACATAAAAAATAGATAACTAACCTGCAAAAACATCAAACATATAACCAATAATAAAAATAAATAAATAAACCAACAGAAAAGTCAGAAAAACTAAATAATAATAAAACTTTCAAAAAAACGAAAAAATTGGACTTAAGGACATTAAAGGAAAAACCATTAATATCTCTATGCTAGTAAAATTATAAAGTAAAAGATAACTGTTTAAAAAATCGGTACCAAAATTATTAGAGTAATTAAAAATTTAGTGCCAACTGTAAAAGTAATTGAAGGACACAGCAAAATAGTAAGAAATATAAAACAAAAATTTTGTTAAAAGAAAACATACCCAGTAATAACAAACATTTAAAAAGCGCTATAGAACAATAATTAAGATATATCTACAATTAAAGTTTTAATAGACTATGATAAAGATAATTAGACTAAATCAAGAGTTTAATAATATATCTCAAAAGAGATCATTTCTAGACCAAATACTGTTGTTTGTAAACTTTGTCAACAATTGGAACTGTCTAACCAATTAACAAATCTCAAAAGAGATTAGATAAAAACAAAAAACTACCTTGTTAAATTCAATTATAATTCATAGTTAATGCAAAAACTGACAAACAATAAAAGAAGTACAACCAAATAAAGATCTAATAATCTTGTAAACAATCTAAATTGGAAACAAATTTAAATACATTAATCATTGTTAACAGTGTAAACAAAGTTTTAGCTACAATTGAAAAGTGAAATGAGAATGAAACATTTGAAAAAAAATAATTTTTTTGTTCAATTTTGTACATTTTATTTCTACATATTGCAATTCAGTTCATTCAGTCTTTAATTTGGTTTTTAATTTAGTTTTTATAATTTAATTTTGCGACAAATTATGTTAGCTTAATTTTACTGAATGTCTTTGCTTATTTTATTGTATAATTATAATTAGATTAAAATAAATAATCTGATATATTAAATAAATTTAATCTTTTTGCATAATATGCATCATTATTCATTACATTAAGTCATCTTCTGTTTGAGATTATAAATTTAAAAATTATTCAATTCCATTCAAAAATTTTAATAACAACCAAAATGTCAAAATATCCTCGTGAACATTTGCATATTTAACAAAAAAAAAAGTCCACAATATGTTTTAAAATTATTATCATGGCATATTGAAACTTCAATTACATATTATAGCGTTGATAAATAGAATTAAATCTGCAATTAGTCCAAAATTTACTTATATTGCTTTATAATAATATACAATTTTTTTAATAATTTAACAAAATTTTGAACTGTTTCAAAAAATTTTTCTAGTTAACAGAAAAAAAAGTGAAGAAGAAAAAAAAAATTAAAATGTGAGTTGAACTTTTCAGTAAACTAATATAATTCAGAAACAATCATTACAGAAAGTAATATTTTATTTGCATTTTAACGATTGATATTAAAGATCATTGATCGAATATTTTCATTTTCGTTGCAACTACAATGAATTGATTATTTCTCTATGTGATTTTTAGGTGTGATAAACTGAGATCATAAAAAATTCAAAACTTTAATTAATAATCAATTTATTACTGTTTTCTTTATTTCAATTAATAACTCTTTTCTTATTGATAAACATTCATTTTCTTTCAAATGATAAAACATCGATTGTTTGAGTTATCTATCGCAGTGCAAATATTTTCAAAATATTCGACTAATTTAAAGCAAAAATTTCAGATTATTTACTTTCCTGTATAAACTTATACATAATTTAGCAATGAAATTTTAGTAGAATTTTCTTGACGATTCAGAATTTTTCTTTTTGTTTAATGAACAAAAAAAAAAAAAAAAAGAAAAAAATCAATAACAATTCGTCTTCAAATTAATTTTTCAAATTAATAAAATGAATCAAAAAAGATTATAATCTGCTGGATGACCTGTGTATAATATTTTACAAAAAGAATTTATTGACATATCAATGCCAAGAATTAATATTTTCAAATTTACTTAAATAACTATCCAATCAAAATTTGTAATAAATAAGCAACAATTCTGGAATGAAAATCACTTTATCCTTTTTTAATGAATCGAATGATAATAATAAAATTTTCATTCAGCTTTTGCTTTATGATTATTGTGAAATTTTTATGTATATGTTAAATTTTATATTTATAATTAAAAAAATTGAACAAGAAATTGTTTTAGAGAGGAAATGAAATTACAGCTTGAATTTGTTAGGAAAAAAAACAAAGAGGCTAATGAATTTTTATTCATTCAATTCAATCAACATCCAACTAGCTGATAATTAGCCAACTAACCAATCCCATAGCAGTTGGGGTGGGGACAAAGGACAATTTTCATTCGTCGTTGCATAATTTGCTCCAACAGTCTATCATGCATTGATTGATAAACATAATATTAAATACATACTTTTCTTTTAGTTAATCTTTGTTTTGTTTTTCAAAAATTATCGATCAATTGCTATTCTTTGCTGTTTTAATCCACAATTTTCATTACTTTCCTTTGCAAATTTAATTTAAAATGCTTTTTTTTTTCTTTTTATGCAAAATGAGAACTGGTTAGATCCGGTTATTTCCATGTAAAATATGCAGAGTGTTAGCCGATTGGATTCGGTTGTTTCCATGTAAAAACCAGGATTTCTACCAGTATCAGTCCTTGTGCAAAACTTTATGATTCCATTACGGTGTAACAAATGAGTTGAAAAGACACCGCAATAGTTTTGCGATAGATGAATGGATATTTCAAACTTGAATAGTGTTGATCAATGAATGATAAAATGTATTTCGTTACGGTTGCAGGAATTCCAAGAAGTTAGGTTAATGAGTAGGGAATGTACCATACCTATGCGGAATAATGTCTCCGGTGAGCAATTTGATTATTCTCAAGCTCTACCGTGAGAGACTATCCCGAACAGTTACAGTGTCGACATTAGTTTGGTATGGGATATCTCGGGAGTAGCACAAGTGCAGTCGCTGCATCGGGTCTGTGATGTGAGCAACAACCAATCATACAACATATCACAGCCGATACAACTACCGCTCCTTGAGGAGTTTCCAGGTAATCCAGGACCAATCAGGAAACGGAAGAAGGTAATCATTCGGTAACTGAATGACTTCGATACCAAGATTGGCTGCTTTTATAGGGAAATTTGAGGGCGTTGCCAAAAAATAGGCGCCATGTTATGTGACGTTTCCAGAAATTCCATTGGATCAGATCACATAGATCGTTTAGTGGATCAGTAGGAGGGGCAAACTTTTTAGCGTAAACATTTTTCTCAACCAAATCTTTTTTCAACAACCAATGAAAGTTCCAAATATTGGCGGCAATGTGACCAATATTTAAAGTTGCCCAATTCGCCTAACTTTGAATTCAAGAAAAGAAAAAAGATGCAATAACAAAATACTGTGCAATATATATGAGAATGTTTCAATCAAACATTATAAATTTCTAATTTATTCTTAAGTAAAAATTTTATCCTCGAATTTTTTAAAATTTTAATTGACAAGGTTACTAAACAAGGTTAAATTAAAGTTAAAATTGATATAGCAAAAAACAAAATATCATCCTGATTACTTTTATTTTGAAAGTAAAAAAAGCCCAAAGAGACAAATTGGCATTTTTTATTTTTAATGTATCGTAGCTGCCTTTGATGGAATCAAAATTATATTATTCATGTTTTGTTCACTCTTTGTATTAAAATCGTTTAATTTGCTTCATATGATAATTTAACAAAAATATGACAAATGCAATTCCTTTTTTTTTTTTTTTTAAATTTAACTATTGCTAGACACAAAGTTGAAGTTAAAATTGATATGTCAAAAAGAGATATCAATCTGATTGGCTTTAGTTTGAGAAGCAAAAAAGATCCGAAAACAAATGCTAGTGTAAATTTTAGACTTTGACATATCAATGTTTTTGATTAAAAATTCTACAACAATCCGGACACAAGCCGGATCAATCCAAATAACACTTTTATTTCTTCCATGTAAGAAAAAAAAACATAATTGTTTGTAGCATTACAGAAAAAATAAATTAGTATTTGTAATTTGTAAAATATTGACTGTTACGATACAATGATTCTTCATCATCTTTATTAATATATTTTATATCGTAGCATTGTCGAGGAAGGCTTTTTCACAAATATGGCTAGAAGAGTCAAAGAAAGATTAAAATTATCATCAAAAATGATATACAGGAGTTTTATCAGATGATAAACCAGTGATAAATTAACGCAATAATTGATATTGCTACTAAAGAGAATAGTAGTCCCAGTGTGCATTTCATAAATTTCAAGCGCAACTGTGGATTACTATCCTTTATCGTAGCAATTCATAGTATTTTAGGCCAAAGATTATGGAATTGGAATTGATAATCGGAATTGACAAAAATTTAAACATTAATTACTATTTACTTCCCTAAAACAGACTTTCTTTTCCTCTCCCTCTCTCTCTCTTTTAAACGAATATTTTATGTATGCATTTAATTTAATCATAAATTAATTTAATTATAAAATTTATTAGCAGTAATTATATCATAATTATTAATTATTATATCACATCACCTATGTAATAAGCAAAATATCCAAAGAAGGGTGAAAGTTTCGGACTTCTTTCTAAAAGGGTAAAAATTTGGGTAAATCAGAGTACATGTAGAGGTTGCTGCATTGATACTATGATGTTATATATGTATATATACATATGTAAATAGATCATAGTCGATAGAATTGCTATCAATAATATTTCTTTCTTTTCTTCTAAGCAAAAAAGAAAAAAAGGAAAAATCACATTCATCGAGGTGAAATGGAGTAAGAACAATTGGTGGGGATAATAACCCGAAGGATGGGAAGGGAAGGGAAGGGAAGAAGAGAAGAGAACTCTTAATGGATGATCGAACAAACGAGTGAGTAAATGAATGATTTGACTATTAGAAATTACATGTTTTTATACAATAATTTAGGTAAAGATGATGAGAGAGAGGGAGAGAGAAAGAGAAAGAGAGGGAGAGAGAATAGGTGTTCATATGAGAAGGGGAAAAAGAAAACAGAAAAAGTAAATAGAAAAAAAAAAAAGGGCGCTTTATTTTAATAACCGCCTCTCAATGAATTAAGTATATTTGGTATATGATAGTAAAGATAACAATGATTATTATTATCATTACTATAGTGATATTATTGTATTATCACTACTAATCATTATCATGAGCAGAATAACTATTCAAAAGACCGACACTCTTTACTATTTCATTGAAATAGTTTTGGTATACTGTAAATCATACAAAAACGCTTTTTGACTTTAACTCTTATTAAATGTAAAATGAATAAATTTCATTTTATTATTTTTTTTTTTCATCACTTCAATTCTTTCTTACTTCATTTTTTTTTTTTTTTTCAATTGAAAAAGATTTAGTTATGTATTTTTTTTTTTTTGAGCTAAATTAACCATTTAACTTTTTTTTTTTACAATATTTTAATTCAATAATCGATGGAATAATTGAAATTTATGACCGATATATTTTCAGTTTGTAAATTATACAATTATATTTTCAATCTATGATAATTGATAAAAAATTTTTTTATAATAGAGAAACAAAAATATTAAGAATATTTGTAAATAATATTTTGAAAAATTTTGTAATTTTTTTTGTTTTTTTTTTTTTCCTATTCTAATA
This sequence comes from Brugia malayi, assembly GCF_000002995.4. NCBI lineage: Eukaryota > Metazoa > Nematoda > Chromadorea > Rhabditida > Onchocercidae > Brugia > Brugia malayi. The sequence goes on along the minus strand of NW_025062476.1, from coordinate 11,906,878 downwards.
ATCTCTTTACTAATTATCTATAAAATGTAAATTGGAAATATTATTGCATTTTGAAGTAACCTTAAAAAAAGAAAAAATTTTTCATTTATGTCATTCATCGATTACTGAAATGAAATATTGAATGGCAAAAGAAATCAGAAAAGGAAGTAGTCAATTTAGATTACATTTAATTAATTATTGCAAATATATTATTAATTACGTCCATTTTTTATTGACTGCTGGAAAAATGGTAACGAATTGACCAATTAATTTTAGTTTTTTTTTTTCTTTGAACTGCTAATTAATTTAGTTTTTTTTTTTAATTATTTTTTATCTAAATTAACTATTTCACTTTTTTCTCACCAATATTTCAATTCAGTTTTTGATGGAATGAGTGAAATTCTCTTCCACAATAATATTTACAAAATTTACATTTGTGATATTGATAAGAAATTTTGGAGTGTAAAAACAAAATATTAAAACTTTTATTGAATGATATTTTGGAAAATATATATATATATTAATAATTTTTGCTAAATTTCCCTGAAAAAAATAAATAAAACAATATTCAATAATCGATGTTGTATCGTTCCGATTGGATATGTCTTTGTCAACAAATGCAAATCGATTAATAGTGACCCAATTATTGAATATTTAAAAAAATAAAAATAAAAATCATATGATATGAAATTAAAATGAAAAAAGGCTGAAGTGAAAATAGAATTGAGTAGGCGTAATTTTTAATAAATTTGATTAATTTCAAATAAATTTGACTATATTAAAGATCTATTTTTATTGAACAGATTTCTCTTCTTTTCTTTATTTATTTTTTTTTTTTTTTTTTTTAGTAAAATTAGATTAAAATTCACAATTGGTTACATTTGTTGCTTATTTGCGAGTACTTAAAATTCTTTTAAAATAATTTTTCTTCTCATATTTCATAATAATTCAATTTTTTGTGTGCATTTTTGTCATTTTGATCTAATTTCACTTTTATTTTAATTTCTGAACAAAATAATTTTCTTCTAATAAATTAATAATTTCAATTATGAATTAATGATTACTTGTAATTTTAATTTAATTAATGATTACTAGTATGCTTGCAATATTTATTTCTTTTTTAAAAAACCTTAATTGTCATTTATGTTACCTTTCATAATATGTTGCAGTAATTATTTCACATGTGCACAATTCATGCATAAAAATGATGTAACTTTAGAGAAATTAGCTAATAACAGAAAGCATTGAAAAGCTAATAGCTAATGTCATACTGTAGCACTACTAAATGTTCATTACTTAATAGCTGATAAGCTTCATTTGTATTTTCATTCATTTTAAAAATAAATTCATTTTCAAAGTTTGTTCAAATTTGCAATGCATAAAACAATCTCATACAATATATTAACAATACTTTGAACGCTATGAATTCTATAATATTTTGATTAATTGAAAATAAAACTTTTCATCCTTCTCCTTTATTTTAAATTAAATTTTTTTTTTTTGTCTTGTATTGTTGTTGCTTTTTAAATGTTATATTCATAGTTGGAAAACAAATTAGTGATTAATATCATAAATATTTATTGGCCAATATGAAATCCTACAAGTACCAAAAAACGATGGCAATTGCTATTTAAATTGTTTTTTCATTATTTACTTTGAATTGATTTTTTTAATTGTACATAACTATTTTATTAGGTATTATGTTGATAGATATGATAAAACATTGTTCAAATATAGGATAATTTTTTTTTTTTTTTTTTTTTATTTACATTTAGGATAATTTTCAAGACTTTTTAGGGATATTTCAAGATTTCAGAAACATTCAAGATTTTTTATTTTATTTTTTACATTCAGAATCTTTTGGGATATCAGTGAAACGATTTTCAATCTACTCATTATTGTATGAAAATGAAGTCAAAGTATGATCAACGTTCAGCTTGAGGTTTCAAGAATTTGTGTAGATGAGACGGAAATGTACCGTACCTATGCGGAACAATGTCTCCGGTGAGCAAATTGATTTTCAAGCTCTACCGTGAGAGACTATCCCGAATAGCTACAGTTTCGACATTAGCAGTAGTTTGGTGTGGGATATCTCGGGAGTAGCACAAGTGCAGTCGCTGCATCGGGTCTGTGATGTGAGCAACAACCAATTATACAACATATCACAGACGATACAACTACCGCTCCTTGAGGAGTTTCCAGGTAATCCAGGACCAATCAGGAAACGGAAGAAGGTAATCATTTGGTAACTGAATGACTTCGATACCAAGATTGGCTGCTTTTATAGGGAAATTTGAGGGCGTTGCTAAAAAATAGGCGCCATGTTATGTGACGTTTCCAGGAATTCCATTGGATCAGATCTATCGGTTTGTGGATCACCGGGATAAATGAAGTGGGGCATTTAACGGTAAACAAAATTGTTCTTTATCTCTGCTACAATCAATCTTATCTAATAGTGACCACTAGAGATGGAGTGACCAGTCCTCTAATTCTAACCATGTGGAACTCTTTTCCTAAGTACCATTCATTCAATCATTCAAACCTTCCAATCACGTCAAACAAATAAAGAAATAACCAAAAAAAAAACTAATTCAACAATTTCACACATTTTATAGACAAAAGAATGAAATATTTAAGTTTATTTGTATTATAAGTAGTTTGATGCAACCGTAAAATTAATTAATTTTAGCAATTGACATCAAAATAATGTAACTTTATAAAAATTATTCGAATCAGAGTGAATGAAAAAATGAAAAATTCCTTTACAAAATGATTTAAAGGACTACTGTCTCCTCTGTAATAATATCATATCAGTTTTTTTCTTAGATTCTGACAAATATGATTGGATGAAAGAAATAAATATTAGAAATTGAAAACATTGAATCTCATACTTCCAACAAATTCTATCAATGTATTTAATATTATCAATAATGCAAATTGAAGTTGCAAGAGCTAAAGTTATGCTATTTAAACAATATTATGTGCTTTCATATTTCCGAAAATAAACCAAATTGTTTTTCAATTTTTTAAAAGATTCAAAATATTTCGAACATAATATGAACTCAAAATAATTAGTTGACGATTAAATGAATTTAAATGTCAGATGTTTACAGTTAATATTCAGAATTTTATTGTCATTTATTCGTTTAAATATTTCGAAGGAATACATTTAGCTTCTCAAATGATTATAAGCATTGCAAAGCTTATTTATTATTTTAAAACAATTTAATAAACATAAAAAAAATTTATCAAAAAGAAAGAATGAAAGAATTGAAAATATAAAACTTTTGGAACTATTTGTGATATAATCGTTTGAGTTTATCGCAATAACAAATAATTAACTTAGTAATAGCAAATAATTAGTAAAAAATATGAAATAGCAAATTGTATTGCTTTTTTTTGTGATTGTTTTATTGAATGAAATGCATAAAATTTTAAATTATTTCTTATTATACAAAATTATTGAGAAACCAATTTTGTCATTCATTTCACAAATGTATTATTTGATTTGCTTTTTATTGCTTAATGTTTTTTTTTTTTTTTTTTCTAAATTTGACCCCTTGAAAACTGACCTTTTCCAAATTCTGTCCTCTCCAAAGTTGATCTGACCTCTAATATTGATTTTACAATAACTGTTAGCAACAAAATTGAGTTAAAAATTCTGTTTTTTCTATTTTCATTTTTTAAGCTAATCCTTTTTCTACATATTTTTTTAACATATTGTTGCCTTTTTTTCGTGAAATGATTTTTTTTTTAAGTGTCAAAAAAGAAAAATAAATAATGTTTTGCAACTTTTATATAAAAAGAAGTGATTTGTAATTGTTTTTCCATATTTTTCTAATTTATTCTGATTTTGAGGATTACCGCTGCAATGGATATCATTTATCAATCATTTAATATTTTAATTAAATTCAAAAAAACAAAATAAAAAAAAAAAATAATTCAACAATTTCATTAATTTTATAATCAACACAATGAAATATTCAAACTAAATATTCAATGGAATCATTGTAAATAGTTTTCGTGAAATTCTTAAAAATTTCTAATCTTAGTAAATACCCAAAACAATCAAAAAGGAATGTCTATGTGATATCTAATCTAATATCATCCATTGTGATAACATCATATCATTAATTTTTTTTTTTTGATCTAATGCATAATAAGTTAAAATTAATTGTTATTAAAAAAAAAGCAATAATAGCACTAATAATAATTATATGATCAACGATATTAATAACAAATTATTATTTAATAAATAATAAATGAAAAACAAAAATTACTTCATTTTTTAAATAATATTTTAAATTAGAAGCAATTATACAATAATAACTTTACTTTTAAGTTTTTCTATTTCTAAATTTTATAAAAATTTTAAAATTCCTGATAATATTAGATTTGAAATACTTTTTTATTTCATTTAACGATTGATTTTCGTTAGTATAATAATTAACGGACTAATTAATATCACTTTAATATAATTTTATGAATTACTTCAATGGAATATTGACAAAATAACAAATGTTCACTTGGATGAATAACTTTAATACAATTTACAAATGTTTAAAAAAAAAAAGAAAAGGAAATAATCAAATTTAAATGTTTATTGTTTATTTCTAAAATAATATTTCCAGCAATAATTACAAGTAATAACTCATATTCAAAATAGAGTGATAATATCTTAAGTTTAAACATACTTAGTAAAAAAATGCTTTGAAATGTTGTCACAAATATCCTCACCAATGATTTTCAAATTTTATATGATGTCTTATCATTCAATTAATGCAGTCATTTCTGTAAATAAAAAATTTGTTTTCAAATGTTTTATTAATAAATAATTCAGTATTTTTTCATCTTTCGATAATTAATGATATTAATTTATCATTTTAATATACTACAGCTTAGATCAAAAAAAAAAAGTGATATGATGTTATCACAATGGATGATATTAGATTAGGTATCACATAGACATTCTGTTTTGATCGTTTTGGGTATTTATTAAGATCAGAAATTTGTTAAGAATTTCACGAAAACTATTTACAATGATATTATTAAATATTTCATTGTGTTGATTATAAAATTAATGAAATTGTTGAATTATTTCTTTTTTTATTTTGTTTCACAGATGGTAAAATTATATATTTTTAACTTAAATAATTCTAACTTTTTTTTCATCCTTTAATTTTAAGTATTATTTATTCTTCTGCATTTATCCATAGCATATTAAGTAAATTCCTGGTTACGGAAAATTGATTTGGTTGCATCAGTAAATTCAAGTAGATCAAAGTGATCTATTTTTCTTACAATAATCGATAATCACTAATACAGCTTTTTTAACTTGTAATTATTGTTGGAAGTATAACCATTTTTACTTTCTCAAAATAATTTCAGATTGCAAAAATAGTAAACTAAAAAACTTTAAATTTCAAAGAAAAAAAAGAAACAAAAACAAAAAAAGGACATCAAAAGTTGTGAATATTATTACAGATTGGAAATTAAAGTCAGTCATTAAGTTTAAGTTATAAATAGTTTGGGTTAAAATCAAATTTTTCTATCTTGATTGTAAAACTTTAATATTACTGCTGCAGATAATTTTATTTATTTATTTTTTATTTTATTATTATTATTATTTATAACGGACAGGGAAAATCGGATAAAGAAGTGGAAAAAGGTTTTATTTGTTAAAATTTGCATTAAATAAGAATCAAAAACGGTTACATTTTATATAATAATAAGTTATGTAATTATTGCAAAATTGTTTTAAAATGTTTTTTGCAAATTACATTGTTCATTTTATTGAAAATCGATGGAACAAGTTAGACACTTCAATTAATTCTCTTTCATTTTATTTCAAACTGTCTCTCCTAATTTGCAGGTACTAATTTCCTGATAGAAATATTAATATTTAAATCGATAATTCAATTTTCTCTGTTTACTATGCAAAGTTAACAGTAGTGATATTGTTGATATTGTTGTCAAAGTGATAATAACTGATAATGAATTAAGAGATGAAAATAATACGTTTTGCTAATTTAATTTTAAATTGAATGGCTGATGGACAATCTAAACTATTTGATTATAATAATTTCGGCACTGTGAGTTCCAAATGATTCATTCACTCAACTTTAACTTTTTTAAGTAATTTATTAATTCTGAAAAATACAGTTCCATGCCTTTATTACAAATTTAAATAATTTTAAGTTCAAAACTTGAATAATGAAAATTTTGATGAAATAAATAATATCTAATGAAGAGTTGATATGTTCAAAGTTTCTTCTGTTTTACTATTTTTAGAATTTAACAAGAAAAAAAAAATAGTAAATCCTCAGAAATTTTATGTTAATATTAAGAATTAATTATTGATTTCTTCCTCACTTTCAAATTATAATTTAATCATAATTGAAATTAGAATTTTAAATTGATTTTAAATGTACAAAAAAAAAAAAAAAAAAAAAAAAAACTATTTGTAAATGTTGATAGAAATTTCAATTTCACAAATTAATAAAATATTAAAAAGTATTTTCTTTTTCTTTTTTTCTCTTTTTATTTTACCAAAAATATTTGTTACATTTGTCACCATAATACTTCACTTTTCTCTTTCTTTTTTTTATTCTTAATATCTTGATGCAGACAGTAAGAGTTGTTTACTGGTATGCAAATGTCCTTCTGACCCTACCGCCAAAATATTGTTTACCGAATGGACATACCGCGGAATTATGTAATATGTAGAGATGGAGAATCTCCATGTGTCATATATTTTCCATAATCTTTTTTTTTTTTTTTTTTTTTTCATTCCACTACATTCAATAATTATTTGATTAGAATAAGCAAATTGTTTTTTTTTTTTTTTTTTAAGTATTATACGGTGAACATAACAAATACCACAAATATTACTTTTAATAATAATAAAATAAATAAAAAAATGCTTCTAGTAGTAGTAATAATAAAAATAATAATTAATAACAATTATTTCAATAATAGTTGATAATAATAATAATAATAAACATTACTGCTACTATAATCATTAATTAACATTGATCTTTGATAGAATCTTAAAATTTTCATATAATCTTAATTGAAATGAATCAATTAGCATTTAATCGATCAAAAAAAAAAAAAGGCAAATCAATGGATGAAAATAAGAAGTTAAAAAAATCAAAAATTCATACATACATAATTTACAATTCCATATAAATAAAATTTTTTTTTCTCATTTAAACAAAAAGTAAAAGTATTTATTAATACCAATTTTCTTGTGTAAAAAAAAAAAGAAACAAACTAAATTAAGCAAGAAAATATAAACATTTTATGGTTAATATACACATATATCATAAATTATAACAGTAATTTTTTCGTTTCTCATAATAATAAAAAAAAAAAATTGATTTAAATAAAAATTAATAAGTAATTGTCGTATCTCTTAAAAAATTTCATTATATTTGTATAAATACCCTATTAAATTGTTAAAGAAAAAGCAAAATTGAAAAAAATTTTTTATCAATTTTTATTAATTCTTTTTTTTTTTTGTAGATTATCAATGAAAGATATCAATTGATAAGAGATTATGTACAAGTACAACGACACTGGCAATAGCTAACTGATAATGAAAGTGAACGATGTTCAGGTTGCATAATACCTTCAGGTGTGCAACTTGCACCTGCAATTTCAATTTCCATTATTACTCTATGCCATATTTTCAGAGATTATAGTTTGTGATAATAAAAGAATGAGTGAAAAAAAAAAGAAATAAAATTTAATAATAAGTATAAAATTATAATAAATGTAAAAGAAAGAAATTATTTTGTAATTGTAATTTCATAAATTTGCAATAATTTATAATTATGTAGCAATAATATTTTAAAAATTGAATTATTATAATAATATCTCATTTACATTCTAATTTGATATGAAAAATTTATTCAGTCGATGTAATTAATGCAGAGCACGGATTAATTAATTATCATTCGTTATATTTCACTAATTGAATGAGCACGAAGAGATTAAAGTTTATATATTTATATTTTAAAAAATTTAGGAAATATTATTGATAATTCTTGATTTCTTGGTTATATTATCAATATTTATTTATTAAATTAACCTAAAATATGTTAAATTTTCATTTTTTTGTAGCTTTTATCAAACAAACATTTCATATTCAATGCAAAAAGGAAGAAAAAAATAAAGGGAAAAAGTAAACAAAAAAATAAATTAAAACTTATTTGATCATTTAGCTATTTTTATAGATATTTTAAAGTAAAATATTCTTTTTCAGAAAAAAAAAAGATCTGAAAGCTATATAAATTATCATTTTTAACTTTTATGCTAATTTATATTCAATTAAAAAAAGAACTATAATGAAATAATGAAATTTGTGGTTTTTTTAAAAAATATTCAAAAATATGTATCGTTTAATAATATTTTCAGTTAAACAACGAATGCGAAACATTCATTAATGCCAAAAAAAATTTGTTGAAATTAAAAGAAAAGTTTTGATTAAATTAAATTTGTTACTTTACTTTCGGAATTATTTGCATTTTCATGTAACATCGATATGTGCAATTTTTTTTGTTCATTTTTCTTTATAAACCGTATTTTTTCTGACTAAATCGTTGCTTATAATAAAATAACCAATTAAAATTTTAATTTGATTCTTTGCAATCATAAATTTTTGACTTATTAATATTATCAATAATTTTATTTTTTATTTTTCAAATTATTTATTTATTTATTTTTCAATTATTGCAGTAATTTTCATTTTGCAATTAATTTCCATTGCACTTTCTTTTCTTATTTAGTATTTTTGTGATTTTACGCATTTATTACAAAATTTAAGTAACAAATAAATTAATTTAATATGTAAAGTTTCATTTATTATTCTCATTTTTAGCATACTTTTGCAATAAACAAATCAATTATTGTAGTAAATGTCATAAAACTTTTGTGATAAATGTTGTATAATGCTTTTATGATTATCATTTTGATAAATTATCATCATTATACATGTTAAATAAATATTACCTTTGCTTTTTAATAATATTATGTTTTCAAATGATATTTTACAAATGATAAATGATAATCACTATATATGTTATAAATATTACCTATGGTTTTTAATATTATTAAATTTTCAATTGATATTTTATAAATGATAATTATCATTTTAATAAATGATAATCACTATATATGTTATAAAATATTACTTATGGTTTTTTATATTATTATATTATCAAGTGATATTTTACAAATGATAAATGATAATAATTATTTTAATAAATGATAATCATTATATATGTTTTATAAATATTAGCTATGGGTTTTTAATATTATTAAATTTTCAAGTGATATTTTATAAATGATAATTATCATTTTAATAAATGATAACCATTATATATGTTTTATAAATATTACCTATGGTTTTTTAATATTATTATATTATTAAGTGCTATTTTAAAAATTTACTAACTTTTATTTCTGTAATTTCGTTTTTGTTTTTTGTTAATTTACATTTCTTTTTTTCTCTTTTTTCTTTTTCCTTTTTTTTTGCAGCTATTAAAAAATATACATTGTTTACGCATATGCCAAATGATGCAACCGCCAAAAAATTGTTTACCGCTTGGACACATCAATCGAAATGAGCAGAAAAAATAAAAGGGAATGTAATCAGATGGATAATAAATCTGACAGAAGAAAGAGAGGGAGAGAGAGAGAGAGAGAAATAAGTGAGAATAAGAAATGAGGGAGAAGAATATTTGAAGGTTACTTATTAATCAAACAATTTTATCAATTCAATTATTCAAATATCCTTATCTAGCAAAATGAATGGATAATAAAATGAGAAAAAAGATTGGAACAAATTGAATGATAAATTTTTAAGTTAAACTTTTTTGATGGATTTGAAATATATGATACAGTATTTATATGATTAAGTATTATCTGTTGATGAGTAATATTATCACTAATCAGTTTTGTTCCATTCTTTTGATATGCTTTGATAAGTAATCGTTTGATAAGTAAACCTATTCGTTCTTTTTATAATTTAATACTTGTTAATATTTTTTTTAATAAATGAAACTGAGAATGATAATATATTTTTTTGGCTAACAATGAAAATAAATATGAATGATGAAAAAAACATAATTAGAAAGTAACAAATGATATGAGCCTAATTTGAATTATAATAATAAAAGTAAATGATCAAAATTATAATAATAATAAATAAAAATAACATTGAAAATAATAATAAAATAATATAAAAATCTTTAGCAGTATTCAACATTGCGTTTCTTATGAGAATCTAAAATAAAAAATGATTAAAAAACTTTAATTAAATTAATAAAACATATGCAAAAAATCAGGTATTATAAATTTATGAATTTGTATTTAAGATTTGGATGAAATTATATTGTAGATCAATGGATTGAAAAAGAAATGTGTCTATAAATACATTCATGTTTATCATTTATTTGAATCTTTTACATAAACGATCGTTCATTTTGATTATTTTAATTCAGTTTAATCAGACATACAATAATTCATTTCAAATTCTATAATTAAAATAAGCAATCATCAATTTCAAATATTCCAAAATATTTTTTTGTTTTTTTTTTTTTAGATATGCTATCATATACATATGATTATTTTACCTTGAAGGTAGCAATAAATTAACAAAGAGTGGATCTCTTTAAAGGTAATCTGATTAAAAGCATAATTTAAATATATCTCAAAATGGGTATGTTAAAAATTTTTTATTGTTTTATTGCTTACACTAACTTGTGAAAGTCATCAAAATTTAATTTGAAATTTAAATTTCTCTACTTGAAATATATATGAAATCGGTAAAATACTCATATTGGAGGATTAATTAATGAGAAAAAAAACTAATTTCTTTCATACTTTCTATAAATTTATTGCAATTCATCAAATTTTAATTAAATATCAGCTGCTGGATACTCTGTATGTGATTTAACAAAATATTTTTGAGCAAATTAAATTGAATATGTAAAAATTTAAATAACTTTAGCATATTCATATGTTCCAAAAATCTGATACAATAATTTGGGGATTCAAAATTAATAAAAATTATATAATTTAAAAAAGGAAATAGAGAATGCAAATTCTTTTAATTACAAGTAGTAAAAAATTAAAAATTTTACAGCACTCTTTGTGGAATTGCATCGCGTACTTTTATTTTCGACTAATAAAGGAAATCAGCAATTAATTTTAAACCTAATTTAAGAAAATATCAACAAATTAATTTCTAATTTTACATAATTTATGTTCCTCTGAAAAATTTATAACTGAAATAGTAATTTGAAAATAACTCTGAAATATGATAAAATAACTTTTAAATATCATCAAATTCTTGAAGTTAATTACACCACTCTAACCTACTTATCAATTTCAGTAATTATTTTTTCATCTTCTAAATTAATTATTGTGTAATCTTTTAACAATGAAAATATTTTGAACAAAAAAAAGTTTTTGTTTAATGAAATTCAATTTTTTTCTTTCACTTTTGCTTCAAATATCAGTATTGATTGTCTGCAAAAAAAACTGTTTTTGTATTATTTGCAAAAAATTTGACTATTCAATAAAAAAATAATTTTAGAACTTTTATTATAAAACACTTTTTTTTTTATTGTCAATCATTTGCTTAGCCATATTTTTAAGTGTGCTGCAATTGTTTATGAAATGTTATTGCCCATTTCATATCTTCAAAAATGTCACTTATCATTGACACATTTCAGAAATCGTTTGTTAAATTGAAAAATGAAAACTGCAAAAAACTGCATAATAAAAACTAGTGATAATGATAGCTACTATAATATAGATTACATGACATTATTCTTAAATTATCATCCATAAATTTATCATTCACTTTCTTTATTTTAAAAAATTTTTAAATCTAAGAATTTTTGCAATTCTAAAAAGAGCTAAATGTTATACCTAAAATTCTACATCTAGAAAAATTGCTTTTAGAGAAAAAGACGATAATTTTTTTTTTTTGAAATACTATTATTAAAATGTACTCTAATGTTTGTAAAATCCGTAATTGCAATTTTTAGCAAAAAAAGAAAGTGAACATAACTTATACAATGAGATACTGAATTATTACGGTTATACAGGTAATATAAGTTATACAGTAAAGTAAGCGAGTAGAAATGAGTCAATAAGTAGTTGCTGAAATATCAAAATAAGTATTCAAAATGATGAAAATTTTTCAGTAAAGAAGCAAGTGAACAATTCTTTTTGCAATAATCACAGAACACAAATGAACAAATGCGAAATGGAGTAATTCATGGAGTAAATTAAAATTTAAATAGACAATTGAATAAATAAATAAATATATATTTATATTTAGGCAAGCTGAAAACTAATAACATAATAAATCAGCATATCTTATCAATGTACTTTATCACACTATATTATTCGATATGCCTGAGTTAAACATTAAATAAAATTATTTTAAATATTAAAATTGTAGTATGGCATAATTATCCTTCCTATTATCATTCTGATAAAATGAATTATGTGATGCAAACGAACTGTTTAACGATTACCATCACTAAGTTAATGATATGATAAAAAAGAAAAGTAATAATACATATATAATACTTCATAACAAATATTCACTAGATATCAAAATTTAAATGATATGACAAAAAAAATGACAAAATTTAAATGATATTTAAATGATATGATATCACATGAGCAATCACTTTTTCGTGATCACAGCAGTATTATTTTTTCAATAATAACATATGATTAATTAATATATATTACACAATGGCAAATTACTATGTTCTACTTTCATTCCTTTCTTGCATAGGAATTATTTTTGATAAAAATTCAAATTTGAAATTAAATCATTTAATGAAAAAATAATGCAATATATATGTATTAAATGCTGCCATTGTAAATCATCTTCAAATTTCGTGCGAAAAATTTTCCCATATATCAAAATCTCAATAAAATATAGTATCATAAAAAAACCAATTTAATTATCATATCGAATTTTATCTTTCTGAATTTTTCCGCACACAATTTTTTAATTTTTATATCATATATAAATATATGTATATGTATGTATAGAAAAAATTTATTTTGTCATATTTAGTGAATGATTTGAAAAGGTTATTTATTATATAATGTAAGTTCCATTTTATTTTCATTCATTCTACTTAAAGTTAAGTATTATTTATTTTTTTTTATGGTATTTACACTTTTATTAATTACTAATGGAATTATTCTTTTCAGTTGTAACTTTTTATAAATAAAAAAATTTTGTTTTCAGCTTTAAAATGACATATCAAATGTTATATTGGTGGATGACTTTTGTAATACTTCAATTTTGCTTCACGATACTACTAGCAGATGATCGTATTTCGGTTTATTTTAATTTAAATTTAACTATCAGACAAACATTACATTTCACCCAATGAAATCATACTTTTTGCGTTAATAAAGAAATTACTATTATAAAAATATAACACAAATTATAAATTTATTATACAAATATTCTGCTATAATACAGATGAGAATTGCGTCATATGATTTTACGGATTAGCTATTATCTCCACTTTACGACAAAAGGAAAAGCTTACTTATTGTGTGTGTAATAACAAATTCAGCTTTTCATCATCCAAAATTTAACTCTTATTTCAATGACGAATACACTTCAATAATTGCTTTAATAACAGATTTAAATAGATGTGAAATTTCACTTAGAAATGCTATAATCTTTAAAATTTGAAAAACGATATCTTCTAATCATATCACCTATCCTTCAATTTCTTAATACAGATAATTCTGATGCAATAAACGAGATGTAATATTAATACTGTTTCAAATGATTTTTTGCAGAGTAGTTCTCCTGCATCTATTCCGGATGGAACTTCTCCGCACGATGATAACAAGTCTACAGTTAAAGTAATTCATTCCAAAAACCAACTTTAATGATATTTGAATTTTCAACGAGATTTGAAATTTCATAGAACCACAATTTGAAATATAACCGTTATAATTTAGATATTTTACATGGATGAATCACTTAATCATGTTGCCTGTTCTTTAATCTCTTAATACTACGTGTAATCTTAATATAACACGGACGTTAGCAATGTCTCCTAATATGAATGTTTCAGAGTGTCACCTCATCCACTCGAGAAAAATTACTTCGGTATGAAAAAGACGGTCTTGTAGCCAAAGCAATACATTCTAGTGCTATCGCTTTATCCAATCCAGGAAGATTGCTTTCGTATGAGAAAGTCGATCTTCCAGTCAAGGTAATATACATTTAATGCCTACTCTATGGGTAATAAAATTATGTAAAACTGTATCTTTGAAATGTAATCATAATGAATGAGGAAATCATACCTAGCGGAAAAGCTTTTTGAAGTTACGTTACGCACTACGCTGGTAATAGTATCCGGTAAGATCATAAGTCAGACTACTCTTATGTTATTAGCTTTAGAAAAACTATCCTGGGAATGACAACTGCAATTTCTAATTTGAACAGATGGTTGAGAAACCTCTACTAAAAAGTTATCCGTCTACGAGAAGAATGTTCCAAACAGATCTACGACCTGGAAATTTCGCTATCATCATCCAGATTTGTTACGTATGAAAGAATAATTTCAGGTGTAAAGTGCAAGACCTTTTCTTTGATAGTTATACTTCAGGTGCAAAGAATGAGACCATTTTTGTGATAGATGCACTTCAAGTGCAAAGTATGAGACTACTTTCCTGATAGATGCACTTCAGGTGCAAAGGATGAGACTACTTTACTGATAGATGCACTTCAGGTGCAAAGGATGCGACTATTTTCCTGATAGATGCACTTTAGGTGCAAAGGATGAGACTACTTTACTGATAGATGCACTTCAGGTGCAAAGGATGAGACTACTTTACTGATAGATGCACTTCAGGTGCAAAGGATGAGACTACTTTACTGATAGATGCACTTCAGGTGCAAAGGATGCGACTATTTTCCTGATAGATGCACTTTAGGTGCAAAGGATGACACGCTTTCCTTCATTTAAAAAGATTTTGTGTAGGCTCAAAGAAAAATACAGTTCCACAGAAATTTTCAGCAATAAATGAAAGACAAATGTTACGACAGAGTGTTCTAGAAGAGAAGATAGCTTAACCGTGCACGAAAGATTCCGGATGCATTCAGGAGTTTGGTTATTCAAGAATGGCTCAGAAATTTTTGTTTCAGTAGCATCCTGAATGATCGTTTTACTAGATCTATCAGAGATCTGACTTAACAAAGCTCATCTTCATGTTCTATCCGGTTATCCGAT
This sequence comes from Brugia malayi, assembly GCF_000002995.4. Classification (NCBI taxonomy): domain Eukaryota; kingdom Metazoa; phylum Nematoda; class Chromadorea; order Rhabditida; family Onchocercidae; genus Brugia; species Brugia malayi. The sequence continues at coordinate 11,891,597 of NW_025062476.1, read as the reverse complement.
CAAAGTTAAATGGGAATTTTCTGTTATGTTCGAACCAAGACAAAAAAACAAAAGCCAAAGCTATGCTCAGACTGATTCATACTTCGAATAGTCAAATGTCAATCTACCACAATTACCTTCGAACTATCATGAATTAACATCATACTTTACTACGAAATTCAGGAAGAAGGTAGACTCAAAAAATATGTACCAGCTACATACTTTTCCGATCAAATAAATTCGAAAACGTTCCTATTCAGAAATTGATTTCATGATCAAAGCTGCTATTGACTTGCTGAGAGGTCATTCCGATCAAATTATCATTTCAAAAGTACACAATAAGCAACATATTGGATCTTTTCTAGAACAAATACCAGCTCATTAAGCTGATTTTGATGACATTCCAAGGAAGAAATTCGAAGTCAGCGATTTTGAAATTACTACAAAAAGGGATAACTTCCAGATCTATCATTTAAACCAGATTTACAGATACCTCTCCAACAACATTTCGACATTTCATCAAAAAATAGCTCCCTAGAATGCTTAGAATTCTCATCTACAAATTCAGGAAGATCGATGTAAGAAGATAAATGCTTATCAAGGATGTACACTAAGCTATTCTGTCTTGAACGAGAAACAGTTTTTCATCTTGCACGCAGTAAGTTCCAACAAAAACTTCGGCACATTCAAAAAAAAAAAAAGTGATGGATCAATCTAGCATAAAAGATTCAATTAGAAACAGACTCGAGCGATCCTAAAGGATTCTACAAAGTTTTGCACAGACCAATTTATCACAACTCTCTTATCACCTCAAATGGCTATTCTCTTCTCACACAAAGTCCTTCTTTCTCTACTAATAGTCTGAACAATTTCAATTTCTCTTCAGTGTCCACTGTTCAGGTAAAGGAACAAAATATTATTCAACAACCAACGAAAATTAAACTGGACTTAACTCCCAGGACTATAACTGATAAAATCTAGCAAAGTCTCTGGGCTTGATAGAATATCATCCAAAATCTGGAAGCGTGGAAGCCAAGCATTTCAAGCTAAATTTCACGAGATTATTGTGGAATTATTCGCTGGGATACAATCTGTGTAGCAGGAAAGGAGAGAAGTCCAATTGTTTACGCAAAATATTAAACTATGTTTACTCGATGCTTTCTACAACTGCAAGATTTTGCAACACTAATGACCGTTATTGTCCACAATACTTCTACCTAAGAGCTAATATGGTTTTTGTAACTAATAAAAACATCACAAACATGACATCTGTTCTGGAAATAATGTGACACTACAAAACGAAAGATTTGTAACTATGACCTTTGTTGACCTAACCAAACCATTTCACATCGTAAGCAGTGTGAGAGGGTTTATGGCTAATCTTTGAATGATTAGGATACCTCTTTCAAGTTTCTAAATGATCATATCCGGATAATCGGTGATGCGAAACAATTGCATGCTCGTAGCAGCCCTTCATATCATTCTTCAAAATGCTTCAAGGACTTACAGTATACTTCGATAAAGGGAACGGTATTTACATTCGATATCGTACCGACGGGAACCCTTCTACGCCATTTTGTCCAAGAGCAACTCTTCCGCCCATGTTACCCATAAAAAAGCGCCCTTGTAACGTATAACTACCTGCTTCGCAAAAATTATAGAGATTTTCAGACTGGACATCAATTTGAAAACAAAGGTTCTGTACTAACGACCACCATGACTAGATTACTGTCAGTCTCATGTCATCTTGTAGATTTATCTAAGCTTAAATTAACCCAGCAATTTGCATATTCAGGAAGTATCATTTTCTCAATCGTCAAGATCGACAAAAAGATTGTTAACAGAAAATGCATCTAAAACATTTGGGATACTCTATTAAAAAAAGAATGAAATAATAATACCTGTATAAAAATACCAGAATTAGTGCCTATAGAACTGTGCATTGTCCACTCATCTAAATCATACTGCTATTACCTGTAACTCGTTGAATGGTTCCGTTAGCCTTCCTCTCACCTTATCCAAAATATCTATTACAGTAAGCGTAATCAACATTACCATTCTCCAATAAGCAGAAGCTATTACTGTTGAATAAGTTAAGTTTTTTAGAATGAAAAATTGTCTTCTTAGAAAAGTTCACTCAGCAATGAATTCACTACTAACTGCCAACAATAGATATGTTTCAAAAAAGAGTACAAGAATTCTCTCTGAAATAATCTCTTAACCTTGAACACATCAACTATTCACTCTAACCTTAGATCAAGAAATTTGGTGACAGTCATTTGAAAAGTCCCTATCTTGTAAATTGTAAAGATAACATATTAATTGTAACACCTGGTAGGCAACTCTAATGTCATTCTATTGTGTCGTTTGCAACTTAATTCAACCACCAACTCATTTGCAACAAGCATGAATAAATCTATCATCATAAATAGTTTACAACAGTCAAATTGTTGAGAGTGCAAGCAGTTCTAATGTAATACGAAGATTAACATTATTTCAAGTGATTTTTTTTTTTCAGAACAACTTTCCAGCATCTATTCGGGACAGAAATTCTTTGCACGATGATAACCAACTTACATTTAAGGTAATATATCTCAGTGATTAGACTATCCATAATGACAGATTCAATTCATGGAACTGTGGAATTGAAAAGACAACCGTTATAAGTAATACAAGTAATTTTGATTTAATATGAATATTTAATAACATTATTCCAAATGATTTTTTTTTTTTTTTTTAGAAGAATTCACCGTCATTTGTTTTGGAACAAAAACCATCATCTAAAATCGGTTCCGCAGCTAAAGTAATACATTTCAGTGATTGTATTTTATTCATAACAGATATGAAATTGCATTGAATTGTATCATTGAATCATTGACATATAACTATAATAATTTAGGAAAAGAACATCTTGCATTGATTAAGTAAACGAAAAATGCTTTCTTGTGTCTCATAATAATATAAATTAATTTTGACATAATATGAATGGTTAATATTGCTTTAAATGATTTCTCTCAAATAATTTATTCAATATTCTTTGCAAAAACAATTATTTTAGTTTTTTAGATTAAGGTATTTAATAATTTTTTTGTAGTATGACATTTAAGATTACACGAGAATTCTTTTTAGATGACAAATCATATAATTCAATCTTATGAATACTTTTTTGACCACAACAGAGCACTTTTTATTTATTTCAAATTTCAAAGAATACTTTAGCTAGCTACAATAAATCATTTTCCACTTACATTTATTTTCATTAGAATTTGTATGTTTATTTTAGGTACCCAGAAAAAGACTACCAACGAAACAACGAGTTAGACTTGGAAATCGATCTAGGTTTCGATTTCGTCCACGAGGAAAATTTGGTTTATTGGCAAGCGTTGTTGGAAGTGCTGTTTCTGGGATTATCGATAACCTTCGAAAATAATGATTAATTCGACTTTTTTAATTTTCTCTATCGACTTTTTAAATGATACAATTGAATAAAGCATTTGAGAGTAACAACAATTTAATGATTTAACATTTTCCTTTATATAATTTTCACTTCATATTGTTCAAATTTTACTTTAAAATAATAGCAAATTATTTTTTATTTGAAAAATCCTTTCTAAGTCCATTAAAATAATAGCAAATTATTTTTATTCAAAAAAACATCCTGGAAATAATTTTCCTAAATAAAGTTATTTACTTATAATTCGAAATTTATTTTCAAATTTAACAAAATAATTGTTGATTGACAATAAATTTTTTGATTAATTTTTCGCACTGTTACTATTCAATATGCAATTATTTATCATATCAATTCTTCCTTTTTACTGATTTAAGTATTTTTTTTAAAACAAAAAAAAAAAAAAAAAAAAAAAAAAAACAAAAAACAAACAAACGAAAAAAAAATTCTCTAATAAAATTCAAAACAAAAAAAATTCTCTAATAAAATTTTTGTTTTGTGACAAAAAAATTACAAAATCTGATGCAAGAATTTGAGGATTTGAAATTATCACTTTAAAATTAAAATTAAAAACAATATATTCTAAAATAAGAAATGAAGAATAAAAATTTTTTGTAATTGTGAGTAATCAAAAAATAAAAAATATATAGCACTCATTATAGATTTATGTCAATTATTTTTATTTTGCATTGATCGAAGAAATCGTTACTGTTAGCTAATGGAAGAAATGTCAGAAAATTAGTTTTTTTTATTTTTCATAATTTATCTCTTTATAACAAAAAATCATTGTTGAAAGAATAATTTGGAAATAATTTTGAAATTTAATAAAATAAATTTTAAAGAGCATCAAATTCTCTGTTCTCAAACTCTTCTTCCTTTCTTATCAATTTCATCTCATGTTAATCAAAGAAATGACCTTCGACCTCTGAATTAATTATTTAAATTATTTTCATCAATATTTTAAATAAAAAAGACTTTCCCTTTAATGAAATTCAATTTTTTGTTTTATTTCAAATGTCAACAATTATTGACCATAAAAGAACTGTTTTTGTTTGCCAGGTATTATTGCAAAAGATATAAAATTGCCTTTTGCATGAAAATTTTTATTGTCAATCATTTGCTTAGCCATATTTTTAAGTGTGCTGCAATTGTTTATGAAATGTTATTGCCCATTTCATATCTTCAAAAATGTCACTTATCATTGACACATTTCAGAAATCGTTTGTTAAATTGAAAAATGAAAACTGCAAAAAACTGCATAATAAAAACTGGTGATAATGATAGCTACTATAATATAGATTACTACATGACATTATTCCTAAATTATCATCCATAAATTTATCATTCACTTTCTTTATTTTAAAAAATTTTTAAATCTAAGAATTTTTGCAATTCTAAAAAGAGCTAAATGTTATACCTAAAATTCTACATCTAGAAAAATTGCTTTTAGAGAAAAAGACGATAATTTTTTTTTTTTGAAATACTATTATTAAAATGTACTCTAATGTTTGTAAAATCCGTAATTGCAATTTTTAGCAAAAAAAGAAAGTGAACATAACTTATACAATGAGATACTGAATTATTACGGTTATACAGGTAATATAAGTTATACAGTAAAGTAAGCGAGTAGAAATGAGTCAATAAGTAGTTGCTGAAATATCAAAATAAGTATTCAAAATGATGAAAATTTTTCAGTAAAGAAGCAAGTGAACAATTCTTTTTGCAATAATCACAGAACACAAATGAACAAATGCGAAATGGAGTAATTCATGGAGTAAATTAAAATTTAAATAGACAATTGAATAAATAAATAAATAAATATATATTTATATTTAGGCAAGCTGAAAACTAATAACATAATAAATCAGCATATCTTATCAATGAACTTTATCACACTATATTATTCGATATGCCTGAGTTAAACATTAAATAAAATTATTTTAAATATTAAAATTGTAGTATGGCATAATTATCCTTCCTATTATCATTCTGATAAAATGAATTATGTGATGCAAACGAACTGTTTAACGATTACCATCACTAAGTTAATGATATGATAAAAAAGAAAAGTAATAATACATATATAATACTTCATAACAAATATTCACTAGATATCAAAATTTAAATGATATGACAAAAAAAATGACAAAATTTAAATGATATTTAAATGATATGATATCACATGAGCAATCACTTTTTCGTGATCACGGCAGTATTATTTTTTCAATAATAACATATGATTAATTAATATATATTACACAATGGCAAATTACTATGTTCTACTTTCATTCCTTTCTTGCATAGGAATTATTTTTGATAAAAATTCAAATTTGAAATTAAATCATTTAATGAAAAAATAATGCAATATATATGTATTAAATGCTGCCATTGTAAATCATCTTCAAATTTCGTGCGAAAAATTTTCCCATATATCAAAATCTCAATAAAATATAGTATCATAAAAAAACCAATTTAATTATCATATCGAATTTTATCTTTTTGAATTTTTCCGCACACAATTTTTTAATTCTTGTATCATATATACGTATATATTTATAAATAAAATATATACATTTATAAATAAAATTTCTTTTAATATATTTTTGGATGGTTTAACACGCTTATCTACAATATAATGTAAGCACCATTTTATTTTCATTCATTCTACCTATTTGACAAAAAATAAGTATTAATATGAAATCATTCTTTTATTCCATTTAGACATTCATTAACTGCTAATGCAATTATGATGAAATTATTTTTATCTAATTTATGCAAATAAGACAAGACTGAAAAAAAGAAATCACTTTCGGCTTTAAGATGACATATCAAACGATGTACTGGTGGATGACTTTTGCATTGCTTCAATTTTGCTTCACGATACTATTAGCAGATAATCAAATTTCGGTAAGTTTTAACTTGCATTTATATTTAAACAATTTAACTATCAGACAAACATTACATTTCACCCAATGAAATCATACTTCTTGCGCTAATAAAGAAATTACTATTATAAAAATATAACACAAATTATAAATTTATTATACAAATATTCTGCTATAATACAGATGAGAATTGCGTCATATGATTTTACGGATTAGCTATTATCTCCACTTTACGACAAAAGGAAAAGCTTACTTATTGTGTGTGTAATAACAAATTCAGCTTTTCACCATCAAAATTTAACTCTTATTCCAATGACGAATACACTTCAATAATTGCTTTAATAACAGATTTAAATAGATGTGAAATTTCACTTAGAAATGCTATATAATCTTTAAAATTTGAAAAACGACATCTTCTAATCATATCACCTATCCATCAATTTCTTAATACAGATAATTCTGATGCAATAAACGAGATGTAATATTAATACTGTTTCAAATGATTTCTTGCAGAGTAGTTCTCCTGCATCTATTCCGGACGGAACTTCTCCGCACGATGATAACAAGTCTACAGTTAAGGTAATATACCTAAGTGACTACTTTATTCATCGGTTCAATGAGATTTGAAATTTAACAGAACCGTAATGTTGAATTATAACCGCTATAATTTAAAAAACGATACTTTACGTGAATCACCTAATCATGTTACCTGAACTGTATTGAAAATACTAGTAATTCTGATATAATATGAATGTTAACACAATTTCAAATAATTTTTTTCAGAACAGCTCTCCTGCATCTGTTCCGGACGGAAGTTCTTCGCACGACAACGATAAACATACAACAGAGGTAGAGGCAATGTACCGCAGCAATTACTTTATTGACCGATTTAACGAGATTTGAAATTTCATAGAACCGTTACTAGGAATTTTAGAAAACGATATCCTACGTGAATCACCTGATAGTGTTACCTGTTTCTAACTAAAAATACTAGTGATTCTGATGTAATATGAATGTTAAAACAATTTCAAATGATTTTTTTTTCAGAGCAGCTCTCCTGCATCTGTTCCGGACGGAAGTTCTTCACACGATGACAATAAGCCTACTACAGAGGTTGATCAGTTTGACGAAATTTCATAGACCGCAATTATGAATTATTCACCTGATCATGTTACCTGAACCCTATCAAAAATACTAGTGATTCTGATGTAATGTGAATGTTAACACTGCTCGAAATGATTTTTTTCAGAGCAGTTTTCCTGCATCTGTTCCGGACGGAATTTCTTCACACGACGACAATAAGCCTACTACAGAGGTTGATCAGTTTGACGAAATTTCATAGACCGCAATTATGAATTATTCACCTGATCATGTTACCTGAACCCTATCAAAAATACTAGTGATTCTGATATAATATGAATGTTAACACAATTTCAAATAATTTTTTTCAGAGCAGTTTTCCTGCATCTGTTACGGACGGAATTTCTTCGCACGACAACGATAAACATACAACAGAGGTAGAGGCAATGTACCGCAGCAATTACTTTATTGACCGATTTAACGAGATTTGAAATTTCATAGAACCGTTACTAGGAATTTTAGAAAACGATATCCTACGTGAATCACCTGATAATGTCACCTGTTTCTAACTAAAAATACTAGTGATTCTGATATAATATGAATGTTAACACAATTTCAAATAATTTTTTTCAGAGCAGTTTTCCTGCATCTGTTCCGGACGGAAGTTCTTCACACGACGACAATAAGCCTACTACAGAGGTTGATCAGTTTGACGAAATTTCATAGACCGCAATTATGAATTATTCACCTGATCATGTTACCTGAACCCTATCAAAAATACTAGTGATTCTGATGTAATGTGAATGTTAACACTGCTCGAAATGATTTTTTTCAGAGCAGTTTTCCTGCATCTGTTCCGGACGGAATTTCTTCACACGATGACAACAAGCCTACAATAGAGGTTGATCGATTTAACGAAATTTCATAGACCGCAATTGTGAATTATTCACCTGATCATGTTACCTGAACCCTATCAAAAATACTAGTGATTCTGATGTAATATGAATGTTAACAGTGCTCCAAATGATTTTTTTCAGAGCAGTTTTCCTGCATCTGTTCCGGACGGAATTTCTTCACACGACGACAATAAGCCTACTACAGAGGTTGATCGATTTAACGAAATTTCATAGACCGCAATTATGAATTATTCACCTGATCTTGTTACCTGAACCCTATCAAAAATACTAGTGATTCTGATGTAATGTGAATGTTAACATTGTTCCAAATGATTTCTTTCAGAGCAGCTTTCCTGCATCTGTTCCGGACGGAAGTTCTTCACACGATGACAATAAGCCTATAATAGAGGTAGAGGTAATGTATCCCAATAATCACCTTACTGATCGATTTAACGAGATTTGAAATTTCATAGAACCGTTACTAGGAATTTTAGAAAACGATATCCTACGTGAATCACCTGATAGTGTTACCTTTTCTTAACTGTAAAAAATATACTAGTGATTCTGATGTGAAATAAATGTTAAAACAATTTCAAATGATTTTTTTAGAGCAGCTCTCCTGCATCTATTCCGGACGGAAGTTTTTCGCGCGATGACAATAAGCCTACAACAGAGGTTGGTCTATTTAACGATATTTCATAGAACCGTAATTATAAATTATAACCGTTATAGTTTAGAAAATGGTTTGTAACTACGTGAATTACCTGATCATGTTATCTGAACTCTATCAAAAATGCTAGTGATTCTGATGTAATATGAATTTTAACAGTAATATGAATTAACAAATCGTTTCTTCCAGGGGGTTTTATCGTCATTCGTTCTGGGAGAAAGGCCTTCATTTGGTGACTTCGATTCGGGTGATAATGTAATACATTTTAGTTATTAGTTTATTCATAATTTTATTGAACCGAATATGAAATCGCATTGAATTGAATTGAATCACTGAAAGACAACTGTAGTAATTTGCCAAGAACATCTTCCAATGTTTATGTAAATGGAAAATGTTTTATTGTATTATCTGTCACATGATAATATAAATTAATTTTGAGATAATATGGATGGTTAACATTGCTTTTTATGATTTCTTTCAGATAATCTATTCGAAAATATTATTCCTTGCGAAAATAATTCCTTTAGATTTTTAGATTAAAGTATTCAATAATTTTCCCGATAGTAGGGCATATAATTTACACATAATTCAATCCTATGAATACATTTTTTTTAACCACTGCTGAGTATGCATTTAATTTTTTTAAAATATGTATGTTTAGATACCCAAGAAGAGAATACCAACGAAACAACGATTTCGATATAGGGAGCTAAGGAATATGCTTCAATTTGGTTTGCGTGAAATATTAGAGTTATTGTCAAGTTTTATTCAGGATACCATTTCTGGAATTATTGATCGGTTTCAAAATTATTGAATAATTTTTTTTTTTTCGTTTTTTTCTATCGAAAATTTAAATAATACGATTGAATAAAGCATTTGACAGTGATAACAATTCAAAAATACTTTCATAACATTTCACTGACATTTTTCCCTTGCATAATTTCAGCAACGAATAACGAACTATTCAATTTTTTTTCAAATTATTCAATCTTATTAAATGTTGTTGAAATTTTACTTTAGAACAATTTAAGGAGAAATGCTTGCAGATTGTCATGGTATTTAAAAATTATCCTTTCCAAACAAAATTATTTGCTCATAATTCGCAATAATGATTTTTAATTGGCAACAAATTTTTCAATTAATTTTTTACACTGTTACTATTCTATATGCAATTATTTATCATATCATTTCTTCCTTTCTATTGATTTCAGTATTCGTTTTTCTTATTTAAATGTAATGTTGCATTTTAAAAAGTGAAAATATTTCAAAACAAAAAAAACAAAAAATGAAGACATTCTTTAACTAAATTCTTTTTTCCTCTTTCTTCTTACTTCAACTTTCCATAATTAACCATAAAAGAATTGTTTTTCATGTTATTTGCAAAAAAAATTTGCATATACTAAGCATAAAAAATTCTTTAAATTTTTATTATAATACACTTTTAGAATAGAAAAAAAAAAAAAACAGAAAACATTTTTTTTTTTTTGACTAACAAACGAAAGATATAAAATTTCTTGCTTTTTTTTATGAAATTTTTATTTTTCATCTTTTGCTTGTTCAAAAATTTTAGTACGTTTTTCCAAATTTGCTTTTCCAACTTTCATTTCCTCAATATATTGCTTTTCGTTGATACCTTCCAGAATCCATTTACTGAGATTTGAAATTGCAAGAAGGATGCATAATAATATACTAATAATAATTATTATTATGTAACATAGATGTATTGATTTTAAATCATTTTTCATACGTGGCATCTGTAATTTTATTTACTTCATTAAATTTTAGACTTTTTTACTTTATTAAATTTATTTTTACTTTATACTTATATTTTTACTTCATAAAAACTTTATTAAAAGAAAAGAAAAAACTAAAATATACAACTCATTTTTTTTTTAAATTTTGTCAATTAATAACAAGCTTTGTATTTAAAATTAACACATTTATTTTATTGTTTCCAATTTAAGCAAAAACTGAGGTTGTATGAATGAATTTCTTATAGAGAAAAAATTTATGTAACATTATATAATTGAAATTATCAGTAGAAAAGAAGAGAAAAAAGTGAACCAACATAATTTAAACAAAAAGGTAACTAAATGAATAAATACCTATATTAATTAACAATTAAATAAACAAGTAATAGCAGAATTGGACGAGATGAATAAAAAATAAACTATAATTACAAAAAAAAAAAAAAAAAAAAACTTATAAAACAATCATTATCATACCAATGTGTTACATTGCATTATGCTATCTGATGCTATTGATGCCAAGCGATTTCTACAATGATCCCTGAAATAAAATTATTTGAAATTATTGAAATTCAATCGAAATATTAAAGTAATAGTAAAAAATATTGTAATTTCATCTTATAAAGAATTATTTAAACATTGATATGGCAATTATTGCTGATAATCAATTGGTTAGTAGAAATATATTTCTGAATATGCATATAGGTGTTACTATAAACAATTTGTTAATTTTAAATTGTTGTCAATTAATTTGATTAGAATTTCTCCTATTGTCTTTGTGTTTTTCTGTTTCTTTTTTGACTTATTTGAAACTTTCAAAATCCTTAATTTCATTTTGAAATTTCAAACGCTAATTATAAATGACTCATCTTATATCAAGTTAATTCATTCCATTTTATTTTAAATTTAATAATCTTAATTTGATTCATATTAATGAATATAAAACAAAAAATCAAATACCATTTTTCATTTATATAATGCTGGATGCTTCGTTCGGTAAAATTTAAGGAATAAATATATGGTAGGATTAAATGTTTTGGGAATTGTTGCCAAAATAATGCATTACGATTTACCACGCAACAATTATATTTTTCCCAAAATTCCAAAACTTTTTTAATTTTTTTTTTATCAAAAAAATGGAGATAAAGTTTTTAATATCTTTCTGAAAATTTTAAAAATCATTTTGCCAAATTTTTTGTTGTATTTTATAGATAAATAATCTGCTAAAAAAAAGGAATAGATTGGAAATTTTAATTTCATTTTTATTCAGAGTGACTTATTTCTTATTTAAAAATATTTCAATTTTTAACATTATTTTTACATCCACTAATTTTCAATTACTAATAAATAATTAAATGAAGATTATACAAGAGCCACGTATGAATTTCAAAAAAGAAAAATGCAAAAAAAAAAAAAAAAAAAAATTCTCAGAAAATTAAATTTAAAACAATTGCCTCTTATTTGTATAATTTTGCAAATCTAAAGCAAAATTTCTTGCTTGTTTTGTGAAATTTATTTAATAAAAATTATTGCCGAAAATTATTTATGAAAACGAATAGAAAAAAATCCTGCAAAAAAAGAAAAAAACGTAATTTTTCTAAATTTTTTCTTATATCTCAAATAATAAAATGAATAAAAAATTTTTTTTTTTTTTAGTACCTCAAGTAATGAAATGAGTTGTATTCCATTTTGTGCAATTTTTTCAGCTTCATACGATGCTATTACAATCCATGCATTTAAGAAATCATCAGTCATTATAAAATTATTTGATGTAAACTGAAGTAAAATAAAACAAAACCATCTAGCCAGAAAAAAAGTGAGAAAGAGCAAAAAATGAAAATAAAAAATGCAAATGGAATACTTTAACGAGAAAATTAGTTTACTGGTAGTTGATCTTCTGATGTATTTTTATTTTGTTTATTAATCTATTATTATTATTATTATCATTACTTATTATAATACAATTACAACTTACAATTCGAACTTGAAATTGGCTTTGAAGTAAAGAAGGAAAAATAAATATTATTGATATGAGAAGTATTATTAAATGCAAAAAACACATAATATATCGTTTATACCTTTAAAAAATAGGAAAAAAACTGGTACTTCTAACTTATGATATATTGAAAAAAATTTTTTTTTCATTTAAGAATGTGATAAGAAATAATAACTGTTAAATATATGTTGTCATAGGATTGATGAAAATTTTGAAGAAATAATATAAAATTTTAAATCGAAATATTATTCGTTTATAATTGTTTGATTGTTAAATTTTTTTTAATTTAAAAAATTTGATAAATACTAGTACTTTTCTTCTGGTCCAGTTAAAATCATAATCGCTGCCATAGCAATCATTATTAAAGATGGTGAAATTGGAATGGTTCCATTTATAAGATATCGATATTGTTTGTAAAAATACTCATCAATCGATCGTACTAGTCGTTTTGTTGCAATCTGAAAATTTATCAATTATTTTTATTTTATTAATATTATTATCATTGTTAATATAAATGTTGTCACTATTATTGCTATTGCTATCATTATCAATATTAATATTGTCATTCATATTATTATCATTTTTAATATAAATGTTGTCACTATTATTGCTATTGCTACCATTGTCAATATTAATATTGTCATTCATATTATTATCATTTTTAATATAAATGTTGTCACTATTATTGCTATTGCTATCATTGTCAATATTAATATTGTCATTCATATTATTATCATTGTTAATATAAATGTTGTCACTATTATTGCTATTGCTATCATTGTCAATATTAATATTGTCATTCATATTATTGTCATTGTTAATATAAATGTTGTCACTATTATTGCTATTGCTATCATTATCAATATTAATATTGTCATTCATATTATTGTCATTGTTAATATAAATGTTGTCACTATTATTGCTATTGCTATCATTGTCAATATTAATATTGTCATTCATATTATTATCATTTTTGTTGTTATTTATCATTAATACTATTATTTTCCTACCGTTGTTATTACTATTATTGTCATTATTATTATTATGCATTGCTTGTTATTATTATTGCTACTACTATTATTGTTATCATTTATTATTAATGTTATTATTATTATCCATTTTAGAATACAATACAAAAAAAAAAAAAAAATCATTATATATCTGATTATTACATCGTTCGCATTAATTTATTCACATTTATTTCCAACTATATTAAAATTTCATCAATTTAAATTCATTCATCAGTTTGATTACTTCATATTACACATAAATTTATGTGTCTGTTTTAAACGCTAATATAAAGTAATTTAAATACATCCATTTTAATTATTTATTCCGCATTCTATCTTGTTAACTATTGAGTGTACAAAAGAAGAAAAAAAAAAAGTAAAAGCATTAAATTTTTAAAGATCTATGAGAAGTCTTACAGATAACTGCGACATAAAATCACTTTTGGGAATATTTGAAATTTTTTTAATACTTTAAATTAGTAATAATTAGCACTAATTAGTTGTACCAAATGAGCGTATTACATCAGCTTACTTTGATCAATTTTTAACTATTGAAAATAAAAGAAATATTTAATAAAAGTTGATTTTTTTAAATTTAATAATAATAAACAAAAATATTTTGCTTAATGATTTTAATTACTTTTAATCATTAAAACAAAAATTACATCCAATAAATAATAAAATATTTAAATTTTTTAATGAAAAAGAAAAGATAATTTGAATATTATTACTAAAAAAAAAAAAAGGAAATACAATTTATATATAATAAAAAGAAAAAAGAAAATATTAACAAACCGAATTTTGTATTCGTAAAAAATAATTACGCTGCGTAATGAATGCATTAATTGGTGCATCAGGTGAAGCATTTATTGATTGAAGGATTATTGCAAGAAGTAAGAAAACAATTAAAATTAGCAATGATTCTAACGTGATCACAGCGTACGTGTAAGGTCGACTATGTATACCACGTTGCTGAAATATCAAACGTAATAAGCTAAATAATTTTTCGTCTTTTTTTAAACTTATGATTTAATTAAGTTTTAATCTTAATTTTTGATTTAAAAAGTCAAATCGATAAGATTTTTCTAAAATTAAATTTCAAACTCAATTTTATCAATAATATTTACTATACCTAGCGTATAATAAATTAATTATGGAAAAAAAAAAAAAAAAACGATCTTTTTAAATTATAAAAGTACTATAAAAAAAAATTTATATTTAATCAAAGATTTCGAAAATATTTTAATTAAAAAATTAATTGAAAAATAAAATTTTTATAAGATTAGTTTCTTTATCATTTAAAAATTAACAAACTTTTCTTGTTTTTTTTTTTTTTTGCAAAAATTTACAAATTGGAATTCAGAAAAAAATACCAAAAGAAAATTATTTCAAAAAGAGATAAAAAAAAAAATTAAAAAATATTAACTTTACATCCAACTTTATACCAATAACAAAGTTCCACATCTAAAAATGGTACTGATGAAATATTTTTTTGTTTTTCACGAATAATTCTTTGCTGTCCACGATTGATATAAGGTGGTAAAATGATCTGTTGAAGTCGTTTTGGCTTCTCAAATTGATGCATTTGCTAAATTTTACATGAAATTCAAATATAACAAAAAAAAAAAGGATGGAAAACGAAAAAAAACACACTGATAAAAGCATTCAATTCATAACACTTTTATAATTTCAATAATTTTATTATTTCAAAATTATAAATTATACAAATATGCAAAAAAAAAAAAAAAAAAAAAAGTTATGCATAATTTATCAGATTTATTTTTCCCTTTTTTTTTTTTCAATTTATTAAATAAGCATCTTTTTTAAACAATAATACAATAGATAATTTAAGTTTTTTTTATTAAAAAAAAATTTTATGAATTTTATTTTTCTTCGATAACAAACAGTACGAGTTATTAATTTCAAAAAAAAAAAATACAATTATTATTGATATGTGTTGTTGAATTAATTGTTTTAATTAGATTATAAACTGTTTAATTACTTTAATTATATTACAAATTATCTTTTTCTCACTTATATCTTTCTAATGAAGTATTAGTTTTACTCATCCCATTAATTTGATAAATTCGATTTTATGAAAAACGAAGCTTTTTTCTGTTTACCTTTTGATGAAAAACTTTTATTAAATTATTAAAAAAAATTTTATTAAAAAGTCCACCACTTCTTATTTCTATTTTTATTAAAACTAAAAAAAAAAAATTTGTGTCATTAATTGACGCAGTAATCTTTTTCTTTTATTATTCAACAATAAATATAAATTACAAAAAAAAAAAAACGAAAGGTAATCATACAATCATACATAAAACATAAAACTTTTCACAGTAATTTTTGCAAGCTGTGCTCAAAAAATAATTTTAGTTTTTTTTTTTTTTTTTTTTGAAAGATTGATTGAAAAGAAAGATATATTTTAAAATTTCACTTTTTTGAAAATTTCAAGAAATTATAAATTTACAAATTTTTTTTTTCATTTTCTTATCTTCAGTTTTTCATTTTTGCAATGAGTTTATTTGAAAATAATAAAAAATACAATGATTGTGAAATAATTTAATTTAAAATAATTATTATTTAAAAAAGATTAAATATTGCCTACCAAATTAATTTACATATAGTCATTTCTAAACGGTATAAAAAAAGGAAATGTAATGAAAAAGTATAAAATAATTAATAACATTCTTATTTGTTAAACAGTTTGCATATATTTAATAACAATAAAAATAGAATTAATTTGGGATAATAATTTTAAAATAATAAAATGCATAGCATTCATTTTAGCAAATATTATCAATTCATGCAGAATAAAAATACGAAAAACATTGTTTAAAAAAAGTATTCAAATTCAACAAAATATCTTTTCAAAAAAAAAAAAAAAATATGGCTGAAAAAAGAAAAAAACAAAAGACTTAGTTTTGAAGAATTTTTATGGCTAAAAAAATTTTTTGACAAAGAGACAAAAATAAATTACTGAAAATATTTTTGAAAGGAATGAAAATTTATGCTTTAATTATTGACTTTCGCTTTTTATTTATCATTTCAAAAACTTTTTTCAAAAAAAAAAAAAGAATGAAAAATTTTTAAATAAACACAAAATGACAGATTTTTTTTTTTTTTAAAAAAAAAAAGAAAACAATTAAAATAAAAGCAATCCATTAATTGTTGGAATGCACAATAAAATTTTATTAATTCTACATTTTGGAATGATAATAAAATCGAACATAAAAAAAGAAAAAAAAAAAGGAAAACTTATCAATAAATCTACAACAATGAACAAAATTTATAATTAATTAAAATTAAAAAAAAAGACAATTTTTTTCTTTTTGAAAATATCAATTTCAAAATTTTGTGAATAAAGAAAATAATAATTAAATGATCATTTTTTAAGAATCATTTTATTTAAAACAAACCAATTTAGTTTTTTCTAATTTTTTGCGTTTATATAAAGTTTTTGCATTTAATATATATATTAATTTGTATTGATTAAAATTAAAATTATTAATATAATTTCATCAAAATTTTGATATTTCTCAATTCTCTCTTTTTTCTTATCAACTCTAATTAGATCCTTTCAATAGTAAATCATTTTAATTTGATAGAAATCGATCAAAAATCTTAAGAAGAAACTGCTTGTCAATTAGATCAAATACAACAATTATAATTTAAAATATTAAAATTAAAAATATAAATTTAATAGCGAAGAGAAAAAACACACAAATAAAGTGTGAAATTTTAATAAATTATAGTAATTATACACACAATAAATGCACGAATTAAAAAATATGTTTGGTATGCATTCTAAATATTCCAAAATTAAAATATAAAAATTCAGTGTTGCTGAAAATGAAAAGTTTAGAATTGTAAAATTTTAAGTTTTTGTATAAGTCATTTTGAGCAACAATAAATTTACTTCATTATCACATCAATAAACTAATAAGATCATCATTATACACTGCTGATCTTATCATATAAATTTAGGATTAACAAATTTGAATTTTAAATCTTTTTTTCTTTCTTTTTTTCAAATTGATCTGATATTTCAATATTTTAATAGCTATATAAAAATTATCCAAACATAATTAATTTTTTCAAATTTTCGAAAGAAAAAAAATTTCAGCATCCTAAATGATAACAAAAAAATAAAATAGTTAGATAAATATTAATGAAATCTTTTATTGTCTTTTTTCATTTTTTAAAAAAATTTTTTTTTCACTTTTTTTCTTAATTTTTTATTTTCAATTTTTAATAAGGACGATAATATCCAGGTGGTCCTAATCTAATTTCACCATAAAAATTATTAGCATCCTGAGTATGTGACATATAAGATGGTCCACTAAATGAACGACGAGAAATTGGATGCCGTACAGACGGTGATGATATTTCTTCATGTTGTTGTGCACCAGGTTTTGAAGCAACCTAAATAAAATGAGTGAAATTAATTTAATTATAAAAAATATTCAAAATAAAAATTATTTAAAAAAAGAAAAAATAAATTGAAAAATAATAATTTCATAAATATAAAATGTAAAATTAATTTAAAAATAATTCTTTTATTCTAAAAAAAAAGCAAAGTTATAGAAGAAATTTAATAATACTATTTATGAGTATATAAGTTATTATTTAATCATAAATGAAAGATAAGTTTGAAAAAGAAAAAAAAAAAACCTTCTTTTTTTGGAAAGAATAAAGTATTTAACTTAGAGAATCATTCTTAATAATAGTTTTTTTGAAAAGAAAAAAGAAACACACTCTCTCAAATATTTATAAGTACAAAAAAAAAAAGACAAAAGTAAAATAAAATATTTACTTTAGAGAATCATTTAAGTATTTACTATTTATAAGTACAAAAAAAAAAAAAGATAAATGTAAAATAAAATTTTACTTTTAGAGAATTATTGTTGATAGTAGTTTTTGAAAACAAAAAAAAAAAAAAGATCTTTTTTCTTTTAAATATTTACTATTCATATGTAGAAAAAAAAAAAAAAGATAAAAGTAAAATAAAGTATTAACCTTCGAGAACCACTCTTGATAGGTAGTTTCACCAACACCTTTTGGAATTTCTTCCAATGTATTTGGTGAACTTTTGCTAGTGGTACCATTTTGTGAAGCTGTTGTTGCTTGTGAAAATTGTCTACTATGTGTCGCATGATATGCTGCATTCTCGAAACCACTTTTTTTGCTATTCATCGGTGAAACAGCAACTAAATATATACAACAAAAATAAAAAATTTGTTTTTTTTTAATAAGAAAATAATTTTCATTTTATATTTAATTTATACTTATTTAGATAAATGAATGAAAAAAAATAATATATTTTAATTTATCAATAAAATAGATTGCTTCATTAAAATAACATACGAGTATTATTGCAGCCATAACCATTCATTGGATAATGTACATTGTAATTATTCTGAAAAAAAAAAAAAGAAAAGAAAAGATAAAATGAAGAATAAAAAAGAAAAAAAAAATGATATAATTTAAGAACTGATTAAATGATTGAAAAAAGATAAGAAATAGGTTATCATATACAAATAAATATTGTTATATCAATATAAAGTTTATTGATAGTAATCAATTAATAAATCGATTTTTTTTTTTTAAATTAAATTGTCAAAATTGTTAACTATAATTATTTTATAGCATATAGTAGTAGTAGTATTACCAATTTATTTAATATTAATTACAAATTTTGAAAAATATGCACATTAAATATTTCTTATCAGAGATTGGTATTAAAAAAGAAAAAAAAAAAAAGTGTAATTAACTTACAAAATTATCCGATCGCACCTTTCGTGAACGACTAATAATGCAACAAACAAGAAATGTGGCAATAAGAAATAATGAGACGCCGATACTTAGAATAATCCAATTTTGAATTCTGCCTAATTTATTTGATAAATCTATAAAATTAATTATGATATTGGGTGAGATAATTAAGAAGTGATATGATTAGTACCACAAATATGAGCCATAAATTGATACACTTGGTACCATAAATATGGGCCACAAATGGATAACCAGGGTACCACAAATATGAGCCATAAATTGATACACTTGGTACCACAAATATGAGCCATAAATGGATACACTTGGTACCATAAATATGAGTCATAAATGGATACACTTGGTACCACAAATATGAGCCATAAATGATACACTTGATACCATAAATATGAGTCATAGATTGATACGGTTGGTGCCGAAATATGGGTCATGAATTGATACGGCTGGTATACTATTTGATACGGTTAGTGCTACAAAAAAAAACAAGCTGATACGACTGGTACCACAACTATGAGTCATAGGCTGATACGGTTGGCACCAAGATGTGAATCATAAATTAGATTGGTACCATAAATATGAATCACAAATTGATATGAATATTTGATAAAATTGATTAATGTTATAAGGCATTCAAGAATAAGCAAAGAAGGATGAAATGAAAAATTAACCTTTTTCTGCTTTTCTTAGGATCACTGATGCTATTTCCAAATGTAATCCTTCCGATGGTTGTAGTTTAGCTTGCTAAAAAAAAACAAAAATTTAGGAAATTAAAAAAAAAAAATAGAATTATAATTAATAGAAAAGAAAAAATCACAATTTCAAATGGATGCATTTTATTTGAATTTTTTCCCTTCTAAATAGCACAAAAATAAATTAAAATAATAATAATACAGACAATGACATGAAAATAATTTATAAATTTCAACCTTATTTAAATATTCCTTCAATTCATGTTCACTTGGTGAAGGATCATCTTCTGAGAAAAGTGTCATAAAAGCCAATATACTTCCTTTTCTGAAATTTGAATCTATTAATTGTTTATTTCGAGAAAACTGATTAAACTTTTTTTCTCGTTCATTTTTAATTAACAAAAAAAAAAGCTAACAATTCAGAAATATGCAGAAGAAGCAATTTTAACTTGCTGTGTTTTTTTTTTTCTTTTTTTTTTTTTTTTAAATAATTAAAGCCAAGAAAGAAATCCAAATCAATTATTAAGCATTAATTTATCACTCTACTGATTTTCAATTTCATCAATTTTTATCATCACAAATGATAACATATCAAACTTAGCCAATTTTTTTTCTTTTTTTTTTTAAATTGAAATGCTTAACAATATTTTTACTTCGCATTTATTGATTATAATAATTACTCACTTGAATTTTTTGATTTCAATTACTCGCATTTGCGGATATTTCGTTTTTACCATTGCATTAACCTGAAATTTTTGTCATTCAAAATTTCCATATTAGTTTAAAAATTTTGAAAGAAAGAAAAAAGTTGCTAATTCTATTATGAAAGAAACTAACTTCATTAATTACATCCGAAGCTAATTGATGAAATTCTTGAGTATTTCGATTAACAAAATATGAATTCCATTCACGATTCAAAATACGCAATACCACATCAAATGTAGCCTTAAAAAAAATATTCAAAAAGGAAAAGTTTCTATTTTTTTTTTTTTGGTACCAATCATTTTGTCGTTGTTTTCTTTCATTCCCTTTTTTAATTTTCAAAAAATAAATTATTAAGTATTATAATTGTAATTTTTTATAACATAAATAAATATTTAGAATTTTTTCTAATCATTTAAAAATTCATTTATTAAATCATAAATCTTTTGTTTCTGTCAATTTTCTTTTCCCTAATTTTTAAAATAAGAGTTAATTCAAAAAGTTGGATATTATTTCAGCATATAAACATATATTTACTGCAAATTCATACATACAAATGTACTGATAAATTGATAAGTGATAAAATATTTTAAGATTAATTGTAAAATTTTAATAAGCTTACACTTTCCGTAATAACTGATTCTTCCGGTAAGATAGATGCCTTATGAAGTGGTTCATTTTGTGGCATTTTTTTAACAGCCAAATTATTAATGCATAACATTGGACAAATTTTCATTTCGGATGGAATAAAATTTTTTTCATATTTATTCATTTCATTCATTTCTGAAAAAATTAACAAAAATATTTTGATTCTGAATCTTTTTTTTTTTTTTTTTGAGTATTATTTGCAAATATTTTGAAAAGATAAATTAATCAATGATAAACTAATTAATGTTATTCTAAAAGAGGCAAAAAAAAAAAATGAAAAAGTTATATATTAAATAATTAATTAAATGTTACAAAAATTCTATGACAAAAAGAAAAATTTCAAAAATAATTTGAGTAAAATTTTAATAAGCAAATGCTAAGTGCAAAAAAAAAAAATGATTAAATAATTAATAAATATTAATCTTAAATAATAGAAAAAAATCAGAGAAAAATTTACCCATATTTAGCATATAACCATAAATTGGATATAGAAAATAAACACATTGATCAAAGGAAATATCATTATCATTATCATTTGAAATTAAATAACGCGAAAAATTTGCATATAATCGATGTTGATCATATAATGTTCGAATATTGAATAAATCTTGTTCCTTATCTAATTTTGGTTGATTATAATTTGATGAAAACATATCCAAAACTTTTATCATACCTTCCTGTAAATAATCAATTTTAACTTTTTTTTTTTTATTTCTAAAATTTATTCCTCTCTCCTTTTTTAAATTATATATATTTTCAAATCAAAAAATGTAAAAATTTAAAAAAATTTACAAAACGTAAATTCTTTTAAAAGTTAAAATTAGCATTAATAATACCGAAACCGAAAAAATATGTAAAAAATTTAAAAAAAAAAAAAGAAATGTAAAAATTATTTGTGAAAAAAAAGACTAATTTATAGTAAATAAATTTTAAATATACAAAATTATATCAAAAATTTGAAAAAAAAAAAAACAATTATATTTAGTTCAGCTAATACTAACTAAATACTTACATATGTTATATTAATTAAATTACAATCATTACTACAAAAAACAAAAAAACTGCTCCTTAAATCTTAAATTATTCAGGTAATTATTTTGAGTATAAAAATTAAGTAAAAAAAAGATGAAAAAAGGAAAAAATCCAACTAAAATTACTTATATGGCATAATTTAGTTTATTATTAAAATTTATAATTAGTAAAAAATGTAATTTATTTTTTCATTATTTTAAACAATAAATGAAATTTATTTTTAACATACATTTAATACATTAATAGCAATTATATCGGAATGTGCTATTGTTCCATCATATGAAAAGCCAATACCAGTGGAATAATTTATTGAAATTAATGCCACTAATGAAAATGAAATTTTTTTCCCATCAGTCCACCAATTAATTGTATAAATACATTTTTCATTGATACAATTTGTGGGATATGTAAAATTACCAAAACATTCATTCTTATTGTTCAATTTTTGATATTCCATTAATTCGTCATCCATATTATCTGCAAAAATTTAAATAATAAATAAATGCTAATATATATATATTTTTTCCTTTCCTTTAAAAAAAATTATTTCATTTTTTTTTTTTTGAATTTCAAATTTAGGTTACTTTCCCTATCTTTCCTTTCCTTTTCTTATCGCTGTAGAATTGTTTATTTCTTTATTAATCATAATTTTTATTAGATCATTATTAATTTATAATAATAAAAGATGATAAAGAAGGAATAAAAGAAGATATATAATCTTAGTTACATATCATTAATAAATATAAATTATTGTAAAAGTAATATGTAAGTATATTTATGTTTAGTAAATATTTAAATATATAATAAGAGAGAAACAAATTATGTATTTGTTAAATAATTTTATTTAGAAAATAACAAGAAAAAAAAAATTATATATCAATTTACTAAATCTTGAATCAAAAAAAAAAGGAAAAATTGATAAAACGTTAACAAACCAAAGAAATTGATAACCAATTGTCCTCGATTACTTTTATCATTTACAAATGAATTTGCCGCTTTCTCCAAAATATTCTTAAAATTTATTTTAAAAATATTTTGGATATCTTACATAAATATTAGCAATTAATAAATAACGTTAATGAAATTAATTATTCAATATTCATGAAGATATATGTGAATTTATTTAGTGAAATATGATTAAGTTGATAAAAATTTTGCATCTTTTGCTCAAATTAATGAAAATAAAACAAATAAAAAAAAAGCAAAACAAAAGAAACTGAGAAAATAAAGTCTTACCTGAGAAATAGATTTGTCAGATAATGGCGTAAATTTTGCACCTTTTGCCCAAATTACGGTTGTCTCTTCTGATGATATTGTTCGATCAGCTTGATCAGATGCTTTAAAAGCAAAATAATAAAGTAATATGTTTGAAAAAAAAAATTAATTATTTAATTAATTTATTATTATTGAATTTTTATTAAATTTACTTACCTATTATTAGTTGAATTTTTCCTTCTTTTTTTTTTTTTTTTTGGTTGAATAAAATTAGTAAAAATGTTAAAATTTGTAAAATTTTAATGTAAATAATTCATACCTTTTAATGGTTTCCGAAAAATAATCGTCGTAATGCCATCTTGTTGATAAGCAGTTGCTGAAGTTAATGAATCTTTTCCACCAAAAAATTCATCTAATTGTGGTGTAATTTGTGGAAATGAATAATAATCGCGTACTTGTGATATGCCATCAATTATCACTCCTATCACTATATCAAGACAATCCATTGGATCTTCATCCACTACAAATTTTATTCATTAAAAAAAAAATTTTGAAGTTAAAAAAATCTATCCAAAAAAAAAAAAAAGGAAAAATTAAATTTTATCTGATAAGTAAGATGAAAATTACATTTTTCTTCATCTCTTATTTGCTTTAATTGCTGTGAAATTGATTTTGGTACTAATTTTGTTTCTGATTTTGATTCCAATTTAGATATATCTAAATGAGTAGTTGTATCAGCAAATGGAACAGTTGATAGTTTTGATTCTGATTTTAATTTCCATTCCATAATTTCGGATGCATCTGATGCAGTAACTAAAATACATAATTTGTGAAAGGGTACTTTATTACTTACTTAATAATGTTAATGAAAGAATATTACTTTTGTCAGTTATCGTATGATCGATTGAATTTGAAGTGGTATCAGTCACAGTAATAGGTTGTTTGATTTCAAATGATAAATGAGCTGGTAAATTTCCATTTTCCAATTTCGAGATATTTTCCTCAATTGGAAAATCTTGTTCTGATACTAAAAATTTCAGTTTTTTTTTTTTAAAGAAACATTACTTTATAATTCGTAAATTCATATGTATATGTATATTTTTACAATATTACTTGTTACATTTTAATTTATCCAAAAATATTATATTTAAGTTTACAACAGAAATTAAATATGATATTAGCAATAAAAGTTCTCATTTTTGATTATGAAATTATTTTTGTTATAATTTGATTTAAATTATAGCAAATTTTTATGTTTACATTCAATTTTTCATTATAATTCAGAATATTTAAATGCAATATATTTATGATACAAATAATATATGCCTTTATCGATTCCTGAAAAAGGATCAATTTGAATTTCAAATGGATCTTGCGATTGTCGTCGTAAACGAGTTGACATTTCCATTTGATTTATTCGACGACGATTTCGAACTGCCGGTGGTCCATCATCAGAGGCAATTGATACACCGTTCTGAAAAAGAAAAATTTCACAATTATTTCAGTTTTGAATTTAATTCAAATTAAAGAACAACTCAGATTGGCTTATCCTCTGATTACTAATGAATGTAATTATATTTTATAATTAATTAACTATTTCATTACATTCTGTTGCCTATATTTAAAAAAAAAAATTTTTTTTTTTTTTTTTTCAATTATTTCCAAAGAACGATTAAGTAAAGTTATCATTCCGAAGGATAATTCAGTAAAAAATGATTCTGAAGAATGATTCGATAAGGTATGATTTTGAATGAAACAGTATTTCGAGGAGTGGTTAAGTGAGATATGATTCTGAAGGATGATAGAGTGAATCATGATCTGGAGTAAGGTTATAATTCTGAAAGATGATTCAGTGAAAAGTGATTTTAAAGTGATTTAGTGAAATAATAGCTCGGAGAATGATTTAATAAGGTATAATTTCGATGAGTTAATTCAGTAAAGTATGATTGAAAAGAATAAAATAGCTAATAGAAAAAGAAATAATGGAAGTTATATGTAAAATTTTTTAACAAAATTTTAAGTTTAAATCAATATTGAACAAAATTATATATTCCAATAGCATATAAAAAGTTAGACTTGTTCAAGTAAATAAAATTACCTGATCACATATGCAAATTTTCGTACGTGAAATTTTAGGTTGATAAAGGTCATGATAACCGATTGGTGTTTTAGCATTTTGAAAATCTTGACTTTTCCGTGCTAAAACACGTCCACCACCAATAGGAAATAAAAAATAATAGCATATATTGAGGGGAAAATCGGTAATTGTATCAGCTGGTAATACCTTTCGACGGAATGATATTGTCTGTAAATTGAAATAATAATAAATAATTTTTGATTAATCTTTTTTTTTTTTTTTTTGCTTAAAAAAATTAATATTTTTATTCATTCATTAATACATTATTTAGCTATATAATATTAATAAATTCCCAAATTTTTTTAAAAAAATTCAATATTTATACTTATTCACTAAAAGTTTATTTATTATACAGTATCAGTAAATTGTTAATTTGTTGTTTTTTTTTTTTTTTTTTTTTAAATTAATGTTTTTACTTATTCACTAATATTTTATTTGGCTATATAGTATTAGTAAATTTTTGAATATATATTTTTTTTTAAATAATATTTTTACTTATTTAGCAATATTTTACTTGCTATATAATTTTTTTGAACAAATTTTTTAAAAAAATAATTCATCATTAAAAAAAAAAATAGAAGAAATTAAATAAATAAATGAATAAACCTGAATATCATCCTCTGCTTTACCACTAATTTCATAAATATCTTGACGATCAGCCGGATCAATTGCTGGAAGTTGACGACCATATGCAAATCGATCCGTAACATATGCTTTACCTTCAAATACCCATCCGGTATATATATCAGAGTTTGCCATTTGACCATCTCGAGAAAAGCCAATTCCGGTCCAGCGACCTAATTCTTTCGATGAAATTTCAAATTTTACATCTTTTCTTGCCATGCTATATTCCCATTTAGCAATATAATCGCATGCAGTACCACTGCAACCAGCCGGATAACGATATTCGGTTTCACAGGAACCTACGGCTAAAATTAAATCTAAATTAGATCTAATAAAAAGTTTTTTTCTTTTTAGCTCAATTCAATTTAGTATTAATTGAAATTAATGCAAATTTCACATTTTATTCTTATCCCACTCACAAATATAATTTTTCAACATTGTCTACCAATTTCTATTGCTTTCATTTTTAGATTTTCTTATCTTTTTCACTTTCTAAAATTAGGAAAAGAAGAAACTTCGTTAATTTAATTTTATTTACTTCTCTTTTTTATTTTATTCATAATTTAATAATTTATAAATTACAATTGTGGTATTTTCATAATTAATTTTTCAACATTTATAATATCAAACAAATAAACTTAAGTCTGCAATTATCACTATAATTTATTAACTTATAAATAAAAAAATCACACCTTGAAGATTTTGTGGAGCAGTACAACTCTGAATGCAAATTTTATTCTCTGATACATGCGGTATATTAATATGCTTTGATAATTGGCCATTCTTAAATTTAAAAAAAAAGTAAATTTTGTACTTTGAAAAAAAAAATTTGTTAAATTCCGAAAAAAAACCCTTCTCATTTAAATATTTGAGCAACAATTTATAACTAATTATTGAATTAACAATTAATTAATAATGGAAAATCATTTTTGATTAATACATAAAAAATGGATAAATTATTAATTTAAGTTTTTCTAATATTTTTCATTTTTAAAAACAAAAAACGTTTACAAAAAATTTTACTATTCTAGCATAGCATTATTTTGGATATATTTAAAAACACAATAAGCATATAGGATTTTAATTTTGAAAACTGATGTAAATTACACTTTTTAAGTGATAATTTACTTTTGTTTCAATTAAAATAAACATTTAATGTTAAAATATTCAAAATTACCAAAATTTTATGAAAAAAATAATCTAATTCAATGCATAATCTTTTTTAAAAAAAAAATTTAGAGAAAGAATTTGAAGAAAGAAGTTAGAAAAAAAAAAAAAAAAAGAGAATAAACTTTAGAATGAAAAATTAATTTAAATGCGTACCGGTTCTAATCGTCCACCAGAAACTGGAAATAAAAATTTGTAACAATTAGTTTCCGAAAAATGATGATCAGCTTTTCGATCACCAGTATCACGTTTCCGTGTAAATTGTACCCTTAGTACGCCATTAACATGTGTTCCGATTACAGTTGGCGTGTAAACATCTTGTTTACTATCTTCACGTGGTACGCCATATTCTGTACTATACATATCATGCAATGATAATTCACCATTTCGACTTTTTACAATAATAATATCAGCTTCAACCTTAAAAAGAAGAAATCATAGAAAATGAAACATTTTAAGTTTCAAAAATTTTTTTATCTAAAAAAATTATTAAAATTTGAAAAGTTTGTTTTTTTTAATATCTTATAATTAATTTTGTAATATTAATCTCTCATATATAATTATTAGTGATAAGTTGAAGATAAATTTACATTATCAGAGATAAATGAAGATAAATAATCAAAAATTACCATTGTACCGGTAGGTGAAAAACCAACACCTGTCCACCAATTTGATGGTGCACGTGTTTCAATTGAAAATTCAATCTCATCAGTATCATCCAGGTAATTCCATGAAATACGATAATCACAATCACGACATCCAGGTGGCCAACGCCAATCACCATAACAAACATCACCAGCAACTCCTAAAATTTTTGAAATTTGAAAAAAAAATTTTTTTTTTTGATTTAAAAAAAAGAAACGAAGAGAGAGAGAGAGAGAGAGAAATATATATAAACTAAGGTGACAAAGTCAATTAATATCAAATATAGCAAAAATCATTAATTTTTTTCCCTTCATGCTTAGTTTGATCGATTTCTTTGTCTAAAATATTGATTTTTTTTTTTTTTAAATCAAATTAGTCAATTAAATTAAATAACAAATAATTGGAAATAAATACCAAACTTATTTTAAGTTTTCAAAAAAAAAAATGTCATGAATCATTAAAATAAACGTACCAGATTCTAATAAATGTGTAAATTTTGGATTAGAAATATTTTGTAATTCAACATTTGTATCATCAATAATTGCTGTAGTATCAGCTAAATTCAACTGATGTATTTCATTTCCATTTCTATTTGATAGTTTTAGAGATGAATTTATCAAGTCTGTTCCATTTGATAAATATTCTGCGCCATTTGTCATCGATGTTTTCAATGATCGTAGTATTGACGAATGATTAGGTTGCCGATCATGATGATATGATAAACGATGATCTAAGAAAACAAAAAAGAAACTATAAAGGAATAATTTGAAAGTTTTATTAAAAATTTAAATTTTAAAAGATTTCACATTTTACAATGTTTTTTTTTATTTAAATCTAATAAACAAAATATTATAATTCATTCATTATTTTGAATAAAAATTTAATGAGAAAGTAAGAAATAAAAAGTAATACTTACTTTCACGTGGGCAATCAGCCCAATAAATACATCGATCATCAATTCGTGCATAACCATGAATGCATGCACATGCAGGACGATAACATCGCGTACATTTTTCTCGAGAATACACCTGCAATTCATCAAATAGCATCGATTAATTTTATCATTTTTTTTATTCTCATTTTAAATGCAATAATAAAAGCTAAAAAAAAATAATTTTTAATGTTTTAAAATGAATGTATGTGATAGAAGTTATTAGCTAAGCTAAATTATACAATATAAAATATTATCTAATAAAAGAAAACAAAAAAAAAAAAAAAAAACATAAAAAGTTATATTAAATTTAAATTTTTAAATTTATTAAATATATTAAAACTTATTATTATTAATGATTGCTTAATATTGCATAATATTATATTAAATTGTATAAATTTTAAAAATTTAAATTTTGATAATAAATTATTTCAGTGAAACTTACATTGTTACAACTTATTTCACAAGCTCGACCACATTCGCTAATTGTTTCATTAATGCCACAAGTTAAACTACCAATTAATGTTTTTGTTGTAGCTAATGTTACAATCGGTGTTACAGTTGTTATTTCTAATTGATCAATATTAGCATGATTAAATTTCATTTCAGTGGCAATTGATTCACTCATTGCAGATGTTTTCTTTGATGAAGTGGATAAATCAGATGCAAAATGTTGCTCGAGATCTGAAATTAATATTATTTTATTTATTGTTTTTATTTTTGAAATTTTCATTAAAATTTAGCATTTAATTCTAACTGATATTATGTATAAATTAAATTAAAATTTAGCATTTAATTTCATTTAGTATTGTATGTAAATTAAAATAGTAAATTAAAAATATATGATGTTAAAAAAATTTCTCAAAAGAGATATTTGTTATAATTTTAAGTAAGAGATGATGATTATAGTTTGTGATAATGATAACAAATGATACTTACTTGGACAATCACCCCAAAAGATGCAATTTCCCTTATGTCTAACATAATTATCAGCACAGGTACAGGCTGGTTGATCACAAATTGCTGGACATGGTGATGTATCGTACATATTTTCACATGTTGGTTCACAAGCAATACCACATTTTGCCCAAGTTGAATTAATTGGACATTCTATTTCAGTCTGTTAAAATGATAAAATAAATTTTAGTCTGTGAAAAATAAGTTTCAGTTTATGATTAAGTGATAAAATAAATTTTCATCTATGATAAATAAGTTTTAGACTATGATTTTAGCATATTTTATGGTAAAACTTTATTATTTTGTTTCTTAATATATTTTATGATAAAATAAGCTATCATTCTTTTTTTCTTATAACTGTGCTAATATTTCATATAATAAACTAAGAATCAGAAAAAAGAAAAAAAAAGAGAAATAAAAAATAATTTAAATGAAATTATCTTTTCTTCATTTGCTTACCTCATCAGAACAAATATGAAACGGTACACAGGTATTATTATCATTTGCTGATCGAACAAAGCCTTCTTTACAGATGCATTTTGGTGTACCACAAGTATGCGGGCAATTTGGAATTGTTTCCGGAAATCTTGTCCAGTCACAAGATGCTTCACATTGTCGGGTGAATTCTGGACAATGAGAGAATTCTTCATTTTCATTACAAATTTCTGGAAAAAGAAAAAGAAAAAATCAAAAACAATGAATAATTTGTATGATTTAGCTGACATTACTACGATATGTCCGATAATTTAAAAAAAAAAAAAGCGGAACAATTAATCCGGAAATTAAACAGGAAAGAAGAACCATAACTATTAGTAAAGAAACATTTAGGAAATGATAAATAAACCTTTTTATAGTTTAATCCTATAAATATGAAAATGAAATCATTTCTTTTCATTAATTTATTATACTTCTAAATTTTGGAATAGTTTATTTTTACTCCATTCCTAATGTTTTTTAATAAATCAATTTTCACTTTACAACTTTTTCGCTTTTTTTTTTTTTAAATTCAAAATCTCACTTTTAATTTTTACACTATGAATATCTGGTGATTGAGTATCGCTGGCTAATTCAGATGGAAGCACTTCATTTGTGATTGTTTCACTTTGTTTATTAGCAGCTATTTGAGATGTCAACAATGATGATGATGGTGAGAATGATGATAACGATGATGATAATGATAATGATGATGATAACGATGATAATGTTGATGTTAATGATGTAGTCATCAAATCATCCAATGGTTTCTCTTGTAAATTTGCAAAATTGTGCGGTAAAGGACAATATCCATTGGAATTTTTCGGTTTCCAACCAATACCAATCCAAGAATCAGTTTTGAATTTTAATACAAATTCAATTTCGTTCTAAAAAGAACATAATTGAAGTTTGTAAAATTTACTAATCAA
Source organism: Brugia malayi (assembly GCF_000002995.4). Taxonomy (NCBI): domain Eukaryota; kingdom Metazoa; phylum Nematoda; class Chromadorea; order Rhabditida; family Onchocercidae; genus Brugia; species Brugia malayi. Next base: position 11,859,936 of record NW_025062476.1, on the reverse strand, counting down.
ACAAATGTCATTTAAATTGAAAAATTCTTTTGAATATTTCAAAATGAATAATTAATACATACTGTAAACAAATCATTAATTTGCTAATAAGAATAATAATTAATAAAAATTGATGGCAATAACAATAATAAAGACTGAAAAAATAAATAATAATTTTTAACTTATTTTATATTTTATATTCAAACTTTAAATTTAAATTATTTATTTAATAAACATTTTTTCTAATTTTAAACTCATAAATTATTTTGTTTTGTTTTTTGTTCTCTTCTCTTCTTGCTTCAATTCTATAATGTAAAAATGTAAAAAAGAATGAAATTTTCAAAATTAATTGCAAAATATATAAAAAATATTGGATATAAATTAACATTTATCATTATTAATTATTATTAAATATTTATATTGGAATATTCTATAAAAAAATTACACATTTGTTATAACTTTTTTGAATGTTATAATAACAAAAATAAATTGTAATATTTGAAAGTTTAAATTAATCATTAATCATTAACTTTTTCCATCTTATGGAAAATATTTTTGCAAATCTCATCAATTCCTTTTTTTTTTTTTTTTTTTCGTTTTTATTTTTTGAATTTTCTATATAATATTTGCTAACATATAATAATATATTTGTTAATATGTAAGATTTTTTTTTTTTTTGTCACTTTTTCTCGTCTTTTTTTGTTTTTCTCAAATCTTTTATGTTTCATTTAAATTTAATCTAAGATTAATTGAATTTTAAAATAGCGAATTATTATTCATTTCTGTACTGCTGATAAAATGATAAGATTAAAAGCAATCGCATGCGGATAGTAAAATGATTAATATTTCATCAATCATTTATGAATGAGATATGACGAATGGGGCGGAATTTGATGTGACAATGTTTTGAGGAATGATAAGACGTGGCGGTATTTGATGTAAACAATGTTACGGAAAAGATCGAAAAGCATATGATAAAGATGAAAATATTGTAATGAATTACATCAAATATTGATAAATCTCGGTCAAGGTTTCAAAATTTCTATAATCCAACCTAATTCATATCATTTTGATATAACAAAATTCCATAATGTTACGAATTAACTATTACAGCTAAAGTATTTTAATTATAGTAAAATTAATCTTTTCTTATATTAGTTAAAATTTAATCAAATTTATTTCATTATCAAATTTTTATAGCAAAAAAAAAAAAAAAAAAAAAAAAAGAGAGAGTTTTATTAAGCAAATATTATTTTTAAGTCTACTTATTTCACCAAATTAGATAGCAAAAAAAAAAAAAATTAAAAAAAAAAAAAAAAATTTAAAACTTAGCTATTTCATTAATTTTGAAAAGCAAAAAAATTGTTTTTTCTAATGGTATTGCTTAATTTAAATGTAATCTTTTAAAAAAAAAGAAAAATAATAATAAGAGAAGAAGAAAAAATTTGAACGAAAAATATCGAAAAGAAAATTATTATTATTTTAATTGATACTGAAAAGGAAATGAAAAGAAAAATCGAAAATTTAATTATCCATGAGTAAATTCCATTCTATTTCATTCGGAAATAAAAAAAAAATCCAAAAAAAAGGGACAAAAAAAGTGAGAAAAAAGTAAAAAATGAAATGCGATCATGCGGAAATACAAATAATCAAAATAAATATAAAATTAAATAATATTTTATGACTGCAAATTATTCGTGTACTATTAGTTTTAATTATTTATTTAGTAATAATTTAATATAATTAAATAATATATTTTAAAAATATTGAATTAAATTCATTCAAATGATATTAACAAATGAATAAATAGCTGCCACAATTTTTGTAAATGAAAATTTAATTTTTGCATTGTTTAAATTTATTAAATTGAAACAGTGCAATATTAAATTATTTCAAAAAAAAAAAAATTCTTTTTCAGAAGTAACAAAATAGTTTAATAAATGATATTTTGAGAGAGAGAAAAAATTTATATTATCTCAAAAAAAAGTTAGTATAAAATGAAAATAAATATTATAATTAATGGAAGAAAATTTAATTTAACAAAATAATTGCATTAATATAAAACAGAAAAAAGAAGTGATAATTAGTATCTAATTACAATAAATCAATAAAAATTTAGGTGTTAGAAAAAAAAATATTAATTATCTATGATAATAATACAGATAATTTTAAATTAATTAGTTAATTCATGTATAAAAAAACCAGTAATAACCATACACAATTTAAATTTAAATTTATCATTTTAATCTTTTATTTGTTTTTAGTTTAAATTAATGACACAGGTTAATTCAATTCAATAGTTTAATATAGCTTCAGAAATAACAATATTTATTGTAAGAGTAAATTTTCATTTATTCAATTGATAACTTATACATTGATAATTTATCAGTTATAGAATTATAGAAACATCGATAGTTTAACTTTTTTTTAAAATAATTTATCAGTTATAAAATTTATGATAATATCCAACCTGTAATATCCTCCAATAAATTTTATCATTATCCTCTCCAACCTGTTTCATATGATACAATGATGGAACAAATTCCGAATCATCCGTAAAACTCTGTGATACTAAAAAAAAAAAAAAAAAAAAATTTATTTAATTATCAACTTATCAAGAATATTTCACACAAAGAATATAAATGTGTAATTAAATTATAAAAATTTTATTCACACATTATAATTTCGTTCATACATTTTAATAAATTCAAACATTTTTACTGCATGTAATAAAATTTAATTTTAAATTATAAATGATGAATGTTTATGTTCTGTTGATGAAATATTTTTCAGTATTATTAATAAATAAGAATAAATATTTATAATAAATGAAAATTATTCACATTTGATATTTTAAGCTATTTTAAAAATAATTTACAAATTATTTGCTAATAAATTCATATGCTATATAAGAAAACTTTTGTTCTGGTAATGATATTTTTTAGAGGGAATAAATTAATTTTTTTTTTTAATTTAACAAATTGGAAGTTTAAAAAATTACATTCTTTGAATTAGCTTAAAATACTTATCAAAAAAAAAAAAAAAAAAAAGAAAGAATCTGTTATTATCAATTTTCACTTCCTAATATCGTAGACATTTTAAATTTTAAGTATCTCATCATTTTTCATGTTCAAAAGATTCGTATCAAAATCAAATAATATATTTTTGAATTGAAAAATAAATGATATTTTAGGCGTAAAACATAATTTTTGCAGTAAAGAAATTTTAAAAATTTGATAAAAGTAATATTTTAATGTAAGTTATGCTTAAAACTTACTTATTTTCATATTTATATCAAAATTCTCACAGATAAAAATAATTCATTTTTCATATGAAAATTTTATTTATATAAAAATTAAAAAAGATGAAAAACATTTTTCATATGAAAATTTTATTTATATAAAAATTATATAAAATTAGTTCTAGGGAATACTGTAAATTGCTGAAAGATTAAAATGAGTGAAAAAAAAAAAAAAAAAAAAAAAATAGAAGAAGAAGGATACTGTACCATGTTGACACATTCTTCCGAAATAACCTCGTTGACAAAAGCACTGTTTTATTGCTGTGACATCATTTGAGAATGTCATGCATCTTCCATGGCTGTTGCAATCTTTGTCATTTATACATTCATCTGTTAAAAAGAAAAAAATAAAAAGTGAAAAGAAAAAAAATAAAAATTGATAATTGTACCAAAAAAATTAATTTCGTTTAAATAATTAAATCTAAATATTGAACATAAAATTTTTCATCAAATTTAGTATTAGCTTAATAAAATAGAAAAAAAAAGAATTATATAAATTTCATTCTGATGAAATAATTTGAATTTTTTTGTGAATAAATGTGAAAAGTTATCAAAAATATATTATACCACCAAATTAATTTACTTAAATAATTAAATACAAAATTTTTATCAAACTACTATGAGCTTAATTACTGTTCTTAATAAGAAAGTAATAAAGGGAAAATTCGGATAAATTTCATTCTGATAAAATATTTTGAAATTGTTCGATAATTTTAATCAAATTTTAATATATCATATGATGATTAAATGTGAAAGATTATTAAAATTATATCATATGGTAATAGTTTTTAAATAATTAATTAAGGAATACTAATTGATGTACTATATTATATAATAATTAAATATGAAAGTTTAAAGTATATGCCAAAAATTATGAAAATTACAACATATGATAAAAGTTTTTAATTTAATTAAATAATAATAATTGAAATGTTATATCAGAAGTAGTTATGAGTTAAATGGAGAATTAAATAGATAATAAATTAATAAATAAAAAAAGTGTTTTTTTATGCATAAAACAAAACAAAAGATTTATAATGGTTTAAATAATTAATTAAAAGAGAGGGAGGGAGAAAAAAGCTGCTAAATAATATTAGAATGTCAGTATTTATACTATTTTTGTATTAATCAGATGGAATATTAGTATATCTACAAAATTTAGTTTCTAAAAAAAAAGCATTGTTAAATGACTAATTAGCAAAACTTCTGGATAATATTATTTATATATTAATTATATTAAAACTAATGTTGTAATAATAATATAACAAATGAACAGCAGTTACATTATTATTTTTAAGCTAATGAGTTACTTTTTCATGATTATGAGTTTTATTACAACGAATAATAATAATCAAATATAAAGTTAGCAAAAAAAAATTTTTTTTAAAGCTTCAAAAAAAAAAAAATGTTTCAATAAATTCAGTCGTACTTTCAGTAATAAATGATTGTAAATTTCATCCTTAATTATGTTCTACTTTATTAAATTAATGAATTAATTTCTTGCATTTATATTATGCATACTAGTTAAAATAAATTTTTTGATTTTCTTCACAATTTCCCTACATTTGATGTATTGAAAATTGAAAACTATTAAACTATGCACATTACAAAGTAATTATTAAATTATTCTATTAGTTATTAAAAAAAAAATTATTGCAGCATTTGATTGCATTCAATAATAGAACTAAGTTTTTTTTTTTTTTTGTTATCTCAATAATAATATTTCTAAAAATTACTGTATATCATTAATATTTAATAAATTAATTTTAGTAATAAAGTGAAATTGATTGAATAACTTCAAATAATAAAAGAAATAAAATTTAATAACATTTCAGTACCATGATATTGGCAATTATCACCGAATGAATGTGCATCACATTCACATATTCCGTGTTTTCGATTTCCATTACTCAAACATGTATCACCATCTGGGATTTCTAAAATTTTAAAATAAAATTAACATCTAAAATATAACAAAAAAGAAAATTCAATAAAGTTAAAATGTTAATTACACACTTATCATAATTAAATTTTAATATTATTGATTATATATTTTCTCTTCAGTACCATTTTAAATTAAGAAATTTTAAAAATATGAAAATATTTACTTCAATATTAGCAGCTAAATTCAAAAAAAATCAAAAAGATGTTCAAAAAAAAAAAAGATTGATATATTCAAAAAACAAAAAGCATAGAATAGAAAGATGAAATTGAACAAATTTTTCTTCCATATTTATTAAAAGAGAGAAAAAGAGAGAAACAAAAAACAGTAGCTAACATGAAAAAATTTTATTTAATATATGAAAATATTTCTCTTCTATTTGTATTTATCATTTATAAATTTTGAAGTTTTTGTAAGTTTTTTCATAGCTTCTTTTATGACAGAGAAAAAAACGAAAAAGAAAAAATTCAAAAGAAAAAAAAGTTTAAAAAAAAACAAAAGCATAACATTTCGATTAATTGTTTTTGTTAATTGCATCAGTTCTTTCTTTCCTTTTTTCATTTTAATTTTCCGATTTGCAAATTTCAGTTTCAAACATTAGTAAAGTTACCTTTTCTCCTCCTTTTTTTTCTTTTTATACTTTATTTTTTTTTTGCAAAAAAAGACCTTTTCTTGTTTTTTATGTCATTTTTTTTTTCAAAATGACAGAAGACAAATCTTAAAATTGAATTAATTCTAACAATGAATACAATCAGTTTATAAAGTCGATGATTAATTGTCCAATATCAGTTGAGAAAACCGGATGTTTCTTTTTTCAGTAGTACTGCACAATATCATTTCGGTTAAGCAAACCGGATATTTCCTTTTTCAATGTTATTTTATACCATTTTTTAACACTTACCGTTAACAATGTTAACATCAGCGCATGAATAATATGATGAATAATTTTTTCCGATTTCAACAGATTGCCAGATAGCTCGTATCACACAATTGTAACATTCGTAATTTTCCGGTAACATTATTGTTTTCCTAAAATAGTAGCAAAAAAAAAAGAAAATTTTTAACAAAAATTTTTGAAAAAATAAGAATTTGTCAAATTTAATACTGATATAAAACAAAATGACATCACTTTATGGAATTTCCATATTAAATGTAAATTAGAAGAATTTTGTGAAAAAAAAAATTTAATATTAGAAATGAAATATTAAAATAAACAGTAAATATCAATTCTTTATAGCTAAATAAATTTTGTTGATTTTTTTCTTTTTTTAAAAAAAAGGAAGCAACTCCTGTTTCCCATTAATTTATGTCATAAAAATTACAAAAAAAATTAATTTGAAAAAAAAAAAAAAAAATTACGAAGCTCTATTGTTAGTATTAACACTTGTATCTGGTGATAAAAGTGCAATCATTTGATTCATTTCGTTCAATAACTCCAATTTCAAATTTCCCTTAAATTTAATTATGAACAATGCTGACCATTTGAATTAGTTCCTCTTTGACATTTAAATCATTTAAATTATCCATTTCAAAAAAGGAAAAAAGAAAGAAAAATAGAAAAAAAAAAGATTGTAAAGAATGGAATTTATTTCATTCATGACAAATTTCATCAAATTTCATCGAATGATAAAATTTAATGATTAAATAAAATTGTACATTATGTGATCCTGATTGAAGCCAAGTGATATTAACAGTTTCACCAGATCGTAACCATGTTACGATACCTGAAATGAAATGAAATAAGTATAAATTATAAACTGAAATTGATAAAAATAATAGCTTTAATATTTAAAATTTAATAAATTAAATTAATTAGTGGGATATTTGTAAAATATAAAATTGTTCGTTTGATAAACCAAGGCAAAAAGTGAATCAAATTGGTACAGTATCAATTTCTTCAAATTCATACAGTAATCAAAAAAATGATAATTGTTTTATTTTTTCTATTTTCATTTCTATTTTTCTATCTTTTCATACCCTTTCCTATTTTTCCACTTTATTTTTTTGGGTAAGATAGGTTTTTCAACTTTTCCTCATTTTTTTTGGGTGTACGATAGGTATACAGTATATGTTACCGTAGTTTTTCATCGGAAGAAGATACATCATTGTAAATGATAATGAGAAGAAATAATTTTATAGTCATTTTTTAAATTATTTAAAAAATTTAAAATTACCACCTTTAAAGCATCCTAATGGCTACTACATTGTACTTATAAAAAGCTATAAGATTAAATTTAGTAAGTTTTAGCTTTATTAGTTTCGAAAAAATATTTGTTAATCGAATAGTAAATCTTTTTCTTTTCTTACAATAAAAATGTAAGTGTGTAATTATAAAAAAAAAAAAAAAAAAAAAAAAAAAAATGAATTAATTTCAGTAATATGAATATCTAATTATCATATTATTATTTTGCAGATATTTTTGATATTTAATTAATTTCTAACTAACCAAAAAATAATTATTATTACAAAAATTATTATTCTAGTAATAATAATTTTAACAATCTTTTTTTTTTTTCCTTTGAAACAAAAAGTGAAAAATAAAAAACTTTCAATTTTTTTTTTTTTTATGATGTGAATTGATAACATTTTTTTCAATATGTATTTATTATTATAATAACAAATAATGTTGTTATTGTTATTGCTATTATTGCTGTTGTTGTTATTGTTGTTGATGATGATGATGATGATGAAAATGATGACGATATGTGACATGTGACATTTTTGTAATTTCCAAATGAATGATTTGAACTTCTTTCTTTAACCCCATCGTTTCATCCTTTGAACCTTTTCTCACCTGCGATAACATATCTATCAATGTATCATATGTGTATGTATGCCCTTGGATTTTGTTTCATTCAATTGAAAGGTCATTTATGCATGAATTTTCAACAAAATGTTCAACATGTATAAACTTTTAAACTTTTTTCTTTTTTAAGAAAAATATCTATAATAAAAAGAAAAAAATGGAAAGGTATTTTTCTATTTTTTAAAAAAATTTATTTATTTTTCAAAGTTTCAAAAATAAAAACTTCAATAGTATTTTTTTTTTTTTGAAAAAAAACAAAGTAAAAATTTAATATAGAACAAAATATCAATCTTCGTTTTTTCTTTTCCTATGAATAGAAAAAGATGAGAGATAATAAAAATGATGAAAGAATAAATTATTTATAATTTTGAGGTGAATAAATTATTTATAAATAATTTTGATTTCTCTTTTTATGCGTAAATTTTTCACTATTTATAATTTGAAAAGAAATAATAATAATTTCATATAAAATTAGAGCATAGGTTCAGTGGAGTAATTCTATTTTCATTGAAATAAAATATTATAATATTTGAGATTATTTAATTTCAAATTCAATTTAAAAAGAAAAAAAAATGCAAAATGCATATATGAAGATATAACTCTCTTTGTTACGAATATTTTGTAATTGCAAAGAAAAAAAATCAAAAAAAAAAATAAAAATAAAAATAAAGAGGTCATCATTATGAAAAAACTAGTTTATTAGATTACATTGAAAAACCTGTTTTATGAAAATTCAAAATACCAAAAAATTTTAATTTTTTAAAAAATTTTCAATCCGTTGTTTTCCTTTTCCTCTCATCTAAAATATGATACCAGAATATTTTTCACTCAATAATTACAATTAACTCAAATTTTTGAAATTACAACCACTTTCTTATTGTTAATAGATTTTACTTTAATTTCATTCTAACCAGTATACAACGGTTAAATTTTTAATTACTACTAGTTTTCCACAAATCAAAATGCTTCAATATATAAGATAATAAAGAAAAGGAATAAAAAAAATTTAACGAAAGAGATATTTGCGTATAATAATAATAATAATAAAGAAGATCAAGTAAACAACAATTAAAGAATTAAAGGAAAAAAAATTACAGAAATTTAACAAAAGAAAAAAAAAAGAAACTTCTTTTAGAAGATTTCTTTTTAATTTTTTTATTTACTTTTTAAATTCAACTTCAAAATTTTGTTGTATATGAAGTAAAGAAAATTATGTACAAGTAGTACTAGTAGTAGTTAATGTAGAAAACATTATTTCATAGGAAAAATTCTTTCGAATCATTTTTTATTCTATTTTTTTTTTCCTAATTTTAATTTTTCAAGGATATTTTGCTGCAAAAAATAAAAAAAAAAAAAAAAAAAAAAGATAATTCAAAAAATTTGAAAATTTCCAACAAAATTTTATGACATTTGAAATTGTTAAATGACAAAAAAAAAAAAAAAAATAAAGAATGGTAAATAATAAATTAAATGAATTATCTAAAAACTTATTAATTTATTTTAAATATGACAAAGAATGAAAACATAATTAATTAAATTAATTAACCTGTTGAATCTTTAGATATACTACCAGCACCACCACCAGTACCACATGGTTGCTGAATTTTTTTGCTATCGTTGAAATAATTCAGGAATGGATAACGAGTTGGCGGATATGTTAGTCTGATATGTGATGCAGCTAATGGTAGTAGCAATAATATCCATATCATACTCCTGCCTAGAATTAATCAAAAATTCAATAATTTAAATAAAAATTGAAGGAAAAAATAAGAAACAAATTTTAACGTTCATATTTGAAATTCAAAAATGTCTTAGAAATGATAATAACTAGAAAAAAAAAAAGAGTAATAAAAGCAAAATAAATAAATTTTTTTTTTCTCCTTGTCTAATGTATTTTATAATTGTTACAAAAAAGAAAAGAAAAAATTATTTTAAATTAAAATCGGATATTATGAAACTTTAGTATGATTCATTGTGTATTATTATATTCAATTATTACAAATACTATTTATCAAATTACATTTTGTCAAATGGAAAAAAAGAAAAGAAAATTTATTTAACTGTGACAATAGAATTAATCAATATTATATTTTAATCTTTTATTAAAAATATATTATAAAAGTAAATATATGAAATGTTAGATGTGCTACAATGACACTTATTTATTTCATCCATCTTTTTAAAAACGAAAAAAAAAAAAATTGTTTAGTTCTGTAATTACTATTAAAATGGATCACCACTTCAGTAGCAACAGGTATTCATTAAACAAAAAAGGTAATTCTTCGTCTTCTAATACTTGGATGATCGGGTGAAAGGTCAAATGTCCTTGAAGTATGTATGTCAAACAAAGGCAAGTAACGTACAGTTTCTTTTTTATGGTCCACTATGGTCATTTGAAGGTCAACAAACTTCTCTTATTTCCACTCATATATATCAAAATTACTTTATTATTTTAAGTTTGTCAAATTTTCAAATCAATTTTTCCACTTTTTATTTGTCATTTTATGCATTTTTCGTTTATTTTTTCTTCTTTTCTTTCTTTTTTTTCTATTCAAAATTAATAAAAACTATTGAAAATGTATTTCTCATCGATGTGTGACTTTCCACATTTCAATTTATTTGCGCCAACTATCAATCAACTGGAAAACAAAATCAGTATTGAAATGCAAAAATTATTCAAACGTAAAACAATTACAGTAAATTTTACATAAGAAATATTAAATAACAATTTTTAGGAAAAATTAAGGAATTATATTAATTGAAAATTAGTTAATCTAATATAATCCAAAATACTGAAAACTGAAAATTCATTAATCAAATATGAATAAAAATAAAATAAATCATTGATTTAATTTTTTCATTTTTTCATTTTTTTTTTTTTTTTTTTTTTTTTGTGACACAAACAAATTTAATATAGAAGGAATAAAAAGAAAAAAAGAAAACAAAAGAAATGAAAGAAAAGAGTAATTGTTAGTTTAATTTAAGAAATTGTTGCGCAAAAGAATTTTGAGATCATTTAGAAGAGAAAAATAAAGAAAAATCAAAAACATAAAAAAAAAAAAATTTACAAAAAATAAAAATGAATTGCTGAAAATTTAATACCAATTGAAGAAATGATCCATCTATTTTGGTAAAAATTCAATTAAAGAATAATTATTTAATTATTGTACAAATCAAAAAATTTTCTTTTTTTCTTTTTTTTTAGAATATGGTGTCATCATTAATCGTATAGAAAAAAAAAAGTATGTCAATGGAAGAAAAAAAAAGAAGAAATTAGGTTTTATTATATAAACGCAAACAAAAACACACACACAAATAAATATACAGAAATTAAATTTAATTTTATGTTTTTTTTTTTAAATTAAATTTAAACGGTAATTTTTAAAATAAAAGTATAAAGAAATAACAAAAAAAAAAAAATTTTTTTTTTGGAAATTGCAAGAATTTTTATAACGACAATTAATAGGGAAAGGAAGAGTAGTAGGAATGCAAATTTAAGATTTATTATATTAGCAGGAAAAATATTCCATGAATGGAGTTAAATAAAATGAAAATAAGGGAACAGAGGAGAGAGAGAGAGAGAGAGAGAACTATGATGAAAAATTATTTAAAAAAAAAAAAAAAAAAATGAAATGAGGGAAATAAGAAAGAGAATGAAAAAATGGAAGGCTGATGGAAAGATTAGAAAAAAAAAGATTGAAAAGGTTTTCGTTTTTTTTTTTTTTTAAATTCAAAATTTGTTAATTTAGCAAAATCAAAGAACTAAATAATAATGCAAATGTTGAAAAATTTATAACAGATGGCTGTTATAATGACAAATTTTACTGGGACAAAGAAAAGAAAAAGGGAAGATTATGTGTGGTAGTAAGATTGATGATGATAATTATGATGATAATTTAAGATAATAATTACGATGATAATTATGAAAATGATTTAAGAGTGAAATGAATAAATTAAAAAAGTGAGAGAATGAAGTATGATAGAGGATAGTAATGAAATTAATTATACTTGTTTTCAACATTTTGCATATGAAATTATTAAAACTGATAACTGATGATAATAATGTTCATATAGATGAAAATTTTTAATAACTTTATCATTAAATTAAATGATGATAATAATAATAATAAAATGTGCATCGTAGCAATTTTAAGGTTAAATTTTGTGAATTCATCATTTATTAGGTAATAAACTATCATAAAATATTATCCAGAAATGAATGACCATTAAAAAGTAGTAGCAAAAGTTTTAACTTATTAATTAAAAATTTTCATTTCTTTTTTCCATTCTTTGAATAAAAGGAAAAAAAAAGCAGGATTAAATTTTAATGAAATAAAATTTCATTGTTTAAATTTAATTATAAATTGGATGATAAATGAGAATTTGTAATCAGTTCGATATTTTAATAAATGCAATAAACAAAGAAAATGAAAAGAAATTATTGTGCTCATTTTCTTCTGCTTTTTTTTTTTTTTTTTTTTAAATTATTAATGTATTAATTAGATTTATTAAATTAAACTTGTATGAAAAATAATTTCGATGAAATGATAAGAGTTATAAGAGATATGTCAATGAAAAGATTACGGATAAGATATTTTTAAAGAGTAATAAAAAAGAAAAGAAACCAGTACCCTAGAAGTATTCTTAAATATTTTTTTAATTTAAAATTATTGAAATATTTAATTTAAATATCTAATTAAAATATTTTTTTTTTTGATCATTATCACATTTGCTCATATCATTTTTATTATATTCATTGATAAGAAATGATAATGATTGATAAGATAGCAGAGAAAAAAGTTAGAGAATTTGGGTAGGGAAAAATTTGTGTAGGGAAAAATTTTTTAGAATAAATGAAGAAAGAAGGAATATATGTTTAAAGATAATTGAATTGTATGTCCTCTAAAATCAACTTAATACTATCTTCGTCAGAATTTATCATTCATCCTCGTTTTCCTCCTCTTTCTCCCTCTCTCTCTCTCTCCCTCTCCCTCTCCCTTTCCCTTTCCCTGTCCCTCTCTCTCCTTTTCTTTTCATTTTATTACTTTACTTTTGTCATTTTAAATAAAGATTTACACATTTGCTTTTACCTTCTGTTTTATACATTATCGTCTTTCTTCTCCATCTAATAATTAATTCTCTTTTTCATCTCATTTCTCTTCCATTCATTTTAAGTATTTTAATTAAACTATTGAAATGTACAATTATAACAAAATTGAATTTGAAATCATTCTTATACCATAAACTGATGAAACGGTACAAAATTTAAATATCTTATTGCATTTATAAATTAATTCACTTATGGTTTAATCTTTTTTTAGTTTTATTAGTTACATCAGATTTAGTCATTTTAGACTATTAAGCTTATTTTTATTATATTTCAAATTATTTTCACATAAAAATAACTTTTATAATCTGTAAAAAGAAAAAAGAAAATTAATTGTTATAATTAAGAAGAGAGAGAGAGAGAGAGAGAGGGAGAGGTAGAGACAGAAAGATTCAGATAAAAAAAAAGAGAAAAATTTAACTAAAATGATTCAAATTAAAAAAGAAATTTTAATAAAATATCTATCATCACTTTTGATTTGATTTATATATTTCTTATTTATTTAAAATTTTTTTTTTTTAAATTATCAAATTACTAAAAGAAAAAAAAAATTTTTTTAAGCTCATAATGGAATAATTTAAGCAAAATTTCTAATTCAAGAAGAAGGAAGAGAAAAAAAAAAAAAAGAAGAAAAAGAAAATTTAAACAAAACCAAATAAACGGGACAAAATTGAAGATGACGAAAAAAAAAAAATTTGTATTTAAATAATTTGGACGATTTTGTTCCCATAACACAGAAATGAACAAACAACCATTCATTTTTAAATAAATAATCCATTCTTTTTCTTTCTTTCTTTTTTTTTTTTTATCCAAAAATGGAATAGTTTAGTTGGAATGATTGAATGAATTAAATAGACAAAAGATAGAAATAATTTCAATTTTTTTTTTTTTTTTTTAATGAATATAAATTGAAATTATTTGCTACAATAGTATAAACAAAAACAACAATAACAATAACAGTAACAACGATGACAACAACAACAATGGCAGTAAAAATGGGAACAATAATGACAACAGCAATAACAAGAAAAAGCGACAAGAACAATAACGACAAAAACAATAACAAGAACAATAGAAAGAAAAAACAACAAACAATAACAAGAGCGGTAGCAAGAAAAGTAAGAAAACAATAAAAATAAGAAAACAAAAACGACAGTAACAACTTTTTCAATTGCTCAATAACAGTAACAATAAGAACAACAGTAACAAGAACAATAATACATAAAAAAAAAGAAATAGCAACAACAATAACAACAAATTTTGTTTCTGAATAACAATAAACAATAAGAAGAAGAACAACAACAAGTATAACAGTGCAACAAAAAGAAACAGTAGCAATAATAACAATAACAATTTTTTCAATTTCTGAATAACTGTAAAAAAACAATGAAAAACAACGGTACCATTAAATAGTTTTATTTAATAATAAACAAATAAAACAATAAAAATCATATCTACTACTGATATGACTAATTAATTTAAATTAAAAATGAAGCTTTGTAGAGTTATTTAATGATTTTAATTTCATTATGCGCTGAGGAAAAAATAGAAACTTGAGGAAGGAGCATGGAAATATTAAAATAACAGATTAATAGAACTAAATGATACTAAATTTCATATTTACTCGGTTATCAATTATCAGTTTTCAATTTTTATTTTTTTATTTTTTGTTTCTTATGAACAATTTGTGAGTGATATAAAAGTATTACTAAAAAATTTATATTATTAGAAATAAAATCAAATAAAGAAGAAAAAAAAAAAAGAACTAAATTTGATTTATTTAATCAATGTAAAAACTACAACGGAATATATTTCAAAAAATTGAAAATAATCTCAAAATTTGCCCATTTTAACAATATTTTCATAATAAAAAAATTTTTTTCCTTTTTTTTATTTAAAAATTAACTTTCATAGAAAAAAAAAAAAAATGAACTTTCGAAGAAAAATGGATGAAATAATACAAAAAAAAAAAAAATTATTCATCATTTCAAAAATAGCATAATTTTTTTTTCTTTATTTTTTCATTTATAACAAAACAAATTTATTCTTTATTGATTTATTATTACAAAAAATTTAATCTATTAATTTAATCTTTTTCTTTTTACTTTTTTAATCTATTAAATTTTGAAAAAAAAAAAAAAGAATGTGTAATATTTTTGAATTTATTTTATTATTACAATTATTGCTCCTTTTTTATTCCTATATTATTATTTTATATATATTTTTAAACTCTTTTAAACTCTTTTTTCCTCTCTTTTTTGCAAGAAAAAAAATTTAATTTTTAAAAAATCAGAACAAATTAAAACAAAAATAAAAAGGCAAAAAACAAAAATAATTTAATACAAAATTTCTTAACTATTTAATTTCTAATAAAAAAAAATGAAATGCTCAATTAATAATCATAGTAAGTTTATTTATAAAGAATTATTTTACATAAAATTTTCAATTTTATTTTTCATTTCTTTTGTCCCTTTTTTACGAGAAAAATTTCAACTTGCAAAAAAATAAAATAACTCAAATTGAAAAGACAAAAAAAAAATTAACTCAAAAATAATTTCATATAAAATTTCCTAATTATTTAATTTCTAATAAAAAAAAAAAAAAAAAAAATGAAATGCCCAATTAATAATCATAGAAAAATTTATTAATAAAAAATTTTTATTTTACACAATCTTTTAAATTTTATTTTTTTCATTTCTTTCTTCTCTTTTTTTACAACAAACAATTTTAATTTTTTAAAAAATTATAATAAATCAAATTGGAAAGACAAAAAAAAAAAACAAAAAAATAATTTTATACAAAAATTTGTTAATTACTTAATTTTTAATAAAAAAGAACAAAAAACAACAAAACGTAACAAAAAAAAAAAATGAAATGTTCATTTTAATAATCGTAGAAAAATGAAATGAAATGAATTGAAATAAAATGAAATGAAATGAAATGAATTGAAATGAATTGAAATAAAATGAAACGAATTGAAATGAAATGAATTGAAATAAAATGAAATGAAATGAAATGAATTGAAATGAATTGAAATAAAATGAAACGAATGAAATGAAATGAATTGAAATAAAATGAAATGAAATGAAATGAATTGAAATGAAATGAATTGAAATAAAATGAAATGAAATGAAATGAAATGAATTGAAATGAATTGAAATAAAATGAAACGAATTGAAATGAAATGAATTGAAATAAAATAAAATGAAATGAAATGAATTGAAATGAAATGAATTGAAATAAAATGAAATGAAATGAAATGAATTGAAATGAATTGAAATAAAATGAAACGAATTGAAATGAAATGAATTGAAATAAAATGAAATGAAATGAAATGAATTGAAATGAAATGAAATGAAATGAAATGAATTGAAATGAATTGAAATAAAATGAAATGAAATGAAATGAATTGAAATGAATTGAAATAAAATGAAACGAATTGAAATGAAATGAATTGAAATAAAATGAAATGAAATGAAATGAATTGAAATGAATTGAAATAAAATGAAACGAAGTGAAATGAAATGAATTGAAATAAAATGAAATGAAATGAAATGAATTGAAATGAATTGAAATAAAATGAAACGAATTGAAATGAAATGAATTGAAATAAAATGAAATGAAATGAAATGAATTGAAATGAAATGAATTGAAATAAAATGAAATGAAATGAAATGAATTGAAATGAATTGAAATAAAATGAAACGAATTGAAATGAAATGAATTGAAATAAAATAAAATGAAATGAAATGAATTGAAATGAAATGAATTGAAATAAAATGAAATGAAATGAAATGAATTGAAATGAATTGAAATAAAATGAAACGAATTGAAATGAAATGAATTGAAATAAAATGAAATGAAATGAAATGAATTGAAATGAATTGAAATAAAATGAAACGAATTGAAATGAAATGAATTGAAATAAAATGAAATGAATGTATAAACCTTGAAATTAATAAAAACGACGATGATAGATAGTGGTGAGAATGCGACGATATTTGCATCATCGTTGTTTGTCGCTATCACCAAGGTCAATTTAATAGATAGATAAATGACCCATTCTTGTGATGAAGAGAAGATAAAATGATGAAAATTTATTTCCCTTCGAAATTATTTTTGAGTGATACATACATACTATCATCAAATGATTTTTTCCTTTTTTTCCTTCTTTCTTCCTTTTTTTTTTTTTTTTTTTTTTTTGCTTTCTTTTATTCATTCAAATTCGATTGACACTATCATAAATCAGCGAATTATAATTTGAATAAAAATGTGTTCAAAAAGTTGTGAGAGAGAGAGAAAGAGAAAAAAAACGAAAAGTTGGAAAGAAGAAGGAAAGAAAAAAAGTAGTAATAATTATAAATTTAGTATAAAATATGATATAAATTAAAAGAAAATTTAATAAATTTTGTTAATAAAAAAAAAAAATGATTTAATAATAAAATCCTAAAAATTTAAAAAATAATAAAAAAAAAAATTTTATTTTTTACTAATAAAATTGCTTTCTATTAATAAAATTTGCTTTGTAATAATGATAATAAAAGATTATTTATGTGGAAAAAGATTTACTAATAAATTGCTGAAAAAAAAAAAAAAAAAATTTGGTAATAAACAAACATTTTTATTAATGATAGCAATAATAATGATAAGATTAATTTTGTTTTAGCATTTTTCAAAGAAAAAAAAAATTGATTATTTTTAATAAAGAAATAACAATTAAATTTGGTAGAATTTTATTAAATGATAATCACTTTTTTTTTTTGATTTCAATAATATTTTCAAATGGTTTTAATTTCGAATAATTTTTTTTATTGTTTCCATAACATTTTAAGCATTTGTTATTGATGATCGAATTTATGGATAAGTGGAAGTGCTGGAATATTTAATCACTAATAAAAATTAATTTCAGAAAAAAAGCAAAAGTGAATTATTGGAAATATTAGAAGCAATAATCATTTCCATTACTATATAAACAAAAAATAATAGTGATAATATAAATAATAATCATGATACTAATAATAGATTTTTCAAATTCCATAAATCATTATTTTCATCATTGTATATACATAAACAAATGATATGAACTAGTCAATAATCATGATAATAAAAATCATTTTTAAAAGTTGTATAAATCATTATTTTCATCATTTCATTAGTACATTTATGTAAATGATACAAACTAGATGATAATCATGATAATAACGAATAATCATAATACTAATAATAGTTTTTTTTAAATTCCATAAATCATTATTTTCATCATCATATAAATGTACAGATAATGCTAATTAATTAGGTACTAATGATGATAGCAATATGTGAAGAGTAAAGATAATAATTACAATTTGTAAAAGTAATATAAATTATTATTTAACATAGATAAAACCAAACTATGATTGCATGATACTAATTAAATAAAAAAGATTTGTAAAAAAGTAATTATTTTCAGCTTTTCATTTATACATAATATTAATTAATAAGCTATTAATCATGATAACATTATTTAATGTGAATAATACTTAACAATTAATAACAATAATAGTAATAGTAATCAAATAAACAATCATAACAATATGATAAATATAAAGAAAAAAAGAGGAAGAAAAAAGAATTAAAGCGACAAATCAATGATGACCTTAAAAATTCCATGAAAATATATATATTTTTGTTAGCGTTACTTTGTGACAAAATTTTTTTTTTTGCTCATCGTTGTATAAGAAAAGGAAAGAAAACAAAGAGAAAAAGAAAGAAAGAAGGAGAGAGAGAGAGGTAGAGAGAGAGGGAGAGAGAGAGTTATATGTAATAAATGCAAAAAAAAAAAAAGGAAAAATATGGGCGCAAATGTAGAACCAACTGCTTGTTCCTTCCTATTTCTACAAAATTAAAATTATTTGGCATTTAGGTCGCCGGAAGATTCCAATTGTAAATATCAAATTGGAATGAAATTTTGTCATGAAAGAGAGTAACAGAAATAAAATGGCATCATTTTGTATCATTGATTTGATTTATAATGAAAAAAATCGAAAAGTAATGATATAATAGTAATAAAATGATTCTAATTTTTTTTTTTTTTTTCTTTATTATAAATGAAGAAATATTCTCTTCTCTCTTTCTTTTTTTTTAATTTGTAATAAATTTTTAAATGAAAAAATTTATTATAAATGATGATAAATATGTTCATTAGATATTTATTCCAAATTTTTTATGAATGAAAATGATAAAAAATTAATATTTATTCTTCATTTATAATAAAGAAAAAAATTTTGAAAAAAAAAATTAAAAGGAAATATATTTATTTGATTAATAATTATTTAAAAAAAAAAAAAAGCGGCAGAGTAAAGGTGTGATTAATAGCAAAAAAAAAAAAGTTTTAATTAAATATAAATTTGAAGAATAAATGAATATGTGTCAGTATTTTTTGACTATAAATAAATAATTAATTAAAAAGACTAAATTAATAAATTTTAAATAAAAAAAAAAAATAAGTAAATAAATGCTTTAATTTATTTCTCACATACATTTGTGGTAGACCAGATCGACTAAAGTGAAATATTTTATTTTCATTGATATCCCGCTGTGTTAGTCATATTCGGATCAATTTTTAATTAAATTATTCTTAAATTATAAAAATTAAATTATTTAACTGAATTATAATTAAAATCAGTGCAACTTTAATCAATTAATTTTAATTAAAGTTAATTGGTTAATTAATTTTGATCAAATGAGTTAAATTATTTATAATTAAATCATGTTAATTAATTAAATAATTAGTTGAACAATTTAAAAAACTTATACTGTTCACACAATAATGATAAATCACGATTGTTTCAATTTTTTAAGATTTTCGTTTTCACAAATATAATCCTCAAAATTATAAAATATTACTTTATGCAACTATCCTCCGGTAACTTCTTGTCTTATTTAAACTGATCACAATTTTTATTTTAATTTTAAAAATTTAAATTTATTATAAGTCGATAAGCTGCCATAGCAATGTTAAATTTTGATTAGATTTTAAAAAATTAATAGTTTTAATTAATAATCAATAATATAAAAAAAAAAAAAGACTATCATTATATTTTATTTAATTCTCTGTTATTCAAATTATGCTATGATTAGATTTTTACATTCAAATTACATTGTTATTATAATAAAAAATTATTAAATTAATAATTAGAAAAATATTTTAAAAAAATTAATTAAAAAAGCTAATAGTTGAAATTATAATAATTAGAATTTTTCATTTCATTAAAATTGCCATTTGCATTTATTGCAGTTCAAAAAAGAAACTTTTTAGAACTAAAATAATCAAAATATATAATAATTTCATTATTTTGTATTGCATAAAAGAAATGAAATGGTACACAAAATTATGTAAATTTAAATTGTTTACATAAAATAAATTTGAAATACACACAAAAAAAGAATTATGGTTGATTTTGAAAATTTTTTATTGCAAATTCAAAATATTGAAAGTATTGTATATTTCAGCAGCATTATTCTAAATTTGATTTTATTAAAATCATCACAAGCAAAATATAAAAATGCAAACAATAATATCAAACTTTTCCTTCTGAATTTTTTAAATAGAATATATATATATTAAATTCATTCAACTTTCACTGTCTTTTTTTTTCGTACTTTAAATTTTAGTAATATCATTTTATAATCAGTCCAAAGATTAAAAACGATAATTTTGAGATTATAATTTAATCTTGAAATATTTAAATTTTTTATTCAAATAGTAGTTTTATGCATTTTTACATTCCAATTACGTCCTCTTTTTTTTTTATATTTCATTTTAATTCTTTAACCTTTGAAACTAAATGCGTATAAAGTAGTACGTTGTTAAATGAAGCAATCAAATTAATAAATTTAAAATAAAATAAAAAAATGATTAAATTTAATTATTTGATTTTTTTTTTTAAATTCTTAGATAATTCAAATACTGATAAACATACAAATATGTTATTTGACAAAAAAGTTCAACACTTTTTTCAAAAAAAAAAAATATTTTATCTCAATAAATTGGACTGTTTTTTTTTCATTACCTGATTAAAAAAATGATCCGTTTTTTTTTCGCCGCCGGATTAAAGAAATGGGTCTGTTTTTTTCTCAGTTACCGGATTAAAAGAAGTTGGTCCGTTTTTTTTTTTTTAGTTACCGGATTAAACTGAATTATATTTTATTTTTTTCTTTTTTTTTCATTTTTTTTTTGAACTTTAAAATGACATGCAATGCACTAAATGAACCAATCATTTAAAAAATAAACAAGTTTAGTAACTTCCTTGTTTAAATTTCCTTTTTCTTTTAGAAAAGAAAAGGAAGAAAACAAAACGAAAAAATTTGTTTTAAACCAAGAAATTGCTCCTTACTCGACATATCGTTTTAATTTTTATTAATTTGATATTATTTGAAATTTTTTAATTATTTATTTGCTTATCGAATAATATTCTCAATTAGTAATTTTTATAATTCTATCCCTGAAAGATTGTAAATTCATTTAGTTTTTGAAATAGAAAAAAAAAAATTCTTTCTTTTCCCTCAGATTATATTCATTTATTTGTTAATTGATAAATAATAGTTAATGTAAATATTTTATTTTTCTTATAATTATTAGTTTTGAAGAAAACAAAAAACAAACAAAAAAAAAAAAAACTAAAGAATGAAAATGTAGAAATAAATAATAATCAAAAGTAGTTTCCAAAATATTTTCTATCAATCGATTGGTAAATTAGAAAAGTAAACAAAATTTATTGCATTAAATTCTTCGACTTTGAAATGTTACAGCTAAGAAAATGACAATAAAACTAATTCCATCGAACAATTAATCAATATTTGATTTGAAAAATTTTTTTTATTTCAAATTTGTATAGTAATATTTTGAGTAGTTCAAAATTTTTTGCTATAATTTATTATATTATTTTTAAAACAAATGAAAATATTCTCATTAAAAAAAAATCAAAAATTCCATTAAAATTTTATATAAAATTTATTGTTGATGTTGTTTTTTTTTAAGAATATACTTATTTCATATTTATATATTAATATAATTTTAAAAAACTTTAAATCAAAAATTTTTTTTTTTGTTAAAATTTATTAAATCTTTGAGTAAAATTCATTGATTGATGTATAATTTGTTGTTCCATTTTATTTCATACAGGTAATTAAGTACCAGTTTTTGCATACCTGTTTTACATCCTATAAGTGAATCATATCGTGACAAAACATATTCATCTATACTAAAAATGAAACGATACTTTAATTTTTCATTGTTACTAAATTATTTGAAATATTTAATTCATTCTTTTTTCTTTGTTTGGAATTTATTTATTCTAAATTCAATTATTTTAACACTTTTATTTTAAACTTTTTTATGATTTAATTAAAACAAAAACAAAAAAAAAAAAAAAAAAGGAACAGAAATAATGAAAAATTTCGATATTTTTTAATTTAAAAATATTTGTGTAAGATTTCAATTTAACTAATAGTAATTGTTTTATAATAAATTATTTTAACGAATATTTTTTGTCAAAAATATTTTCATCACGTACGTATGCAATTGTTTTGTAAATAATTTCGATGTTTAATATTAATGAAATGAGATTATTTGATATTTATGATATTCATATGATTTATTATTATTACTCATTTTTGTTTTATGATTGAGTACTTAAAGAATGAATTTATTTTACCACGTACGTACGTAATTCATTCTTAATTATTTTCAGATTGAATTAAAATAATTCTATATTAGTCTCTTTGTGTATAAATTATTTACAAATATAAATTTATTTAATATAATCATTACACAAGTATACAGTTTATTTTAATTAAACTTAGCATTTGTTATTAGCAGCATAAAATTATACTTTTTTTATCATATATTACTTAAATAATTAAATCTATTTAACATTTTCATCACTTACGCATACAATTAATTAGCAGGAATTTCAGTATTTGATATTATTAACACGTACGTGAAAGCATCACGTATCAATTGGTTTATAATTGCTTAAATAATAATTCTGTTTAACATTTTCAATCACAAATGTACGTTTTTTTTTTTTTTTTTTTTGCAATAATTTCAACATTTAATATTAGTGATGTGAGATGATACTTATTATTAATCAAATAAAACTGTTTGACAACACGTGCGTGATACACGTCTGGCTAATTTTTAATGATTACCTTAATTATATAACACGTCTGGCTAATTTTTTAATGATTAATTACTTAAAGCTTAATTATATTTAGCATTAGGATGCTACTTCATATGTAAATCATTTATAATAATTTCAGTGTTTGTTAATGATAGCATAAAATGATAATTAATAACACTTTTATAAATTACTTTAAATTACAATTTAACATTTTTATCACGTACGTAAGGTGACGTAAGCAACTGATCATTTTTATTAAGTATTTGATAAATTTATCATTTGATAATAACTAATTTGCTTCATTTTTTACTTCATCAATAATTTGATAGAAATATTAACATCAAGTAAAATTTTTTTCAAAACATATTTGCTTCATTTCAATTTTAACTTTTTCAATTAAATCAAACTTGGAAAAAAATTTTTAAAAAAAAAAAACTTTTTTGTTTTTATACAAAAACGTGAACTACGTTACATATAACGTAACATAATGTAAAATCATGGAAATCATAAGTAATATTTGTTATCTTTATTATTTCTTTAGCCATAAAATAAGCAAATACTTGAATGATAAAGTTGAAATTAAAAAAGTAAATTTTTTGGTTTTTGCTTTTTTATCAAACAAATTTCAATGTTTAAAAAGCTTTCAATATTACTCAAAAAATACTTAAACGTATAAAAAATAAATACATAGTACTAATTCTTTTTTCTTTTTTTTTTCTGATAATTGAAAAGTAATTTTAAAATTTATGATTTTACATTGACTCCTACAACATTAAGAAGAATTCACTTCAATTTTTGTTTCAAATTTGATTTTCAACTACTTTATAAATAATTTATGGTTAATAAAGAATAGAAAATTTTTTTTCCTTTTAATTTCTTAATAAATATTGTGGTTTTTTTTTATTTTTTTCAAAATTTTTAAAATAATAATCAAATTTAAGTATATAAAATGCTGGGAAAATTTATTAGTAACAATCCAACACTTTCATTCTATTTTTTTAATTTTAAAATATTAATCCAACAATTATTTGTTGTACGGCGCAATTATCCATTCTATTTAATATTGTTTTCTAAAATTTCTATTTTCCGAAAGTAAATATATTCCTAAAAGTATCTCAGACAGGTTGCTTAAACAAATTTTTATTGAAAAATATTAGAAAATATTAATTTGTTCAAAGAAATTTTAATTTGTACATATTTTTATTTAAAGCTTTTAAAAACACACACACATACACAAAAAAAAAAAAATTACTTCTGATAAAATATCACTCAATAAATTTAAGCAAAAAATATATTAGTATCGGAGGGTATTTTGTTTATATTTTATTTAATTTTTTGTTTTACATAATGAATTGTTAGTGCTAAAATTAATTTTTAATAATTAAATGTCCTTTTGAATCAGAAATGTTATAATTAGCAATTAAAATTTATCATTAAATAATCTTTTTAATTCTATTTTAATTCCAGAATGTCATAATTAATAATTGATTCATTATTGAATTAATATTAAATTTTTTTTACCTTTAATTAATAATAGTAATAATTTCTACTTTCAATCATTAAATATGATCAAATAAATAAAAAAGGATAAATTTGAAAAAAAAAAGAAGCGAAAAAATTTGAAAAATGATCAAATTATTCCAGTTTTTGCTACATTAGTTCGTTTAGTCATTACAAATGTTTTTGGAAAAATAAAAATTTTCAAATCAAATTTCAAACATATAAAATTAAAGTTTGGAAATAAAAGAAAAAGAGAATAAATCGATGTTGTTAATATTAAAATTAATAATTAAACATTCTCTTAATGCTTTAATTAGTAATTGAAATTCACTATGCAATTTATTATTAGAACGAATAAATTTATTGTTTTTTTTCAATTTTTTTTTTAAACTTTAAATCGTATAATAACACCAACACTTTCTAGTAATTAACACATTTCAATTAGAAAATTAATAGTTTTTAATAAAATAATTCAATTTTTTTATTTCATATCTTTTTATTAAAAAAATTTTTTGATTGTTATTGATTGCTAATTATCATTCATCATTGCAATAGCTAAATTATCTCTTTCATACATTATAAGCTCGTATGAATTAAATTATCAAATTATTTCATCGTAAAATTCAAAATAATCACTGCTAATTATCACTTATCATTGCTACAATTAATTAATTATTCATTTCATGCAATTTAAATGAGTAATAAATATTAATTATCATGCATATTATCATTACCAACAATTACACTTTTCTCTTTTCATTCAATTTAATTTTGCAATAATTTTTTTACCACAAAACATTTGTATCGAATTAATTTCTATTATTAAATCATTTCAATTCGTGACGAATTAATTTTTATTAATGATTCATTTCAATTCATTTCAAATATTTCAAACTGTTAGCAATGAATATTTGTTTATGTCAACAATTAACAATGATTCTGTGTAATTTCAAAAATAAATTAAGCAATATTTTCAAAAATTACATTTGCTTTTTTTTTTATATATTGAAAAAAGTAAAACGAATAAGAAAAATATCACTGACATTTATTTTATTTATGTTTTCAACTTTAAAAAAAAATACGAAGTTTTCCTTTCTACTTTTTTACAAAAACATACTTTTTTAAATATTTATAAAATATTATCACTATCATTATCATTATTACTATGAATTATCACTATCATTGTCATTTTTACTATGATTATCACTATCGTTATCGTCATTGCTATGAATTATCACTATCATTGTCATTTTTACTATGATTATCACTATCGTTATTGTCATTGCTATGAATTATCACTATCATTATCATTTTTATTATGATTATCACTATCGTTATCGTCATTGCTATGAATTATCACTATCATTATCATGCATTTTAATTGTGAATAAATTGTATAATTTATTTATGTATGTGTGGTGCATTTGATTATTTTATTTTATACGTTCCATTCATTTTTCGCCATTTAATGATGAGCGATTCATTTTTCTAAACAATTTAAATTGTTATTTCAAATATTTCTCAATTTGTGTGTTAGAAAGAAAACAGAAATGTAATATTGTATATGTAAAAAAAAAAAAAAAAATATCTATTAAAGAGAAAATATTTTGTCTCGTTTTTTCCTCTTTTTTTTTTAAAAAAATTTATCTCAATTTTTTTTTTTTTTTTCATCTTGTTTAAAATGAAAATAAAATGATTAAAAGTTGAAAAAAAGGATATATGAGAAAAAAGAAAAATTTTTTTTAATTTCATATTTATTTTAAGTGAATAATAATTTAAATAAAATAACAGGAAGCAAAAAAAATTAAAAAAGAGAAATTATTAAAATGTATAAATCATATTTAAAAAAGAAAAAAATTCATGTTCATTATTTGTTCATAGTAGTGATATTTGAATTGATATATGTATAGTGTAAATTTAAAATAATTAAAGAATTAATTAATCGAAATTGATTGATAAATTAACCGGAAAAAAATTTGGAGAGCATAAATCATTCCAGAAAATTTGTCATCGTATATAAACTTTACTTTTTGAAATGTCTATTCCTTCATTCCTTCATTCATTCATTCTTTATTTAATTTTATTTCATTTACCACTAAGTTTAAATTCTTTTTTTTTTTCTCTTTGTTTTATTCTTCAAAAATTTTATTTATAAACATCAATCTTTTAACTTTTTTTTTACTTTAATTTCTTTGTAATAGTACTTTTTTTTTTTTTTTTTAATTCATGTTACATTAACAAATTTTGATTTTAATTATCAAAGTGAATTACAACTTTTTTTTTAAGTGAAAATTATAAACAGTGTGAATATCATTATTGTTTAGTAATTATTAATTAAGATTTATTGTTAATAATAATTATCAATTATTATTTCTTTTAATATTGTTAAATATTTCAAGCCTTAAAAAGGAAAAACTTTTGCTAATTTAACTTATTTTTCATTGATCGTAAAATTTGATGCAAATTTAATTAGTATTCAGATAAGACATGTATTAAAATAAATTTTATAAAAAAAATTTTTTAATTTGAAATAATAATTAAAATTATAGTTAAAAATTGAAATGTAGGCGTTATAAAAATAATCAGTGAAATAAATCGAAATTCCGGAGTGATTCCGGAAATGATGCGTAATTTATCTGTTATAGAGTAATTCGGAATTTAGATTAGCTTCCAGGCATAAAGTAATATACTGCATGTTTATATATTTGTTTATCTGTTCATCTGTCTGTTTGTATGTGTCTAATTATCATAAAATTAAAATTTGATTTAAAAAAAAAATTTTGTTTTTTTTTTTTTTTTTTTTTTCAAATAATATTTTAAGTAAAATCAGTTAATCATAAATTGTATATGAAATTTTTGAACAAACAATTTTTTTCCCTTTTTTATAAATCATTTTTTTTTTTCATTTACCATTCAATAATTTATATTTCTTCGTTTTTTTTTTTTTTTTTCTATTTGAATAAATTTAAAATTTTCAAAAAAAAAAGAAAAAAAAACTGAATTATTTTAATTAAATCTTCAATAATATTTAATTTTATATAAAATAAAAAGGAAATAACAATTAAAATTAAAAATGAAAAATTTTCTTTTTTGTCAAATTTAATATAAATTATTGTATAAAAAAATTTTTTTTTTATCTTTTGTTAATTCAATTTTAACTAATCTAAAAATACATTTTATCAGTTTTATAATTGAAAAGTTTATTTACCCAAACAAAAGGAAAAAATAAATAAATAAAAAACCCAAATACAGACAGACAGACAGACAGACACAGACACCGACAGACACAGACACGCACGGAATAAAAAAATATTTGAACAAATTGTGCTACATTGCGCCAACATAAAAAATGATCAAACATTGTTGTATCAATAATAATTCAAAATAGATACAATGCTAAATTCATCTTTCATGAAGAAGACGAGAGAAAGGGACAGACACACACAGACAAAGAGAGAGAGATAGTGATAGAAGGAGGGAAAAAGAGAGAGTGGAAGGATAAAAGTTATCATTTTCGTTTCAAAAAAAAAAAAAATTAAATTAATAAAAATTATTTAAAAAAAATTAAACAAAAAAGAAATAAAACATACAATATTAATTGTGTATAATTATATATAATATATACTAAAATTTAATAATAAAAATTTGAAATAATTTATGCTAAGAAACGGATCATCTTATAATATTAAAATTTAGGATTAATTATATTTATTAAAAATCACTGTGTAATGCATTTCTATTTTTAGTATTACTAATGCAAAAATATATTCAACAAACCAAAATATTTGCCATATAAATTTCTAATAATTAAGCTGATTTTCATATGATTTCTATAATTATAAATAATAAATAACAAAAAAAAAAAATTAAATTTTTTAAAATTTAGTCATCAAATTTAGTTTGTAGTCATCAGTGATTTGTAAAAAATTATTCACATTTCTTTTTCGACAAATTTCAACAAGAATTTTTTTTTTTTAAAAAAAAAAAAAAAAAAGAAATACTAGAAATGTTTGAAAATAATAAAAAATTTTACCATATGTAAATTCTTTTTCAATGTATGTTTTTTTTTTTTTTTGATAAATGCTAAACAATTTGTTACTTTTTCTTCGTTTTTTATCTTTCACTCAGATTTTTTTTCTTTTCTTCTTCACCGCTTTCTCTCAATTCAGACTATTTATTTATTTGTTTGTTTGTTTGTTTGTTTGTTCTTTTTCTTTTTTCCTTTTTATTCATTTCCCATTCCAAAAACAGTCGTTGCATTTTGATGAAACATATCAGAAAGTTTAGATGGAACGCTCAAAAAAAAGTAAACAAAAAAAAAAAAAAAAGGAATGGATGCATTTTTTTTTTTTTTTTTCATCCATTGTTTTTTAAAGAATAAACTATTTATTTATTCATTCATTCATTTAGTCATTTAGTCATTCATTCCATTCATTCATTCCTATTTCTTAACACTTTCAAAACAAAAAAAAAAAAACAAAAAAACAAAAAAGAACAATCAAATATAAAAGCAATAATTTATATCAGAGATTATTCTATTATTTATCATTGAATAATTCATTTGATAAGTTACATTTATCAGACAAATATTTTGCAGATATCAATTTAAAATTTAAAAAAAAAAAAAAAAAAGAAAACATAGTTATGTATGGATAGTATCATCTTCCGGTAGATAAATGAATCAATACGAATTGGGTATGATTGATACACTGATAGAACAATTGATAAAAGTAGATAGATTGATCAATAGATCAGATAAATCGATCAATAAATTAATATTAAATATTTTTATTCATTTCAAATCAAATCAAAAAAAAAAAAATTACAGTAAGAAAAATGTTTAGTTAGCTAGAAAAAAAAATAAAAGATGTGGGAAATATTAGCAAACATATGGGAAAGGAAATCAAAATGAATGAAATATAAAAGGAAGAAATCGAAAAGGATCCGATCCGGTATAACTGGAAGGGAATTTTTTCTTTTTTCCTTTCAGTTCCTTTTTTTTTTTTTGTCCATTCTTCTATTCCGGACAAAAGAATCCGTTTACTCTAATGTTTAATTTATCAACAAAAAAGAAAAAAAAAAACGACGAAAAAGAAAGTGTAAAAGGGTATAAAATTGATTGTAATAAATATTAAATTTTGAAAAAAAAAGTGATTAATTTTTGATAATTGTTTAAATTAAATTCACATAATAATTTTGAAATTAAATTATTTTAGTAACAGTTACTTTGCAAATTGCAACGATTTTTACTACACTTTTTTTTTTTTTTTGGTAAAATTTTTATTAAATTTAAAAAATAAAAGAATTTTAACCAATTCTATAAAAAGAAAAATGCTTAAATAATTTTCACTACATTTGTTTCTTTTTTTTTAAGTTGAATTGAAATCATTTAAAAATTATCTTAATTATATCTCACAAAATTTCATAAAATACATCATTCATTTTCAAATTATTCGAGAGAAAAATTATCCAAATAAGATTTCTTATCTAAATTTTACTTTTTATTATTCAGATGTTAAATCATACAATAAAATCTCTTTTTTTTTTTTTTTTTTTTTTGTCAACTTCTCAATTATAAATAAATATTGGAATTTATCATTAATTAATTAATTAATGATTTTTTTAAAAATTTCTTACTAATGTACCATTTGTTCAAAAATGGTATTTATCATCGTGATTTTATCAATTATCACTTTTCATTTCCGTTTTTCTCAATTTTCTCTGTCCCTCTTTTTTTCTCTCTCTCTTCCTCTTGGTCCTTCCATTTATTCCTCTTATCAACTTTCTCGAGAATGCAAAATATGCAAATGATTGAGGAAGAGAGAGAGAGAAAAGAAGAAAAAAAAACTCTTCTTTTTTTCTTCCTTTTTCTTCCTTTCCTATTTGAAAATGCAAATCATTTCTCAAAATTGATCTAAAAAAAAAAAAACAAATTCACTTCTTTCTGTTCTATCTTTCTCTTTCCTCTTTTTTATGCTTGTAAATTTAATTTTACAGGTGTTTTCATTTCTTTATTTCATTTCCCTTTCTTTCTCTCTCTCTCTTTGTCCCTCTCTCTCGCCTTCTTTTTCATTTTAAAATGATGAACAATGGAAAGAGCAATTATGGCATGTCTGTTTGTTTGCTTGTTTATTTGTTTGTTTGTTTGTTTGTTTGTTTGTTTGTTTGTTTGTTTGTCTGTTAACTAATGAAAAAATTATATGGAAGAAATATTTGTTACATTTTTTCAATAACTATCATTTATTTGCTATCATAACTTTAAATCTTCAAAACATAAAATATTTTTTGCTTTTTATTTGATAAAAAAAATAATACAAAAAAAGAAAAAGCAAAAAGAAAAAAAAAGGAAATGAAAAATACCAAAGCGTAGAAATCAGAAAATTGAGTAATAATGAAAGAGAAAAAAAAAGAATTAAATTTTAAATGAAATTTTGAAATGTTAGTATCAATATTAATAATAGTAGTAGTAATAGAAAATAAATGAAAAATTTGAAATATTAAAATAGTTTTTTTTTTTTTTTTTTGAATTTCAAAATTTAATAAATAAAAGCAATGGTTTTTGAATAATAATTGTCTTTTGTGTGTTTCCTTTTTGAATTTCAAAAATAAAAGAACAAAGGAAGGAATAAATTTAAATAATTTTTCATTCCTTTTTTAATTTTTTCATCCTTTCATAGCTTTATAGAAATTAGAATTAATTAAACATTTATGCAATAAATGATAATTGAAATTTTAATAAAAAATTTCAAATAGAATGAAATTTGTTCAATAATTTTTGTTGTTCAATAATAAAAATTAATCGACAAATCAATTTCATTTTCTCTAATTCAGCAATTTTTTTTTTAAAAAAAAAAAAAAGAAAGCAAATGGAATTAAGTATTATTTTTAAGTGTTGATTATAGAAATAATTAAAGTATCAATTTAATAAAGTCATAAAATGACAATAAATTTTATTTTCTAATATAAACTATAACAAATAAACATTTTAAATAAAGCAAGTATTATTAATTAACATTAAAAACACTTTAATTAATAAATTGAAGGAATTTTTTTGTAAAATAATGAAAAAAAACTTAATATAAACCACCGTTTATTACGTTTACTACACTTTGATAAATATATGATATAAACAAAATTGATCACAATTATAACATAAATAATAATTTATTAGTCTAATTTAAATTGAGTAATTTTTGCAAAATTTTATTCAAATATATATATGGCATAATTAAATCAAAAAATTTTCAAATAAAGTAAAAGTGAAACAAAAAAAAAAAAAAAAGCAAGCAAATTTAAATTAAATTTTACATTGAAATAAAAAATAAACAAAAATTTTGAACAAAATTTTTTGCCTCATTAATTTTATTTCAATTTAAAATTAAAACTGAATTTTATTTGATAACAGGAAAAAGAAAAAAAGCCAAAAAAAGCTAAATAGAAATTTTTTAAATAATATTTTAGTTAAAATGTAAAAGTTTAAATGTAAATTTTAAGTTTAATATTTTCAAAAGTATTATAATATTTGCTGTAAAGCAAAATAAAATAGAGTGTGAATTATTCATTAATGATTGATTTTAATTATTTGAGTGACAAATGCCACATCCTAACCCTAAAACTAAGCGTAAGCCTAAGTCACGCCTAAGCCTAAGCGTAAGTCTAAGCCTAGGCCCAAGTTTAACATTAAGCCTCCCTTATTTGAGTGACACATGTCACATTATTGCCATTTATTGATTAATTATTAGTCATCATTATGCATAGATTCGTCCGCTCTTTTGATTTTCCTAACTTTTCACTTTTGAACAAATAATAAGAAAATTGATAATAAAATTTATTTTTTCTTATTTCAAATGTATTTCACAAACAAATATGTTATTATCAGTTAGTATTAATTTTCATTTTTTTGCAAAAATTTTTTAAATTTTCATTTCTTTTCCTTTACCTTTTTGATTTTATAAAAAATTTTTAACTTCAAAAAAACAAAATTGAGGAATTTTGCTTTTTTTAAAAAAATTTTTAAATTTCTAATAACGTTTTATTAATATCAGTTAATAATGATTCTTTCTTTTTTTTTTTTTTTTTTTTTTGATTTTTGTATTTTTTCATTTCTTCTTTCATTTTTAACATTACTTTTTTAATTTCACATTTTTTTATTTGCAAAATAAAGTTGAAAAATTATTCGTAAATTTTCCTTTTATTCTAAAAATATTTGCGATAGTTTTATTTTTTTTTTAATTTTTTTAAATTTACCAACATGCTTTTTTGATTTAATATTGATTGGTGTTAAAAAGAAATTTATGCATTATCGATTCAATATAAATTATTAAAAAAAGTCAAATTTAATTTATTAATATTAATTAATATCAACAATCGCTATATTATAATTATTATGTTTAAAACAATAATAAAAAATAAACAAAAGAAAGCGAAACCGATAATGGCACATTTATTTATACTTTTTTAATGCAAAATCAATAATTGTTTATTTCAGTAATGCAATTGTTACGCATCACTACTTACACGTTTATTACGTTTACTACACTTTTATGCTTCACGGAAGCAGATTGGTTTGATGATTTAGTAAATGGCTTACATAGTAAGCTTGTCTCTGGTGCTGATTATATCAAAGATAAAGCCGCTCCAACGGTACGTGAAACGTTTGATGACGCTAAAGCTAAACTAAAAGACCCTGAAACACATCGACGTATTCAGGATTGGATTAATGATGTTAGCGTTTAGTTTTATTAAATTTTTTAACAAATGAACTAATCATTCAATTATTAATTGGAAATTAAAATTTTCTAACGAATTAATCATAATAATAATTTAAAAAAAACCATTATTATTAATATTATATTATTTTTTAAATTCAAAAAATAAAAAATGAAAATTAAATTCTTAACTTTATCAATATTTTCTACATTTTAGATATTAATTAATGCAATCAGTAATGAAAAAAATATTCAAAAATAAGCTTCTAACTTTATCAATAATATTTTTAAAAAAATCTATAGAAGTGGGTTTGATAAATCATAATGAATAAATAATAGGTATGCTTAAATTATCGAATTAAATATTTAAATAAACATTATAGAATGGCTGGAATGATAAGTGAATGAATGTTTGATTATTATCATTGATATTTGTCAAATTTATTTTATTTTTTAAATTTTATCTTTATAAAAATCAATTCAGAATGCCAATGGAATGAATTGTTCATATTAAATTTATTTTATTTTTTCCCTCTCTAAAACTTCAAATTTATTCTCTTTAATTAATATATCTGATTTTATTTATTTTATTTCGGAAATAATAAATATACGACGCATAATGCTTAAAATATATATATATATGTTACATTGTAATAATTATAGAATAGATGAATGCATAATATCGTAAAATATAATTTTATATTTTTCTAATCAAAAAGAGAAAATAAATTTTGTCAAATTTTAATTTAATAATTTATTTATTTAATAGCAATTAATATTGTACTAATGTGAAATGTTAGATTTTTTCTCTTTGTAAAACCACAAAGAGAAAAGAAAAAAAAAAAAAAAAAAAACGATGAAAACGTTAAATGAATCAGAAAATTCAATGGAAAAATTATTAATCAGAATTTTTGCGCTATTTCAATTGTAATTTTTGAAATGGAAAAGAAAGTAAAATTTTTTTTTTAAAATGATTAATTTGTTAAATAATAAAAATGTTAGCATATGTTACAATTTAAAATAATTTAAATAATTTTTAAACAATAATTTCAGGAAGCTATTCCAGCTATAAAAGCAAAAGTTAATGCATTAATTAGTTTTATGAAGAAAGAAGTGGTGCCCGAATTGCAAGAAATCAAGAAGGCATATGATATTGCAGCTGAAAGTGATAATAATGATAAGAAAAAATCAAGTTAATTGATGTGACACAAAAAAAAAAATTGTGCCAAAAATTTAAATAAAAAAAAAAAAAAAAACGAAGCAAAAAATTAAAATTCTTTTTCTTTCATTTTTTTTTTTTTTTTTTTGCATATCTTTCGTTTAATATAATAATTTTTTTTTTTCTGTTAATCATTTATCATTTCTTTTGCTAATGTATAATATCAATATTTTAGCATAAAATAATTTATCAAATAAAAAAGAAAAAAAGGAAAAAAAAAACGATTATTGTATTAATAATTTTAATGATAAAACAATGAGTAAATATAATAGCAACTATATTGATATTTAATTAAATAAAATTTAACCAATCAATGACACATTATCACTATTGATAACATCAGTGATGATAATAACATTTTACAATATCCTCAATGTCACATAGATGTGTCTGTATGCAGACAGTTAGTTAATTTGGTGACTGACATGTCATTATAATAATCAATTTGAAGGATACGAAAGATATTACAATAAAATGCTGATAATAATTTTGATGTCTTCTATTTGCTATCAAATTTTATCAATGTATCAGTTATGATCTATCATATTCTTTCTCCATCTTCCTTCTCATCTTCTTCCATGCTATCTTTTTCACTAAGAATTTAGGTAAAATGAATTTTATTAATCCATCTTTAGTGACTGGTAACTAACCATATTCAATCGTTTATCACTTAACATTCATATATAGTAGCATCGTCATCAACTATCGATGTTCACTCACATCATGCATACCTGGCAATTTGTTACCTTATTCAATTTTAATAAATTTCTATTTTTATTACTCTGTACTGTTTGTGTGCATTTGAATGAATTAGATGATAACATATCATCTAATTATGATAGCAATTATAATTATAATAATGACATTGATAATGAAAATATTACAAATGAATTGATTATTTCACTGATTGCAAACGGAAACAATAATTATAACACTAATAATGACAACAACAACAACAACAACAACAACAACAGCAATAACAACAACAATAATAACAACAACAGCAATCACTCAATGTTTATCAATGGATCGATTATTTCATTCGGTTTGTGCTTTAACATTTATCCTTTGCAATATATTTAAAAATTTTAAAATGATTGTAATTTTAAACAATTATTCATACATATTTAATACATATATCAATGAATATTGTCTGCTGTAATGTTAAATTCTTGTGACAAACATTTTCATATTTCATTGTTAATTGTTTATCACTTATCACTTATCAATGTAATCAATTTCGTATAAAAATTTACAGCAAAATATTTGAGTACGTCAAATAATTTTTAAACGAAACATTTGAGCATTAATCATTAATAACTAATATTAAGTGCGAGCAATGATTGATTGATAAGCTAATAGTATATGTCAGAAATTTTAATTATTCAATAATAATTTAAAAGTGATTTTAATAATAAATTAAAAATAATTTAAAAATGATTTTAAAAAGTATTTATTGATTTTCCGTTTCATTTATCTTTCAAATATTTAAATGATAATTTTTTTGTCTAACAGAAAAAAAAAAAAGCAAAATGATAAAAAAAGGCAATAAATTTGGAAATATTTGTAATCTTTTTTTTTTCTCTCTTTCATTTGCTTATTGTTTAGTATTTTTTTTTTCAAAAAAATTTTCAAAAAAGTTTAAATAATTCAAATTTTCTTTCCTCGTGCTTAAATAAAAAAAAAAAATTTTTTTTAAATTATATAATACAATATAATAAATTATGTTAAATTATGATAAAAATCTGTCATTTATTATTTCTTTTTTTTTTTTTTTGTTTTCAATAATTAAAAATTTTCGAATTTTTTATAAATTAAATTTTTATTTTTTGACTTAATTGCATTCTTTTTTACTTATTTATTTTTCCATATGATAAAATTATAATTTTTTCAAATTTTTCTATTTTTCTCTTTTAAATGAAATAAATAAATAAGAGAGAGGAAGGAGAGAGAGAGAGAGAGAGAGAGAGAAAGAAAGGATGAATGCAATTATGAATGAGAAATTTGTACAATAAAAAAGAAAATACAAATGAAGGAAAAAAAAGCTTAAGTCTAGACAAAATGTATGGTATTTATTCATCATTCACTTTTTAAAATTGCAAATAGTTTTAGAGATTAAACAGGAAAAGGAAAAGAGAGAGAGAGAGAGAGGAGGGAGAAAAAAAAACCGATAAGCATAAGTAAGCTTCACTGTATCACAAGAACTTCTACAGTGTTTTTTTTTTTTTTAAAAAATTCTTCTTTCAATCATTTCATTTCATTTTTTTCTTTCTTTCTCATTTCTTCCTGATATCTGATAGATTTGCATCGTTTCATTTCATTTTTCCTTTTTCTTTTTCATTTCAATAAGTAATTTCGAGATTTCTCTTTTTGAAGATATAATTTTTATTAAACTTTTCTTTTTTTTTTTTTATCTTTACTATCTTATCGTTTCATTTTTTTTTTTTTTTTCACTTTTTTATTCATTTGAGCCTTTTTTTTTTCTTTTTTTGTATTTTTTTTTTATATACTAAGTTTTTTTTTTTCAAATAAACATAAAAATAAACAAGGAATAGATGAAAAAATACAGAGAGAAAGAGAGAGAGAGAGAGAGGGAGAGGAAAAAAAATATGAAAAAGTATTTGAAGAGGTTTTTCATTTTTAAGATGAAATATATGCTTTGAATAGGAAATAATGATAAAATCGGAGTAAAGTAAAGCAATATTTCTGCCTCTCTCTCTCTCTCTCATTTTTTTGAATTTGTAAATTTAAAAGTGTTTTATTGGGTAGGTGTAAACATATACACACACACACACACACACACCTATATATAAGTCATATAAATTTACGGTACAGTATTTTTGCGCCAATTGCTTAGTTTATCTCTTTTTACCTTTTTTTTTTTTTTTCTTTTTTGCCAGTATCACTATTCGATTGAATTTATTTCTTCGGTTTTGGGTATTGAATAAGCAAGCAGAAAAAAAAAAGAAAAAAAATGAATAAAAATGTTCCACAAAGGGTGGAGCATCGTAAAAGCAAAAAAAATTGTCATCAATTTAGCTTTAGAAGAAGCACAACCATTACATTACATTAGTACTACGATTGTTATCGATAAAGGAAAAAAAAAAAAAACGATACCATTTGTAAATATTGTTTTTATATTTTTGTATTCCAATTAAATTATATTTTTGTATTCTAATTAATTTATATTTTTGTATTCCAATTAATTTATATTATTGTATTCTAATTAATTTGCATTATTGTATTCCAATTAATTTATATTATTGTATTCTAATTAATTTATATTATTATATTCCAATTAATTTATTATTATATTCTAATTAATTAATAGTTTTCTTTTTTTTTTAACTTTTTTCATTAAGTCATTAAAAATTTTACAACCAAATCATTATTTATTGTTATTGTGATTATTATGACTATTATTAATATTATTATCTTTTTTTTTAGTTATCAACAAATCATACAATCAAATAACTATTATATTATTATTATTATCATTAATATTATTATTATTATTACCATATTTTTTGCTTTCATCAGCAGCTTTATATTTAAAATATTATTATAATTATTACTATTACTGTTACTATTGTTGTTTATTATTATTGTTATTATTATCTTTTTTTAATTAACAAATTTTACAATCAAACTATTATTAGCACTATTTTCATCAGCAGTTTTATATTTAAAATTGTTATTATAATTGCTATTATTATATTACCATTATTATCATTATTGTTATCATTTATTAACATTATTATTACTACTGTTATCATTATCGTTGCATTTATTACTTTCACAAACGATTTCATATTTAAATTGTATTAATATTATTATTACCCAGTTATTACCATTATTATCAGATAATCATTTTTTACTTCATATGGGCCTTGCATTTCAATTATTACTATTATTACAGTTTCTGTCATTATTTATTGCTAATATCATTATATTATTATCATTTTTTTCGGTTATCAAATGATCTTGCATCCAATTTATTTATTATCACTGCTATTATCATTATTATTATTATTATTATTATTATTATATTATTATTATTATTATTATTATTATTATATTATTATTATTATTATTATTACTAGTATTGCCATTATTATATTTGTGTTATAATATTATCATTATTATTACTATTAGAATGAATTGTTGTTTAGATTAAGCGATAATGTACCATCGTTATTGCAATTTATTTCCTCTTTCTCTTCTCTTGTCTTCACCTTCCTTCAAATATCTCATCGTATTACTACTTTACAAATTAAATCATTCAGAGTATTCTCAGAGTAATAATACATTTTAGTAAAATTTAGCACACATATCTCATTTGTTTGCTAATTTATTTTAGAAAAACAAAAAAAGTTGAATTTGCTTTTTTTGTTTTTGAAATCTTTTGGTTTACTTTTTCTTTTTAATAAGACTAAAGTTAAATCTGTGATACAAATTTAGTTTTCTACGAGAGGATTGATTCATTTGATATAATCAAATTTATCAATTTCAATCCTTCATAAACAATGATATTAATACCATCATTGTTTACTGCTACAACTTTTCTTGCTGTACATCGATTTATTATTAATTTTACTGATTTGCCATATTCTAATGAGCTGAATCATCCATATTCCAAACAATTTATTCGTACCAGTCAACAAATTTCGGATGCTCTTCAGACTATTTTAGCAGCATTACCTGGCCAATACAATATTTCTATTGTTAATTACAGGTGTTTTTATTTATTAATTTAATACTCTCATAATTCTTCATATATAAAATATATTTTGTTTAATTTAATTTTTACATATTTCTCATCTTTTTTCTTTCACTCATTTTTGGCTATAAATATAACCATTATTAATTTTTAATTTTCTTTCCTTTCTTTTTTGAAATGAATTGTTTGTAATTAATTTAAAATTTTAGATTTTTAGATTTAGTATTTTTATGATTATTTAACTATAAAAAATTTACTCTACACACTCATACACATAGATATAAATATGACAATTAAGGAAAATTTGATTTCAAAAAGTTCAAATTTGAATTTATCTTAATTCAATTTTATTATATCAAAATGA
The DNA here is from genome assembly GCF_000002995.4 of Brugia malayi. NCBI lineage: Eukaryota > Metazoa > Nematoda > Chromadorea > Rhabditida > Onchocercidae > Brugia > Brugia malayi. The sequence goes on along the minus strand of NW_025062476.1, from coordinate 11,820,127 downwards.
TGAATTGTTTTGTTTTTTTTTTTTTTAAATTGTTTAAAAAATACCACATAGCAATGTTGCAAAATTATTGCCTTTTTTTTCCTATATAAGCAATAAAATAAATAAATGAAAAAAAAAAAAGCAAAAATAAAAAAAATTTTATTTCGCACTTATTAGAAATGCTACCGAACAATACAGGTATCAACCAGTAATTGGTACTTTGGTAACAATCGAGGTAACATCACGAAAAGCTCAACCAAAATTGAGAAAAATCATCGAAAAAGCAATACGAACAGGCTACATTGGTGGATATGGTGTTGGTTTCGATGGTTTTCAATATTATACATTTAAGGGTCAATAAAATATTTCATTCCTTCTTTTTTCTAATTTACCAAAAAAAAAAAATGTTTGATAAATTTTTGAATTTTTGCTTGCAAAATAATTCATTCCATTTTCTCTTTTTCATTCCTTTTTTTTTTGGATTAAATGAAATTCGTTTCAAATTTCTTTTTTTTTTTTTTTTTTTAATTGTTTACATATGAAAAATGATAAGTGAATAAAATAGTATTATTTAATAACTATTAATGCTCCATTGTAAGTACAATTTTAATTTCTTTTTTTAAATTTTTTAAACATTTAATTCATTTAATTTCTTATTTTTAATTTCCGCTTAGCTTTTATATTATAATTTTCCACATTTAAATTTAGATTTCAATTTACACAATATCATTTTATGCATTGAAAATATTAGCTTAATTAAATCATTCAACTAGTAATTGTATTCAATTACTATTAAAAAAGAAAATTTCTTTTTTTTTTTTTTTTTTTTTTAATTTATTCACTTGAATCTTTTTCAAGGAAGAAATTTCCTCTTCAATTTTAAATTTTGTAATGAATTAAACAAAAAATTTAAATAATAATTTAGTTCTTTCTGTTAGTACTTTTTAATTATAAATTAACATATTTAAATGTTTATAATAGGCATAAACTGTACTAATATAATTTGTAATTTTTTTATCAAAATTTATTTTGGAAGAAATATCATTAGTTGTATAAGAAAAAGGTAATTTTTTTACATTTTTATTCTAATTTTATTCATTCTAATTAGAAACGAATAATTCGGGAAATTCTCGAAAGAATGAAAAATTTGTACGAAAAAATGCAAAAACCATGTGATTTGCTTTTTATCGAAAATTACAAATTGTGACAAAATTTAAATTAAATTATTTCATTTAGCGATTATTCTTGTCTTCTCTGCTTTAATTATCAGTCCTTCGACTTCTTCTTTTTAATTTTTATTTAATTTGGACAAATTTAATTTTTGAATTTAGTTGAATGACGCAAGGCGCATATAGACGAAGAATAGCAATAAATATGCAAATTTGTTGTTTATCCAATATATTTTGCACATTCTCTATAGATTTGGTTGCAAAAGATAGTTGATAACAAGCTTTTTCAAATTTGAAGAATGTATTGACATTTGCGCTTGTTGTTAATTTGAAACACATTCGACATTTGCGCTTATTTAATTTGATATACGTTCGATATTTTGAAATATGTTTTACATTTATACATCTTGAGTTTCACTGTGTATTAAATATGTCTAACGATTGCTTGGGAATTGAAATATATCCGACATTTATGCTTCTTAGCTTTAAAATGTATCCGATATTTGCGCGTGTTTAAATTTGAAACATATCTGTTACACTATAAATGTCCGACATTTGCGCTTCTTTAGAATAGATGAAGTGCAAATGTAAGCAGTAGATATTCATTCATTCTTTCTTTTCTTTTTATTAAGTTATCCTTTTTTTTTTTTGATTTGTTTATTTTCTTTCTTTTTTTTTAGCTAAGTTACATTTTTGTTATTTTATTTTATTTTTTCTTGTTTTGGAACACCATTTAAAACAAACAGAGTAAATTAAAAAATTAAATTGGAAAATGTGAAATTTTTTTTTTCAAGAAGTGTTTTTATTTTTTAAGCTTACATGAATTTAAATTTAAATAAAATTACAACAAAAATATCAACTTATCCCTTCATCTTTTTCTCTTTCCATTCTCTCTCTTTCTCACTTGTAGTTAAATTTGATTTAATTCACTAAAGTTAATTTAATAATTACACCAGTGTAATGTTATCAATTAAGCAATGATATTAACAATTTTATTTATAAAACGACATTTAGTAGTGTTGGTGAAATAATTATAATTAAATAAAACAAAAGTGTCATTATAAATGATTACAATTAATTCGTTTATCTGATAGATTTAGCTAGTATTGATTGAAATTTTCATTTTTAAAATTAAGAAATTGTTAAAATACTTTTGAAATGAAACAAAAAATTTTTTAATTGAATGATTAGTTGTATCCTTCGCATTTTAATTAATTAATTTATTACTTTTTCCTTATATATTCTTTTGTAATAGTAAACATAATTTGTAATACTACAATAATTGTAAAAATTTTATAAAATAAAATGTTAGTAATATATCATGAATTTTGAGAATTTTTGATTAATTGATACATTGAATTGCTTATTACTTTAGTTTGATAATTGAAATACTTAATAAAAAAACGAAATTTTCTAATTCATTTAAAATATTATTCTGAAGCAACAAAAAATATCATTTTAAAGTATTTTTTTTTTAAATTTTTTATAGCAAAATTTCTACAAAAGTTTAAGAAATAATATTTTGAATATTACATATTCAAATATAACGTATTATTATGCGTAATTTATACTTACTTTTTTGCACAATTATATTTGAGTTTAATTTTCACCAATAAAATCTTTTCTACATATATTATTTGTGTAAACCTATTTAAAAAAAAAAAAAAATAAATTTGTAGTTATAAAAAAGAAAAAATATAAATAGCAATATTAAGCTATAATAATTTTTTTTTTTAAAAAAAAAAGAATTACTATAATTTACAAATATAAATTTGAAATGAAAAATGTTTAAAAAACGATATTTTAATTTCTGAAAAAAAACAATTATATAATTCGATTTTTTTCTTGTTTGATTTATCAAAATAATTCATCATAATTTTTTTTTTTTTTTGTTAAGTTACTTAAATTTATTTAAAAAAATTTAATTTATTAAAGTAATTTAAAAGTGAGTTATTTCTTATTAGTCATTTCTTTAAATAATTGTAGCATAATTGAAGTGCTTCATTGTGCAATATTTTTCCATTTTTTCAAGTGTCATTGAAAAATTATAATCGTCGGATTTACTTTAACTTTCGAAGTTTTACTTTTATTTTCTTTCTTTCTTTTTTTTTTTTTTTAAAAAAAAAAAAAATCTCACATCTTGCAATTTCTGTTTGTTCAATTACACTAAATCTAAAATTTTTTCATTCATATTTTTTTCTAAATTCAAATAATCAAACATTACATATTTTTTTAAAAGTTAATCTTAATTATCAATTAATCTAAGTTAATCTTCATTACAGAAAATTAATTATTCATAAACAACAAACATTTAATTTGCAAAAAATATATATGTTAGTTTACAAAAAAAAAAAAAAAAAAAACATTTTAGCTTTTTAATTTAACCAAAAATTTTTTTTTTCTTTTTTATATAAACGATGTAATTGCATTTTGCATTTTTTTTTTTTTTTTATAAAATGAAAGTTTTGAAATTATCAATGATAAATAAATAAATAAATAAACAAATCATTATTATCAGATCATTTTGCATATTTATATTCTTATCAGTTAATATTAAACAAAACGACAAATCATTGTTTAGAATTACCAATTATGATGGACTGTTCAAGTTTACAATTCAAATGTGATGATGGGTCATGCATTGATGATAAACAACGATGTGATGGTGATAAGCAATGTTTAGATGGTAGTGATGAAGGTGAATTATTATTATTCTCTATTCTTCTGCTTTTTTTTTTTTTTTTTTTTTTTTGATCTTGATTAAATGATAATAAATAAATCATTGAAAAAGCAAATTCATATGATAAAGGATAAAAAGAAAAGATTTAAATAATAAAAAATTTTAAAAAAAAAAAAGTGCGCTAAAGAATTTTTAATTTGTTTAAATTTTAATTTGTTTAAAAGAAAAATGATAAAATAAAAAAAAATAATAATAAGTAATAAATAAATGTAAAATTATTGCTCAATCGATTGATTCAAATAATTTTGACACTAATATTTATGAGAAATTAAATTATCAAATTATTTCTTAAGCTAATTTGGAATTACTTTTTCTCTTCATTTTTTTTCTTTTTTAATAAATATAACAAAAATTGTTAAATCGTTTAAAAAATTTTTAACAAAAAATAAAATATTTAATTTAATGACTTTTAAAAATGAATTGAAATAATTTTAATGAAAAACATTTTTTAAAAAAAAAAGATAGAATTATTAATTTGCATTAAATTTTACAACTTACTGTAAAAAATAGGTATATTACTGATAAATAATTTTAAAAATTTATTAAAATAACCAAAATTATAAACTTGAAAAAAAAAAAAAAAAAGTAATAAATGAAATAAACAATAATACAAAATTTACTGTTTAATTTTATAGCTAATTGTGAAAATGAAAGAATAATATTGATCTCACCGCATTCAGTCCTTTTACCGGGTGATTCGATTCGAATTTCAGCAAAATTAAATGGCATCTTTTCATCTCATAAGGTTTTCTCTCTTTTTCTTGAAAATATATTTTTTAAATAGTTTTAAAATAAAAATTTGCATATGTATTAAATGTATTACTAGTAAAAACTCTTTTTTTTTTTTTTTTTTAAACGATTATTTATCATTTATATGCTTAAATAATTGTATGTGCTGAAATAAAATAAATTTGTTTTGAAAATTTCCAAAATTTTCAATTTTAACTCTGAGTTGAAATTTCATTAGTATGAACATATTTTTTTTTTGATTGAAATAATTGATTGAAAATGTGGGAAAAAAATATTTTTAACATAAATGAAAGAAAAAAATTTTTTAATTAAAATTTTAATTATTGAATAATAATACATACTATTACATTTTAAAAATGTAATTTTAATAATTTATTCAAATTTTTTTGTTTTTTGTATTAATTGCAATAAAATATTTTAGGCTCGTTGGTTTCATAATGGTAAACCATTAAAAAATGAGAATGGTAGAAGGAATGGAATGATAAGATACTATAATACAACAATGAAATATTACTTATTGATTGATAATATCAGTAGTGATAACAGTGGTGTATATGAGATAAATATCAGTGGCATCAAAAAAGCAATTACTATCAATGTTTCAACAGATAACGGAATTATCAAAAAGCAATGCTTTGATACTGATAACTGCACAGGTTTAAATTTTATTTAAAATTAAAAACAAAAACAAGCAAACAAACATATTTTTTGGCAGAAAATGTCAGATAAGAGAAATAAATAATTATTTAAATTTGCTTTCTTCTTAACAAATATTTTTCATTTGTTTCATTCACTATTTAGAAAATTTCAGTATTGCTTTTTTCTCTATTTTTTATTAAAATATTAACTTTTAAGAAAAACTAAATTATAATTTCAAATGTTATTTCTTATCATAGTTTTTTTGATAAAATATAATAAATGCATACTCATGATATCTCAATTGATAAGTCTTAACAATGATATTCTTTTACAATTTTTCCGGTCGAAATACGCAAATGCTATTAAAAAAAAAAATGATAAGAATGTAAAATAATTGTTGTTCAGTGATACGTTCAAACAATGATAATAGTTAATGTGATAATACTAAACAGTTGATATGATAATATTAATTATCCAGAAAAGGAAAGAAATAAATAAATCCATAAACAAATTTATCAGTCGAATTTTTTGTCGATTACGCAATTAATTCATCATTTTTCGATTTTCATTTTAGCATTATTTATTTTAATGGAATTATCTATAATGAATGTATCGTTTTCCGGTTTTGCTTCAAGAAACGGAATATTTCTTGCTTCTAAATAATTAGTTCAATAAAATAATCAAACTAAAAAATTGATAATTTATTTTAATCAATAATTGAAAGAAAAGCAAAATGCCTGCAAGTTTGTGTTTTATTACCTTTCAAATATATGAAAAATGTTTCTGGGAGAAAAATTATAATTTATTTTTTATCAATTAATTTTCAAATTAACGGAACAATTTATTTTCTGCCAGAAATGTTTAAAATTCTAATATTTAAGGATGAGAAATATTAACAAACAATAAATACTAACAAACATATTGTAAATACTTAAATTAAAAAATCAAAGACAAAAACCGGAAAATACTAATTTCCATAAATTTGCTACCCCAAAATTTTCACATTTGCTTTTATTTGTTTAAAAAAAAAAAAAGATCGATTGGTTGAGAGATTGTAAACAGTAAACAAAATAAGCTAAACATATTTGTTAACTATATTTGTTTACAATTATTTATTGTAAATTAAATTTTAACTAATTAAAATGCATAGCTTAGCTCTTATAATAAATTAATAAAATTTGAATGATCAAATTTCTTCAATCAGAATTTTTTATCGATTGAATAAAATCAAATTCATTTTTGCATTTTTAAATACATTTTCTTTGCATTAAAACTATTTAATTTAACAATAAATGAAATGGATTGTTTAATTTTGATAAAATTCTTTTTTTTTTTTTTTTTTTTTTTACGTAAATAAATTAAATATAAAATAAGATTTTTATTTATCAAAACGTTAACATTTATCAAATTTGTTAAAATTTTAATTAATTTAATTTTTCAATCATTTTTTTTTTTTTTTTTTTCAAAAAATTTGTTTATTTTTAGCAGCTTCATGTGAAAGTGATGAATATTTTTGTCAAATTGATAATTTCTGCTTACCACGAAGTGTCATTTGTGACGGAAAACGTGATTGCACTGATTTTACGGACGAAGCAAACTGCAATACCGCATCACATCACATTAATAAAAAATTGAAATGGTTAACAGCACAAGTAACTGTCAAATGTTTAGATGGTTCTGTACCAGAATTTAGCTTGTAAATTTTTTTTTTTTTTTTTAATTAATTAATTAATTAATAATAGTAGTTTGTTAAGTAATTTATTTTTGATAAAAAGTTTTTACAGAATAAAACAATTTTATAAATATAATTCAGCAATAATTTTACAAAAAAAAAAAAAAAAAAATATAAATTTAACTTTATAATATTAGATATTAGTAATTTTTATTGTTTTTTATATGAATGAAATAGAAAAAATAAATTTCAATATTTATTTTCTTTAATTTTTTTTTTTGTTTTGTTAAGTGAACAACAAAGCAAAATAATTTTATAACTATAATTCAACAATAACTTTACAAAAATACATACACAAAATTTAATTTTATATTTTTATATGCAACTAATTTTTATTGCTTTGTGAAGGAAATTTATTTAAAAAAAAAAAAAAAAAAAAATTTGCTTTTTTCCTTTTTTTGTTTGAATCATTCATTTTTTAAAAGAGTTTAGATCAATCGATAATTTAGTTATCAATTATTAATTTTTCAAAAAAATCAAAATTTTAATTTTGTAATTTTTGCAACTTTATTGCAATGTTAAACAATTTAAATTTATAGATTACTTAATTAAAGTAATTCCAAATACAAATAATTAGTAAAATACCATAAAGTTTCATAAAGTTTATAACATTAATTTTCTTTTAAATTTTACCAAATATTGTGCGTTTTATTTTACTCATTTTTCGTTTTAAAATTTAATTCAAATACATTTTAAAAAAAAGATTGAATAATTAATTTTATATTAAATGAAATTATTTTCAAATGATGCATTTTTCACGTTTTTATTTTCATTTTTTTTTTTTCTTTTTTTATTCTCATCAATTTTTCTATTGACAAAATAGATTACTTTGCATCATTTAAATGATAAACTTCTTTTCTATTCTTCAAAAAGCTTTTGTGTCAACTTTTTTAAAAAGTGAAAATGCAAAATAAAATCTCTTTTCTCTGTCATTTGCAACTAATTTAAAGGGACAATTTTAATTTTGTAATTTTCTTGAAATTTATTTGTTATTTTGCATTCTTCAACACCCTAGACACCACAATAGAGTCAAATTTTGAATTTTTTATTGGTCGAATTTTTTATAAAATTATAAATTTTAAGAATTATTATCTTTTTAATTAAAATTTTGCACTAATTATGTTTAGCGAATTTTTTTTTAGGAAACTAATTCGTTTGTTTTTTTTTTTGTAGTTTAGTTAAATAATTTTTTTTTGAGAAGCAATTAATTAATTTTACGAGTTTTTAAATATGATTCTTGACTTAAGAAAAACTTTGCCAACCAATAAATTGAATTTTATAAAATTGAGCTTTAAAATTTTTCACTTTTTGTTTATAAAAAAAATTTACACGGATTTTTTTATTTTTTTAGTAAAGTGATAAGCTATGAAAATAACACTTGCAATAATTTAATTCATTGATCAAATTGAATTTTTTTTTTTTCATACATCATCTCAATTAACTTTTTATTGTCTTCCTATATTATAATTATAATTTTTATATGAATAAGATATTTAATTTAGAAAAAAAAAAATAATTTTGAAAAATTAATTTCAGACATGGCTCAACATACTGTTGGAGTAATTCTGTTTGTCCATCTCATACAACATGCATCGAAGGAAAATGTTGCAAAACTGATTGTAAGTTATTGTTTTTCCCTAATTTAAAATTTTGAAATCTTGAAGAAAAAAAAACTTCAAAAAGTTTTTTAAATTATTTTGAAACAAAGTTTATTAGTAATTCACATTGTAAATTATGCTTAAAGACAAAAACGAATAAATAGTTAATTAAAAGATATTATTTGATTAGCTTTTCTTTCCTTTTTCTTAATATTTATTAATAATTAACATTTATTTTAACTTAATAATTAATAATAATAATTAATACTTTCTTAATATTTATTAATAATTAAAGAATTAATATTAAACATATGTTTAATTGTTTTAATCAAATACTAATTGAATGTAACTAATAATCGATTGCAATTAAATTAATCATTTATTGATTCAAATTATATTAGTTGTGATTATAAGTGGAGAAAGGATTGGGTATATTGCTAACAATTCATATTTATTTTTTCATTAAATATAATTTATTCAAATTTACCATCAGTAATAAACAGATTTAGCGAACATAAAATTTTAAATTAGTAACAACACAATTAAATTTCAAGTTTTGCTAATTAGTTATAAACATTATTAACATTAAAATAAGTTATAATAAGTAATGTTAAAAATGATAACAACATTTAGGTTTAAAAAGAGAAAAAAATTTACAGCAAATAATTTTTATCGATAATATCTTCACATTACTAATCTATTATTTCGCTTATTTAGAAAAAAAAACCAAAAGATAAGAAAATAAATTTCACGCACGTGAATTACGTGTCATCTTCGTTTAATCTTGCGTAAAATTTTGTAAAAGTACATTGCGCAAAAATAATAAAATAAATGAATTTAAAAAAAAAAATTTCGTTTTTTAGCGTCGTATCACATGCGTCAATGTCCGGAAACGTACTGGGAATGCGGTAGCGGTGAATGCGTTCCGCTAGATGCACGTTGTGATGGTTTGCAAGCATGCGATGATGGATCAGATGAAATGCATTGCGGTTTGCATTTTTATTTTTGCTTTTCATTTTTTTTCCATTTCCATCAAAATTTGGGCAAATTTTATTTTTTTTTATAAAAGTGCAAAATCTTGCATTTAAAAATATCATTCTAAATCATATCATATCACTGATAATATTTATTTATACTATTATTAATAATATTATTTGGTTAGGACAAACCTTAAGAAATAATTTAATTTTATCTTTTTTTTAAAAAAAAAAAATTACAACAATCAAGGAAACTTATAAATTATCAAATATTTTCAAGTATCAATAATTTTCAAATATAATTATAGTAGAAATTTATGCTAGAAATTATTCATAAATAAAAATTTTATCTTTAATGAGTTTAATTTCTTAAAATATTACGCTTAATTTTTTCTTTAAATATTAAATTTAATTTTTCTAAAATATTACATTTTCAATTCATTTTCATTTTTTAAAAATTTTACATGCACACTTCAAGCAAACATTTGAATTTTTTTTTTTTTTTTTTTTTTTCTTTTCTAAACCAAATTCTATTTCTGCTATTTTTTTTTTTTTTTATTTTTTTCCATGCAAAAAATAAAATTAGTGAGTTATTTTTTTAAATTGCTATTTAAAAAAACAAAAAAAAAAAAAATTATTAATCGAAATATCGAAATATTTGATTCTTTTTTTTTTTTTTTCAAATTATTTTTTTGCAAAAAATTTTTTCCTATTATTTTTTCCTGAAAAAAAGAAAAATCTAATTTATTATTTACTTTAACATTATTTTTCTTTCTTCTTTTTTTTTTTTTTTCGCAAAAATTTTTGATTCTTTTTTTTTTTAAATTAGCAATCTTTTTTATAATTATTATTTGTTATTGTTGCTAAATTAATTTTTCGATCAATTTCAATACAAACTTGTGAATAAAAATATGCTAATGTAATTAATAAAATAGCTGGAAAACGTAATTTTAACGTTTCTTCGTACCAAATACGTTTAACAAACATTGAGCCAACTTCATAGCCACCTAAAAAGTAAAAATTTGAGTAAAGGCCAAGAATGAATGGTATAATATGAAGAAATGCAATAAAACGACGAAATGATATATCGTTGATGTGTGTTTCACGCCATTTTTGAATGCCTTTAATTGTATACAATCCTTTGCAACAATATTCCATAAATAAGCCAATAATATTAAGTATTATCCAAATCTAAAAATAAAAATTATAAAACTTTTCTATTGGAAAAAAAAAAAAAAAAAGAGTGAAAAAGTTAATTAAAATAAATGTTTTTTTTGTAATTTTTTCAAAAATTATTTTTAAAATCTGAAAAAAAAAAAAAAATAAATAAATAAATAAATAAACTTTTCTGTTCAAAAAGAAAAATGAATAGAAAAAATAATTATTAAAACGGATTTTTTTTTTTTTTTTCCAAAAATTATTTTTAAAATCTAAAAAAAAAAAAAAAAAAAAAAACGTTTGTTTAAAAAAAAAAAATGAAAAAAAAGTTTTGTTTAAATTCATTCAAATTTAATTCATTTGAAAAAAAGGAAAAAAAAATTTAAAACTATATTTTTAAGCAAATATAATTTAAAAGAAAATTTCCGAAAAAAAAAAAAATGCAACGTAATTCAAAACAAATAAAAAGAATAAAATTTTTCTATTATATCATTTAATTCATTTTTTTAAAAAAAAAAAATGGAAAAAATTTTGTGTAATTTAATTTGAAAAAATATTTAGTACGATAATTCTTCTTTTTTCACTTTTTCTCATTTTTTTTTTTTTTGTCAAATATTCAAAAAAATTTTTTTTTATTTTGTCAATTAAATGTAAATTAAATTGGAAAAAAAATGTCCGTAATTATTTTTTTAAGGAATAAAAGAATAAAATAAAAAATGCTAAAAAAATATTTTCAAAAAAGTTTGATTATAAAATGAAAATAATTGCAACAATTGCTATTTTTTTCAAATATATAATTTTTTATTTTTTGAAATTTAGTATAATTTAAATCCTTTTTTTATTACTATTATTTTAAAATGAAATTACTTGAAAAAAAAAAGGGATAACACAAAATTTTCATTACTATACTTTTTACTAAATATAAGCATATAAAAGTAAAATTAAAGAGTAAAACTACTACTTTGTGTATATACATATATCTATCAGTAAAACTAAGTAATATTAATTTATATATAAGTAAAATTCACTACTTCATATGTCTAAAATTTATAAGTAAAATTTAAAATGAAAAATACTACTATATCTTACTTTGTATATTTATATTTAAGCAAAATTAAATATATAATTCATTCCTATATATGCATACACATAAATAAAATTAAAAAATGAAAAGAAAAACTCCTATATGTATAGGTTATACTAAGTAAAATTAACAGTACACTTACTTATATATACCTCAGTAAAATTAACAATATGCTTATATATATCTAAGTAAAATTTAAAAAAAAAGAAAATTGCCAATATATTTTATGTATATATTTAGCAAAAATAATTATATAAGTGAAATGTGCTGCTATGTGTGCTTTACTAAGTAAAATTTATCAAATAAAATAAAATAAAAAAATTATTTTATACTACTATACATATGTGCCTATAAGGAAAAAGAAAAATTAAAAAAAAAAAAAAAAACGACCATTTTATACTATTCTATATTTAATAAGCAAAATTAATTTATAAATGGGAAGTGATACTATTATATATTTGTATTAATAAGTAAAATTAGGTAAAATTAAATATATAAGTGAAAATCACTACCTTATATGTGTGTAAAGTTATTTATATGTTTCTAAAAGTCATATAAAAATTTACTAAATTTAAAAGCAAAAAAAAAAATGTTTTGTTTTCTTTTTTAAACTTACAATATTTGCATAAGTAATTCCATGCCATAGCAGTACAAAACCATATGATATAATTACACCAAATATTTTACGTTTAATTGAAAAAGTTGGCGTACAAATTGGAATGAAAATATAAGTTTTAAAAAAGCTATAAAGGCCAGGGTCAAAGTAACGCCATGCTTTTGAGTAAAGCGTTAAACGATTGATGCAAATTGGCCCAGCAGCTGGTTCCATATTATCAGCCAAGGCAAAAATACGTGGTAAGCCAAATATCACAACGTATCGAAGATGAAAAAATATTCCTAAAAAGAAAAAAAAAAGAGAAATAAAAATTTTATATTTTTATTCATTAATTGTAATAAATTAAAACAGTAATAATTTATTAGAATTATTGAAATATACATAATAAAATTAAAATAATCAAATAGTTGTTTATGTTTTTTTTAAATGATATAATGTATATTTAATAAAAAATTAAAATTTTTACTTATTAAAATTTTATTTATTTATTTATTTTGATTAAATTAACACAAATTAATAGGTTTATTTATTGAACTAAGACAAATTAAAATAATTATTTATGTATGATTGGACTAATTTTTTTTCTCTTAATGACATTATGTATATTTTAATTTGATTGATAATATAATCAAATAAGAATTTATTTTAGGAATGTTCGCATTTTAGAATGAATACTTTTAAAATTAATTTATTACTTTAAAATAGTACATACTCATATATATCATATATAATAGTAGGAATAATTATGTATGTTTAAATAAAATTTCCCAAAAAAAGTACCTCAATTTATCATTTTATCATTTTAAAAAATTTAGAAAAAGTAAGAAAAAAGATTGGTTGAAATAAAGAAAATTTTTTCTACATCATTAATGCTTTAAAAAATTTAAAAAAAAAAAAATAAAAAAGGATAATAAAAATTTTGTTGCAACTAAAAAATACATATTGAATTTTGCAAAAAAAAAAAAAAAAAAAAAATAATTAATTTAATTAAGAAATATTTTCTATAAATTTTATAAAATATATGTTAATTTAAAGAAAAAATACATTAATTTTATTTTACAGATTAATTAAAATCGTAATAATTTAATATATAATATAATTATAAATTATGTGTTATTTTTTTTCAATGAATGTATTTTTTTTGTTTTTAAATTAATTAAAATTTTTTTAAAAAAAAAAAAACTTTTTTGTTCAAATATCAATTTTGAATAATCAATCAAAAATTTTCAAATAATAAATTAAAATGCTAATAAGAATTTTAATTAAATTATTAAAGAAATGAAAAATATTACCTAATGCCATTCCTAATGAAACAAATTCATTTTTTGGCAAATTTTGCGCATAATCAATATCATAAAGTATCCATTCGAAATACATGAAATGTAACATTAAATAGATAAGTAACCACCAAAATGTAATACGTAGTGCAAAAAATATTACACGTTGCCAATTACGTGTTTTAGTATGACGTTGGCGCATTTGTCGTTCAAATTCCGGATAGATAACAACTAATGTTGTCATATATGGTGGATAAAATGTATAAAAAAGCATACGTATGTAACATTTTAGCAATGTATTATCTTCTGGACGTTTTGCGCCATTTAGCATTTCCAAATTAAATGAAATATATGAAAGTAATGTGTAGCAGATAAAAATAACAACAATTAATGGATTTGGTGATAAGTGATAAGAATAGCGTAGTGATAGATAAAGAATTGGCATTGAACAAAACCATACAATAAGTTGATGGCTAAAAATTTAAATTTAATCAAATGTTAAATTTTGATTAATTTCAAAATTTCTTTTTTAATTTGTTTATTTATCTTTTCTGTAGATTATGAAAAAAAAAAAAAAAAAACATTTAATTGAGATTAAAATATGGTTTATATATTTGTTATTTTAACTTAAATTGTGATAAAAAATTATATTTGTTAGAAAACCATATCATATGTAAATGATTAAAATATGATTTACCATCTTAGTTAGTTCAATTTAAATTATAATAAAAAAATTATATCTGTTAGAAGACTATATTATAAATATGCTATATCACAATAAGTTTATATGTTTATAAAATTAAAATTTAAAAATTTAAAAATGTTATTTGGTTTTTTTCCTTTATTTAATAAATTTATTCAATAAATATAGCAAAAATTTTTATTTATTTATTTTTGAAAAAATTTGAAATTTTTTCTTTTCTTTCAAAAAAATATATAATTTAATCATTGAAAAAGAAATATTTGATAGATGTAAAATTTTTGAAAGAGAAAAAAAAAAGCTTAAATTTGTAATTCAAAATTTTATTCAAACTTTAGAACTAAAATCATTTCAAAATTTCATTTCAGACTTACATTTTTAAAGTCTTTTTTTAATGTTTAAGCTAAATTTTTAATCTGAAATGCATTCAAGATTTTACTCTACGCTCAAAATCTTAAAACTCTATTCTCGGTTTAAATTTAAGACACACTAAAGATTTCATTTTGAATTTAAATCTGAAACATTCTCGATTTTTTTCGTAAAGCATTTAAAAAATTTAGTCGCGCTAAAATTGTTCACATTTTAAATATTATATTTCTGCGCGTTGACAAAAACATTAATGATATTTCTAAAAAAGAATTGTAAATTTTAGGATTAAATTTTTTTTTTTTTTTTGAAAAAAATGAAAAAATAAACTTACCGAAAATAGTAGGCAGCAAAAAAGATAAGTGTACCCTGGGTGAGTGATAAAATGACAAGCCATTTAGAAAAGAGAAAACAACTATAAGTGACAGAGTAAAATATTGTGATGTATTGTAAAGTATTATCCGAGACAAAACTTCCACCAATGTTGAAAATAATTGAATGTAAAATAAAAAATGGTAAAAGCATGAAACCAATAGGTGTCCATGAGGTCCATTCCCAATTTGATTCATCCTTTAATTAATCAAATCATAGTTAAGTAATACTTTTACAAGTAATACTTGTGAAAAGTTAGATTCATCTTATAATTAATTGCATTTAGTAAGTAATAATTATAAGAAGAGTTAGATCCATCTTTTTAAGTAGCTGTATCATAGTAAGTAATACTTGTGAAATGTTAAATTATGCTAAGTTTAAAGTTTAATTAAAGCTTATAAATTATCTTAGCTAATTGTTTTTCATTTCATTTCCTTTTTTTTTCTTTTCGTAACAAATTTGGTTGATCAATTATTAATTTAAATCTTTCAATTTCTCGCTTTTTTCTATCTTTTTTGTTAATTATTAGATAGATAATAATTATCAGAGGGTTAATAAAATAAAAATATTAAATTTATTTTCACTTTACTGGAATAATATATTTCTTAGGCTTAATTTGGTCCTTCACAAACATTAAGGCTTATTTATAAAAATCATAAACATCTGAACTTATCAATGCTACTGATAATTTAACACGCAAATACTTTAATAAGTAATCATAATGATAATAGCAATAATAAATAATAATAGCAATATTGATAATCAGCAGTAGTATTAGTAATGATGACAATGATAAAGTTATCATATTGTAATTGTTCAATAAGTAATGATCAAAATTTTCAATGATTTTTGATATGAAATCAATATATCGTATCGTCTAGCTCACTAATATCAGAGTAATTAAATTAATTTTTCATAAAACCATTTAAAAAATTTCCAATCCAAAAATATAAACGAGAAAAAAAAAAGTACGCAAAATTAGGAAAAGAAAGTACTATTATGTGGTAGTAATGATAACAATGATAAAATTATCATATTATAATTATCCATTGATTAAATTGTAAATCGATCAAATTTATTCAACGATTATCAATGCAAAATCAATATGATCTTTGATTTATCGTATCGTTTAGTTTGTTAATGTTAGAGTAATTAAATTAATTTTTCATTCAATCATTAATCAAAAAATATTAAAAAGTAAGTAAAATTAGAAAAAGTACCATATATCGTTCACCAATTAATGGTAATCGATTAATTCGTATTGAATGCCAATATTGAAATTCGTATTTATTACTAGCAATTAGCACTTGGCTCCATGCATAAATCATACTACAGCCAACAATAATGTAGCAAAGGCCAAGCTCAATTGTCGGTAGTGCCGGATATTGAAATAGAATTCGTCGTTTTGTCATCACTTTTGATTGGTTATCAGTGATAGTCATTGATAATATGAATGAGGTAATATATTCAATATCTTATTCTATAAATTTGAATTTATCATAATATTTTTATTTTAATTATATTTTAATTAACAAATTACACACATTCGATAGTTTAGATTTAAAAAAAAAATATATCATTTATTTAATTGATTTTATTTTTTTATAAAAAAAAAAATTAATCTAAGTGTTATGTTTAATAAAAAAAAAAAAAAGTCTTGTTCTGTTTTAGGTTGATAAGAATAAATTTAATCATTAATTTTAAATTTAACAAAAAAAATTAACTCATTTTATATTTAATTTTTTTTGAAATAAAACTCCTACCTTTTTTTTGCTTAAAAAAAGCTAGCATTATTCATTAATAATTATTTAAAAAAAAATCAAGTATTTAATTTAACTTTTTTTTTTCTTAACTAAAAAGAATTTTTAATTCGTATTACTAAAATTATTATATGAAAAAAAAAAAAAAAAATCAATTGATTAAAAGATAAATTATTGATTGGAAAGTAAAAAAACGAAGGAAAAAAAAGATTTTTTTCCTGCTGATTTAAATAATATCAAAATGACAATAAAAGATTCGAAGAGACATCGGACGACAGTCGCAGTATCATTGTGTCACCAGAATGAACATTTTAAAATTAGGACATTATTTCCTATTTGATTGTATCATTTGTATGCATCAGGAAATTTCCCAAGGATTTTTATGAAATTACAATTCGATTCATACATTCGACCTATTCTCTCTCTCTTTATCTTTTTCTCTCCCTCTCTCTCTCTCTCTCTCTCTCTTTCTTTTTGTCATAGCACATTTTACAAATACATTTAAAGGATTTATTTTATTCAACTTTTTCAATGTCTCTTAAAATTAGCCACACAATTTCAATGATTATAATCAAATAATTATGCATCAATTAACAGATTTAATCACTTATCAATGAAATTTCAAGGACATATTTTACAATAAGGCCAATTGAGAAATTGTATAAAAGTTAAAAAAAAAGAATTTAAATTCAATAATTAATATATAAAATAATATATGCTATAAAAGCAAATTTAGAATTTCTTTCTTACTGCCCTGTTTCCTTGTGAAACAAAATAGCTTCCTTTCTTGATGGTTCAGATCGTTGACTTCTCTGTCCTCGATACTGGTAGAATCTCGAATTTGTACTGGTTCCGTTCTATGTACGTGTACTGTGGCAGTCTTCGTGAAATACTTTATTATTCAAACCTCAAAGTTGGGTAATTAAACCTTAGATTAACAATAAATATTATACAACATTACAATAATGAATTGATACATAGCACACAAATGTAACTCAGTTATAAAACATTTAAAGATATAAGCAAGCTAGACACCTCGCAACCGAGTCATACCAAACAAGGAACTATAATGAATGGCTTTGTAAAGAAGAAAATTGGGAGGGACTTATGGGTGTTAAGGTTACAAAGTGGATTAAAATCATTTAAAACAATAGCCTTTGTTTATTAGGTTATAGCTTCGCCATTGTGGCTTGCATAAAAAATATGAAATTTCTTCCAATTAGTAATTATAAATTTCGTAAATTTAAAGTGTTTTTCTTAATCCAAATTTTTACAATTTTTTTTTTCTTGATTTTAATTTGAATAAATATTTATAGTTAATTTAGTTCTTAAATTATAGCAAATAAATGCTGCAACAAATATTAGTATAATAATTTCATTGCCATATTTATATATTATGTAATTAAGAAATAGTTGTATCTTAATTAATTAATCTTTATTAATTATATTATTATTAAATTATGTATAATATAAACTTACTAACAATTTTCTTTTTTCTCCATTTTTGTTTTTTTTTTTTTAGATGAAAGAGTAAAATGAAACATTTTGAAGTGATATTCCGTCACAACATTATTATCAAGTCCTTATCTTGTTAAGTTATCAGTGAAAATATCAGAGTAAACCAGGTGATGATAATAAACTGGTTTAAAAAAAGATATTGATGAAATGGTGAATTTAGATTGAAATTATATTTCTAGATTAAATTATTAAATAGAAATGATATTGCTAGATTAAATTAAATTACAATCATTAATTTTAAATGATAAATGAGCTAAAAGTGATATATTAAATTAATTAATAATGTTAGCTTATAGTATAATAATGATTCTGTATTAAAGTAATTAATCAATAAAATGAAGAAAATTAAGTAATTGGTTTAATTAAAGTAAAAAGAACTTAATGAATGAAACTTTTTATTACTAACCTACAACAATAAGTTAATTTGCAATGAGTAATTAGTGATTTTCTTATGTATATTTATCATTTCTAACTTATTACACTGCATAAAAATATAAATTTATTTTATTAAATTAAAATAATTTATAAACATTGTTAAATTAATTAATTAAATAATAATTTTTATAAAAATCCAGTAACAGATTTAGTGTTAACGTTAATGAACTTTTTTTTTTCAATTTTCCTTTGAAGTTCAATTTCATTTTTTTTTTTTGATCTTTGATTTCATTCAAAATTTTTTATCACATTTTCACTAAGTTCATCAATTAATAATACCCTTTAAATTTACACTTCTAATCATTTTGTTGAAACAGTTGAAAATTGATAGTTTTAATTATTAATGAGCTTAATTAATTTTAAATTTAATCTTTTTTCAATTTTTCTTTGAAGTATAAACTAGTTTAGATAATTCTTAAAATTTGAAATTGTTTAAGTGTTTCATTTACAAATGTGCCCTGTACAAATGATGCATTTGTATAACCTTAGGCAATTCAGTATTTTTAATTTAAATATTAGCCCACTTTCTCACATACAAATGATTATACTTATATGCAAAATAGAAAAAAGAAACTAATTAAAAAAACAAAAGAAGTACTAAATTACAAAATTATTAATTTTTATTAATAATTTCTATCACTGAAATAATCTGTTTAGATTGATAAGCAATGTTTACAAAATTTTCATTTTAAAGTATATAAAATAATATTAATGGTATAATTTTGCTAAAGTTAAAAAATCCAAGGAAATTAAGCAAATTTTAGTTATTGCATTTCTAATTTTTGTATGTAATTAAAAACTTCAAATTTGTTATTCTCTTAAAACAATGAAAATAATTTTTGATTTAAAATATGGTACAGCTCAAATTTTATGTGTAAAAGAAAAGCATTAAAATTTCATTTAAAGTTGTACACAATGAAAATGTTGGAATTACAATAACAACAGACAATACTATAAAATGTTTTTTTTTTTTTTTTTGTTAATTAGATTAACCTTTAACCTTCGGCAAAATTACAGTTTACTTTTATATATAAACATTAAATACTTATATGTATATACTTTTTCATCCATTAGAAATTATGTTGCTAATATATTAATTAATTAATAGCAAGAATAAAAAATTAAAAAAAAATTTTTTTTTAATGTTTTTTTTTTTTTTTTTTTTTTTTTATTAAACAAAGACTAACCTTTAACCTTCAACTTTTGTTGAACTTTCAATTTTTTTTTGCATATGCATTTGTAATTTCCTTGTTATTAACAATTTTTTGTTATTTTATTAGGAAAAAAAAAACGATTCTATAAAATATTTTTTCTTTGTTATATATATATTATCTATTGTGTCGAACTTTAAATTTTGAAAAATTTTAATTTAAATTTAGGTAGTGAAAAACGATCGATAAAAGGAAATTGTGGTACAAATTATTATAGTTGTGATTCTGGTGAATGTATTCCACGTGAAAAAGCGTGTAATCGACATTATGACTGTTCTGATGGTAGTGATGAAATGAAATGTGGTTTGTTTTTAATTTTGTTTTTTATTTTTTTAAATTTTAATAATAAATTTAAAGTAATACTTAGAAAAAAAAGTAATATCAAAAGAAGTAAAAGGAACAAAAAAAGGAAATAAAATACAATACTATATAGTAACTATTGTATAAATTTGTAAACCAATTACTATAAATAAATATTGTTTAGAGTATATTACTTAGAAAAATTAATATAATATTTAAAAAAAAAAAATTTATTGTCAAAAAAAAAAAGAAATTAGAATAGTAATAAAATCATTTTTTTTTTAATTTTAATTGAAAAAAAAAAAGAGATTCATTTATATATTAGCAGTATTGTTTGTGTTAAATATTTATATTAACTTTAGATTTTTTATATTTTTATCATTGTATATTTTTTCAATAATTTCATTTTCTTTTTAATTTCAATTTTTTTTTTGCAATAATTATTTGCAACATTTTTAAAAAATTTATACACCTAAAAATTTTTTATTGTTTAATTAGAAATTTTCGTACATATTTTTTTTTTTTTTTGCTTTTTCTCTAAAAAAAAAAAAAATTTTTGGAAAAAAAATTTTTTAAAATGATAATTTTTCAATAGATAAAAAAAAAATACATTCCTCAATGAACTAATGAAACAAACTTATGTTTGAATTTGAAAGTAATAATTAGAATTTAGAAATGGTAAGATTTTCAAAAATAAATTATTTGTGATAATTATTAAAATTCATTTAGAATATTTCATTGCTGCTCAACAAGCTCATTTCGCATCGACAGGTGCTACTAATGCTAAAATTAATAATAAATTTGAAAAAGTTACAAGAAATCAGGTACTTTTTTAATTGCTTTAGTATTGTATTTCGGATTTACTTTACTATTCTTAAATAATTTATTAAAATTATTTTAAAATTACAGAATAGAAATAAATTTTTGAAAGTGCATAGATTTATAAATTTCAGATCGTTGCATAAAAATGTAGTTATTGATTATTTTCTCAATAATATTACTTATCTTTTTTTGTATATTATATTTCAAGTAATTTATCTAGAAATTTTAAAAGAAAAAATTTTTTTTTTATAAAAAATATTAAAGCTATTATTATAGGTGTGAAATTAACTGTATTAATAAAATATATGTTAAGCAAGAAAAAGATGCTACTTGAGCTATTCAGGATGATAACTTGTACAATTGATAATTTCATATAAACGAATATTTCTTTATCAACTGATAATTGTGGAAATCAAAATATTTATGAATCAGAAATTAATCATAATAGATAGAAATTTCAGAATAAGCATGGAAGTGATAATCGATATTTTTCTTCTGATTATCATAAAACAGGACAATATAATGGTCATACTGCTAATAATAAGATCAGGCATAATCATGATAAAGCTATCAGAGGTCATAATGGTGATAAAAAGATTGGAAATGATAAGCGAAACAGTTACAGTTACATGACCAATGCAATTAATGATAATGACCGAAATGAAAATTATCACAATAGTGATAAGCGTAATGACATTTCGAGTTATGATACGTCTGAAAATCATCAATTTAAAGAGTTAACCGGTCGTATTATCGGAATAGAACACGACAGGACGAATAATTTGCAAGAATTATCATTAGATGACGAAAATGTGCTTAATCATGGATCAAATTATGAATCGGAAAGCTTATCAGCAGCAGCAATAAATGGTGATTCATCATATGACAGCGGTGCTAGCAATTTATTCCGGCATAATGAAGCAAAATATGAAAATTACCATTCCGGAATTACTTATGGTAAAGCAGAAATAAGACATGAAACAAATGAAACATCACATAGCAACCAGAATAGTAATGGAATTGATGAGAAAGATGAAGAAGATACGGATGAATGCTCGGATCAAGAATTCCGGTCAGCATTTTCACTCATTCATTTATTTCACTGATTAGTAATGCTAAAATGAAAAAATGTTTTTTGTGAAAATATTTCGATTAAAATTTTATCTTATCATATCATATCATTATTATAATAGCTTAACTAGAATAGTGGATTAATAATTCATTTCTAAAATCTACAAATTAATAATTCATTTACTTTTATCCCTAAGGAAATGCAACAAATTTTGATAAAAAACTGATAAAATTATATAAATGAATAATTTTATCAGTTTATTAATATGATAAAAGATTAAATATTTCTTTTCAATTACTACGATAGTATTATTTTTAATTTTTATGATAAAAGATGAAATTATTCATTATTCATATGCTATAAATTTGTTTATTTTGCATTGTTATGAAAAGATAAAATTTAAAATAATAATAACATCAAATTTTTTTTTTTTTTTGCAAATATTTCAGTTTACATAATAAAAGATAAAATTACATCTATTTTCCAATATTAGCGCAGTTTGTATTCAAATTCATTTTTTACAGATAAAATTTTGATTAAAAAAACTTTTTTGAATATTTTTCAAAGTATTATTATCCATCATATCATATACGTTTAATATTTGTAGAAAGAGAGAGAGAGAGAGAGAGTGGGTGAGAAAGAAAAAGATAAATAATTATTTATTTGCAATGATGTTTACGCATTTGAATAGCACTAATTTTTTTTCTTTTTCTTTTACAAATATTTTAATTTCCATAATTTAAATTAAATTTTTAAGATGTCCATATTTACGGAGAACATTATGTGTTCATTATATGAAAATATGTGATGGTATTGACGATTGTGGTGATGGTAGTGATGAAATGAATTGTGGTGAGGATGAACTGGTTACATTAGCAAATGATCATAGCGAACCAGTAAGTGAAATAGCTGCCGGATCATGTCAACCGGATCAGTTTCGTTGTGAAAATGGAAAATGCATTGCACAAGTTGATCATTGTAATCATAAATATGATTGCGATGATGGTACAGATGAGATTACCTGTGGTATGTTAATAATTTAATAATTTTATTAACAAATCATTTAGTTTCATTTTTGACCAATGATTTCAAAATTTTGATTAAAAATTTTTTAATTCATAATTAATGGATAACTTAATTTATATCAGTAAATTATTTCAGTTATTGCAAAAAAGAAAAATCATTTTAACTTTGATAATATTCTAAAATGTTGTCGAGTTTACTTGAAAATTATGGCAAATATGATTTTATGAATTTTTCTTTTTTTTCATTTTAAATTAATAATTTCTAGAATATTTTGTACAAGCACTGCAACAAGCAAGAGGTACAACGATGCATCCTGATGAAATAATACCGATTTATGCCACTACAACCGGAAAACAGGAGTACGGTCAGGTGCAGGAGGAGGAACAAGAAAGATTGAGAGAGGAGCAAGAAAGACAGCGGTATGAACAGGAAAGAAGTCATGAAGAGGAAGAACAGCGCCGCCGAGAAGAGGAACGAGAAAGATTGAAGCAGGAGAAAGAACAGCAAGAGATATTGAGGCAGGAGCAAGAAAGAGAACGGCAGGAATATGAGAGAAGACGAGAGGAAGAAGAACAACGAGAACGAGAAAGAGCAGAACATGAAAGGATAAGGCAAGAATATTATGAAAATGAAAGACGAAGACAAGAGATTGAGCAGAGAGAGAAAGGGTATGGGAAGGAGGAGGATGTAGAGAAACACGAAAGATGGGAAAGTACACGAAAAGAGGAACACGAGAGACAACACGAAGAAGAGGAAAGATTAAGGCAAGAGCAAGAAAGACAGGAGCATGAGAGAAGACGAGAGGAGGAACATCATCAACAAGAAGAACGAGAAAGGTTGAGACAGCAGAAAGAACAGGAAGAAGAGCAGCACGAAAGATTACGGCAAGAGCAAGAAAGACAGGAGCATGAGAGGAGACGAGAGGAGGAACGAGAAAGGTTGAGACAGCAGAAAGAACAGGAAGAAGAGCAGCACGAAAGATTACGGCAAGAGCAAGAAAGACAGGAGCATGAGAGGAGACGAGAAGAGGAACGAGAAAGATTGAAACAGGAGAAAGAGCATCAGGAAATATTGAGGCAAGAACAAGAGAGAGAAAGACAGGAGCATGAGAGAAGACGAGAAGAGGAACGAGAAAGAGCGGAACAAGAAAGGATAAGGCAAGAATATTATGAAAGCGAGAGACAAAAGCAAGAAATTGAACAGCAAAGAAAAGGGGAAGAGTATGAAGAGGGACAAGAAGATAGACAGGAACAGGATGAACGGAGTCGACAGGAACAGGAAAGGATTAGACAAGAGTCAGAAATAAGACGACAGGAAAAAGGAGAAAAAATTGAGGAAGATGAGGGACATGAAATTTTTGATAAGAAACAGGAAAGTTATGAAGAGGAGGAACAACATCAAAGACAACCGGAAGAGGAAGAGCAGTTGGAACGGAAACGGAAAGAGGAGGAAGAGAAGGAAGATCGTAGACGTTTGGAAGAGGATCGTAGACGTTTGGAGGAAGATCGTAGACGTTTGGAGGAAGATCATAGACGTTTAGAGGAATTATCAAGAACTGATCAGGAAATGAAACCGGAAAAGGAAAGAGGAAAAGATGAATATGAGAAACATCAATTAACCATAGATGGAGTTCGAATTAAGGAAGATGAGAAACAGCGACGATTAGAGCTCGAACATTACGGTTTGGATAAGGATAATCAGGTAAGTTAACAAATGTTTTAAATTTATTAAATTATCTATTTAAGTAATTTATAGCTCATTGTAAAATTTATGACTTTTCCGGATTTTGTAAATAATCAGAAACGTAATTTTTTCTTCATTCATTCACTCATTCAATTTTCATTAATCATTAATGCTAATTTTAAATTATTTAGTGTTAGCACAATGAAATAATAATCAGCGTTTTATATTTTATTTTTTCTAAACTTTTTTTTTTTCAATATTTTATATTAATAATTTTTGTGAAAATTTTAAAAGATTAATAATTTGCTATTATTAATTTTAATCAACTTGTAATCGAAATTATAATTGATCATTTTCAATCCAATGATCATAGTTTAATTATAAATTACAAATTGATTTTGAGGTGATTTTCAGTTTACCATATTACCTTAGATGAACCATCGGTTAAGTTTGCTTCACACATTGATCAAATTTACCATTGCATAAAAAAATTAGCACAATTAATTTTTCTTCTGATTTTTCATAAATTAGAAATGAATATAAATATTTAAAATGTCAGTAAACTGAAATAAAATTCCTATAATTTATAAACTTGCATATAATTTTTCTAATTTGTAAACTTAAATTAAATACAGTTCCTGTAATTTATGCAATTCTTATAATTTAAAATTCCTATAATCCATGTAATTCCTATAATTTATGCAATTCTTATAATTTAAAATTCCTATAATCCTATAATTTGTGAAATTCTTATAATTTACAAATTACAATAATTTAAAATTCCTATAATTTATGTGATTCTTATAAATTAAAATTCCTAAAACTCATGCAATTCCTATAATTTATTGCAATTACAATAATTTACAATCACTGTAATTTATGTAATTGCTATACTTTATTCAATTCTTACAATTTAAAATTCTTATAATTTATACAATTCCCACAATTATCCATGCAATTCTTACAAATTAAAATTCTTATAATCCATGCAATAATTTATGAAGTTAAATACAATTCCTATAATTTATAATTAGATGTAATTAATTTCAGGTAGAGAAGGATTTTTACACGGAAGCAGACGCACGTGAACGCTATGACGTGGTTGAAGCAGGTACAACGTGTAGCATCGAGCAATATCAGTGTGCTAGCGGTGAATGTATTGAAAAGAGTGCGCAATGTGACGGGAAAACGGATTGCTCCGATGGTTCCGATGAGCGGCTTTGTCATCCGCCAGTACAAAAAGAACCATCTAAATCGATGGTTACTTGTAAGTTACATTTCATCTTCATTCTGCATTTTCCAGTAATTTGCAGCTTTTCATTTTAATTTGAAATCAGCAGTGAAATATGTATTTTGCTTTTTTTTTTCCGGATTTATTTTGTTTTAACTACTTTATTCGACACAATTGTTTCAGCTCTAAACGATAAATAATTCGGTAAAATTGATTTCTTCAAAAAAAAAAAAAACAAAAAAACAAAAAAAACAAAGATATGATCACAGACAATTTCTAAAAGTTTTAGTGCTAATTCGTTGAAATTTCATGATTCAACCGGAATGTACATTATCCGTTTTTTTTTTTTTTTTTTTTTTTTTTAAGTGTGTGTGTGTGTCATTTTAGATTTATCGCTTTATTTCGTTACAGTTTACAGCAATTTATTCTTTTACTATTTCATTCATAAAGTACTTAGATCGAGAAAATTCCGGAAAGCATTAAAGTATATCTATGATTTTTAATTTTAATTCTTTAATCCTAAAAAGTTATTTGAGGTTTTAAAGTACACATTTCTCTCTTTTTTTTAGCTTATTTCTTTTGATTTCTACTTTTTAATATGAATTCCATTTCTTGTAATTATCCAATAAACATTTAGATATGTATTTAAATTTACGAAAAATGAACAGTTTTTAATTATAATTCATGAATTCATTGTTATATGATAAGATGACAATGATTTAGTTAAGTTTAAGAAATAAAAAAAAAAAAAAAAGAAATAACTCTAATTTATATAATTATTACTTCTTCTTTTTCCTTCAACAAATTCATTATCATTAAAATTTAAACGCAGTAGTTTTAAATTCTTTATATAATTTAAACTGACATAAATATATTAAAGTAAGATGTGATAGAAAATAAAAATAAAATGATGAAAATTCATTAAATGAAATAAACTGTTTATTTAATTCATAAAAGAAAACAATAAAATCGTTGATATTATTGAACGTAAATAACTGGAAATGATGCTCTAATAAACTTTTATTTAAACTTAGAATTTTAGAGTTTTATGAAATCGCTTTCTTCTTCTCTTTCTCTCTCCCTCTCTCTCTCTCTTTCTCTCTTTAGCTTTTTGAAAGTGATAAAATTGATAGAGAATGAAATTATTAAAAATGTAAACATATGAAGTTATAACCATTGCTGAACAAAAATATTTCGCATTGCTGGCATTTTTAACAAAAACATTTGAAAGAAAAAAAAAAAAAGGAAAAAGAAGAAAAAGGAGAGAGAGAGAGAGAGAAAAAGAAGGAATTTAAGAAAATTAAAAAAAATCAAAAGTAAGTGAAAGAATTAATTTATAAAAAAAAAAAGAAAGTGAAAAGAAAAGAAAACGGATATGAAATTCAGAAAAGAAACATTGAAGGACGATCGGAAATAAGAAAATTTGTTTGAATGATTTAAACAAAATATTTTTATACCAAAAAAAAAAAAAAAAAAAAGAAATGAAAAATGAAAAAAATTAATTTAAATCAGTTTTTCCTTTTTTCTTTTTTTTTTTTGCTTTCTTTGAAAAGAAAAATTTAGGTAAGAAAAAAAGAAACGAAAAAATACAATTTTCGAATATTAATTATTCGGAAACAATTATACAAATGTAAGGAAAATGAAAAAAAAAAAGAGAAAAAAAAAGGTGAGAAAGATGGAAAAAGTAAAAATTTGAATTTTTTTAAGTTAGCAAAAAAAATGTTAAAGTTTGCATACAAATATATATTTCTCTCACGAATTTGTGACATTTGTTTAAAAATGATTCTTTTCCCTTAAAAAAAAAAAAATCAAAAATGATAATTATTAAATATTATTTATTTCATTAAATTCACGCACGTTTCACGCATTTTTCACGTATGAAATAAAATGTTAAAACATATATTAGTTTAGAAAAGTATTAATAATTAAATAAACGTTTAGACTAAATAGCACAGATAGAATTATATTTCAAAAATTAATTTTCATATAGTAGACAAAAAAAAAAAAAAAGTTAAATAAATTATTTATAAAATTTGAAAAAATTTCATTGCAATTTTTCAATTAATGTTCCCAATTATTAATTAATTTAATTATCAACCTTAAATTAGTCAATGATTAATACTATCATATATATATATATATATTTGTTTAATTCAATTCAATTATAGTAGTTGTAAAATTAAACAATCTAATAACCAATTAAAATTATAATTACAAATTTACAAAAAAAAAAAAGGAAAGAAATTTTAGTTTTACAAGTAAGAAGAAAAAACAAATTTTGATGATAACATAACATAAATTTGATTTAAATAATAATATAATATATAATTATAAAAAATGATCACTTCCATATCCTTAAAAATAAATTCAAATCGTTAGTAAATAAATAATATTTATTTTACTAAAAATCTAATATTTCTTTTCATTTCAATCCGAAAAAAAAAAACGATGTTCAAATAAATTAAATTAACATTTATCTCAAATTTCATTCTTCTCATTTTTCATATTATTTTAAATTCAATAATTTTTGATAGGAAAAAAAAAGAATAAAATTTAAGTATGAGATTGTTCACTATTTCAAAATGTTTATTTATTAATTTATTTTTTGAAATGAAATTTTAAACTTATCACAATCATAACACATATATTATAAGTTGAAATTAATTATCTAAAATAATTTTAAATCATAAATTTTAATAAATCCATTGTTCTCAAATGATAAAAAAAAAAAATTCAAAATGGGTAAAAATCTAATTAAAAAAAAGCAAACGATTGATTTTTGCATTTATTATAAAAAGCAAACTTTTTTTTCTTTTTTTATTGCAAATATTATAAAAATATTTTACAAATTAAAAATTATAAATTATATATTAGAAAAAAAAAAAACGAAAAAGTAAATTGCAAATTTAAACTATTTTTGCTCTTTTCCTTCTCATATCTTATCAGTAATCATATCAGTAATTCTATAGTAGTACTACAGTATGCAACCAAATGTTTAATAAAAAAAGTAAATAACTGATAAACTAATAAAAGAAGGGAGAGAGAGAGATAGAGAGAGAGTATAACTAATAAATGAAATATTTAAGGGATTACAGTAATTTTGCATAATAAATTCAGACAACAAATCAAAAAAGTTTAATCTTCCAAATACAGTAACAATATAAATATTTCCGAACTAATAATTATTGAAATTAAAAAAAAAAAAGTTTTCAGTTGTTAAAATTGGGTAAACCATTTCTGAATTATTATTAAGAAAATTATACATATATAAACAATTAATTAAAATTATCATTTCTTTTATTTAAAATATTATTTCAAAAATATGATAAATTATATTGAAAAATCAAATGCTATTTATAATACTGTTAACATTTCAGAAAAAAAAAAATATTTTGCTAATTAAATTCAAATTCTGAATTTTAATTTTGCTCTATGATTAATTGTTTTAAGAAATTAATTGAAGGAATAATTTCATCGTTTTGTAATTTTTTTTTTTTTTTGTTTTTAAAAATTTTGTTGCCAAAAAGAAGAAAGTATTGAAACAAAATAATTGATTTACCCATAGCGAAATGCTTTCATTCCATAATCAAAAATTCATTTTTTATTTTAAAATGCTATCATTTTACTTTTAACTTTTATTTATTTTTCTAATTTTAACAAAAATAAAATAATTTAAATAATCAAAAATTTGTTTCCAAGAAAAAATGAAAAATCGTTTCTTATTTTTTTAATTGATAAAAGTATTATTTTATAACAAAATATATGAAAATATTAGAATTTTTCTCAAATAGATGTTTATAAATAAGCACTTCATATAAAATTAACGAACAGGAAAGAACAGAAAAGAAAAAAGAAGAAGAAAGGTCAAAGGACAAGAAAAAAGGTTAAAAAACAGAAAAACAAAAAGAAAAAGGTTAAAAAGAGAAATGAAGAAAAGGAAAAAATAAATAAATAATAATAAAACGATGAAAAATAAAAATTAAAATAAAAAAAAAAAAATAAGACAAATTTGTACTTACCAATTTATTTGATAAGAAAAAAAAGAAAGAAACAAGAAAATGAAAAGAAAAGATGGAATAGACAAATTTCATTATTATCATTCTTCTATCAAATTTATCATAGTAGTAATAAGAAGAGAAAAAATTCAATTTAAAGATTTGAAATTATACGTGTTACGTGTTTTTGTTCTTTAATGATAATGATAAGGTGATAATGGATACAGTACGATCAGCAAACATTTTTTTTTGTATAAAACAAATTTTAAACTTTCCTTTCTTACGTTTTTTTTTTTTTTTTTTTTTTTTTTTTTGTTCAAAATGAACGTTTAAAAAAAATAAAATTTCTACTGATAAAAAAACAAATTGATAAACGATTTTGTTTTTTTTTTTTTCCTTCCCTTCGTTATTTGATAAGCATAGTAAAATAAATCAGTCAAATAATATTATTTGAATAAACAAACTTTTTTTTTTTTTTCATTTTTAAAAGTAACATTTATACATGAAATTAATTAATCAATGATTTAAATTCATTTTCTTAATTCGTTTTATTTATTAATGATGAAAAAACATTATTTGAATAATAAAAATGAAAAAATATTATTAAAATGATCCATTCTTACTTTCTGTATAAAAAAAAATATTTAAATATAATTAAATCAATTAAAATTATTAATAAACAAAAAATGTAAAATTAAAGGATAAGAAAGAGAGGTGAAAAATGAAGATTTCATCTAAAATTTCAAAAATACTAAATATAAAGTTACTAAAAATGTTTGATTATTAAGCATAATTTGATACTAATAAAACTAATATATTATATTTATTAAAATCTATGGTCAGAATTTTAATTGAAATTCGAAGAGTAAATTAGATATGAACAAAAGAATTGCAAAAATTATGATTAACACAGAAAATTTGCAAAAAACTCGAATTAAAATAAGATATAAAATTAAATATAGATTAAAATTTATATAATTAAAATTTCCAACTATATATATATATATATAATTAAAAATTCGCAATATAATTAAAATATAATTAAATAATTATATGATTAAAATTTGCAAAAAAAAAAAAAAAAAAAAAAAAACTCAAATTAAATAAATAAGACAGAAAAATAATCAAAATTTTTTTCTTCTGTTTTTTGAAATTAAATAGCAAACTCAATATTCAATTATCTAATGGATAAATAAATTTCATTAATATAAAATGATTTGCGGTAATATTTTAAATTATCATACAAAAATTGAATTTAATAATTGAGTTATTATATTATTATTTAAATTAATATATACAAATCCACCATTTTTGTTTTAAAAATAAAAAATATAAGATAAAAAACTATTTTAAAAAGTTATTTTGCAATATGAGGTGGAGATTTTTTTATTTTGAAAGAAAAAAAAATAAAACAATTCTTAATTAAAATGGTAAAAGAAAGAGATAATAAGAAAGATTTTCTTTAAATTATTCCCATAAATTAAATTTGATTAAAATAATTAAAAATGGCTATAAATGCAAATGTAGGATGGATGCTACCTCTGTTAAATCATTTAAATTATAAATTATTCATAAATGCAAAACTTTTTTATTAGTAATATCAGACATTTTTAAGTTTAACTCATTTTCTTTTTCTTTTCAAACTTAAAACAGCAAATATTTTCGAAAAAAAAATTTTTTTTTTTTTGTTGTTTGAACATGGTTAAATTTAAAAATTAACCTAAATGATTATTCTTGCATATCAACTATTTTCAATTGATTTAAATGTTAATAGTAGTGATAATAATGATAATAACAATAATAAAAGAATTAATAATAACAACAATAATAATAAATTAACAACGAAAGGGATATAAATTTTTATTTTTTAAAAACTAATTAAACTAATTCATACAATTCTACAATACAATAATAAAAATAATAATTGCATATATTCCGAAAAATATATACATCAAAGTTTAATTTGTAATAATGAATGAAAATTTGGTATAGAAGAAAAAAAAAAAGGCCGAAAGAGGGAGAGAGAGAGGGAGAGAGAGAGAGAAAGAGAAAAAGAGAGAGAGAAAAATTATTTAAATGTTAAAAAAGAATGCTAAAGAGGATTGCAAAGTTTAGTTTGTTAAGCAAAAATTTTTATTAGTGATTGTTTAACTGAAATGATAATGACAGAAAATAGAAAAAAGATTAATGAAAAGAGCTGCAAAGAGAAATTTAAAAAAGCTTTCAAAATGAGTGAAACGAAGTGAAAAATGAAAGGAAAGAAAGGGAAATGATTACAATTTATAAAGCATTTTTAAATGTAAGTTCATCTCGTAAAAATTTTTTACAAAAAAAGATGGAAAAAAAAAATGAAAAACACTTCCATATACTAAAAACAAAAAAATTTTTTTTTTTTTTTTTTTTGTAAAAATTTCAGAAAAAAAAAATTTTATTTTTTGAAGTGATTAAATATTATTTAATTTAAAAAAAAAAATTTTTCCTTAAAACACTAATCAAAAAAATTTTTTGCATTTTCAAAAGTTGAAATAACAATTAAAATCTAACAAATTTATTTGATGAAAAATAAGAAGGAAAAAGAAAAAAAAAAACGAAAATTAATTTAATTTCGAATAAAAGTTGTATAATTATTACAAATTTTATCCCTTTTTATCCTTTCATAAATTTTAATTTATCTGTTTACATGGAATATTTTTTAACTTCTCTGTTTACCTAAAATATTTTAAATTATCCGTTTTAATATTATAATTTATCTGTTTATACAAAATATTTTAATTACCTGAAATAGTCTAACTTATCTGTTTCAAGGACAAAAGCAAAAAAAGAATTCATTTTCCAAAATTTTATTTTTTATTTTTCAAATGAGAAAAAAAAAATGAGAAGAAAATCATTTAAATTTGTTTGCATTTTAAATGATATTTCTCGCACTAGATTAACTAATAAATCACAGATATTTATTTATCCAAATTTTATTGATAAATTTCTTAATTAAAAAAATTTTCGAATTTTTCCTTTCTTTTTGAAATGCAATTGATTATTACATGTTGATGAAGTGATAATGATTAAAAGTGCATCAGCTAATGAAATTTATCTTTCAGATGGATGATAGTGTTATAATGATAATAACAAAGTTAACAATTAAATTTAGCAATATTACCATTATCATTAACTATTATCACTACTTGCTGAAGAACACAGATATAACTCTTTCAAATGAGCTTAATAACTATTCCACAAAATTATCAAACTGATAACTATATCAGAAATCATTAAGGTAATTTAATTGTTCCAAAAAGAAATTATCAATTTTATATCAGTGATTGCATAATACCTTTAAATATATTACCAATGAAAATTATACTTTTGTGACTTGTTGTTCAGTTTTTGAATAAAGAAAAACAACAACAAAAAAAAAAAATCATATAACTGATTGAATTCAAAGCAGAATCATAATTTTTCATTCCACTTATAATGCAACAGTAAAAGACAGAAAAAAATCATGATTAAAATAGAAAGATAATCATAGAAATTGAGCAAATCATAATTAAAGCTAAAAAAATCATGATTAAAATAGAAAGATAATCATAGAAATTGAGCAAATCATAATTAAAGCTAAAAAATTATGATTAAAATAGAAAAATAATCATAATAATCATAGAAATTGAGCAAATCATAATTAAAGCTAAAAAAATCATGATTAAAATAGAAAGATAATCATAGAAATTGAGCAAATCATAATTAAAGCTAAAAAATCATGATTAAAATAGAAAGATAATCATAGAAATTGAGCAAATCATAATTAAAGCTAAAAAAATCATGATTAAAATGGGAAAATAATCGTAAGAAAAAAGAAAAATGAACTAACAGCTAATAATCCCTTATTAATACTGGAAAATAATGAAACACAATTATGCAAAGTAGTTGTCAAGAAAAAGGGAAAATGAAATTTCGTTCTCAGTTTGGAAAATTTAATTTTTTGTTTTCTTTTCTTTTAAATTATAAACAAATTTAAAATAAAATAGTGCTGAAATTTTCTTAATTTTTTTTTTTTTTTTGAAAAACATTTGATAGTTTGATGAATATATAACTATCAAAATGGAAGAGAAAAGAAACGAAATAATAATAATAATAATTAATAATAATAATCATGAAGGATATAAGTAATAATAAATCAATGAACTGACAATAATTACACATATATAAGTATTAATGCTTTTATAGATTTAAATAATAAAATATAAATATTTACACAGATATAAATAAGAAAAGTTGAAAAATAAAAATTTCAAAAAAAAAAAAAATACTAATAATTTAAAATTTAATAATGTTGTAAGAATTAGGCGAAATGAAGAAAGTATTATCTCATTTGCCGAATAACACAACCATTAACTTTTCGAATGTTCAGACTTTGCAATTCAATAAAAAGTTAAAATATAAAATATTATTTCCTTCCTCCTTTCTAAACTTTCCATCTTCCTCCCTCCCTCCCTCTCTCTTCTCTCTCTGTCTACCTCTTCACCTCCCTCTCTCTCTGCTCTCCCTTCATCTTGAATAAAACTAATTGTTTCATTTCATATCTAATCTTATCTTCCCCTCCTTCCCTCTCTCCCTCTCTCTCTAAATTTTACTTCTAAATCATTTAAGCATTATCATTATCAATCTTAGCTGTACTCTGAATATCCGATTATTTGTGCATTATCATTTTTATTTTAAATTTTATTATTTTAAATATAGTCTTAATATCATACCATTTCAGCATTATCATTATTATCACAAGCCCAGTTTGAATATTCTATCGCTTAGGAATTATCAGTAGCTATCATTATCAGTAGCACTATTATCATCATTATATTTAGCTTAGTCTGAATATCTTAGCTTATTCAATTAAATTTTACCTAAATTATTGAATTAAAATTTATCGTATTGAAATATCGCATGAATATCTTATCATCTTATTGAATAGTAAAGAAATTCATGCCAAGCGCATTACAAACATTTCAAAAAATTCCAAATATTTAAAGTTTAATATCAGTAACTGATAAAATGATATGTAAGAATATAACTATAAAAATGATATGTAAGAATATAACTATAAAAATGATATGTAAGAATATAACTATAAAAATGATATGTAAGAATATAACTATAAAAATGATATGTAAGAATATAACTATAAAAATGATATGTAAGAATATAACTATAAAAATGATATGTAGAATAACTATAAAATGATATGTAAGAATATAACTATAAAAATGATATGTAAGAATATAACTATAAAATGATATGTAATATTAAAACTTAAAAATGATATGTAAGATATAACTTATAAAAATGATATGTTAGATATAACTTAAAAATGATATTGTAAGAATATAACTATTAAATGATATGTAGATATCTTATAAATGATATGTAAGATATAATGATAAAATGATATTAAGATATACTATAAATGATTTAGAATTAAACTATAAAAATGATATCAGTTTTTGTTATTCAATAAGAAATACAAACTGAACAACAACACCAATAATTAATAATAATGATAACAATATATTATTACTATTATTAATTAATAATAATGATAATAATAACAACTAACAATGGTTATAATAATGATAACAACAACAATAATAATAACTATAAAAATGATATGTAAGAATATAACTATAAAAATGGTATTAATAATATCATATCAATTACTCTAATCTATTGTTTACTATATTTATCACTAACAGTTTTAAGAAGAAATGATTACCTTTTTTCTTTTTTTTTTTTTTTTTTTTTTTTGCAAAATTAACGAGAAATGAAAAGAAAAAAAAAAAAATTACAAATAAAATTAAAAGATTTCAATTTTTGTTATTCAATAAGAAATACAAACTGAACAACAACACCAATAATTAATAATAATGATAACAATATATTATTACTATTATTAATTAATAATAATGATAATAATAACAACTAACAATGGTTATAATAATGATAACAACAACAATAATAATAATAATAAATGATAGATAGCAAATGATTTTCGTTCGTAAATTACAATTCCTATCGAAAATTCTATAAATAGTACCACCCACCTGTTTTTTGATTTTTTTTTTTTTTTAAACTTTAAGTATATGAAATACCATCTTTAAGCTTGCTTTATCATTTTGTTTTCAGCATTTAACAATATCTTTCCTCCAATTTTATTTTTTTTCCTTCCACCCAGAAAAGATGGAAAAGGACGACATCACACACACGCACATACACACACACACCTACAGACATGCACATAGATGTAGCTACGTAACGTACACAAACATACACACACACACACATAGATACATACACATGCACACATACATAAACATAGATACTACACATGCACACATACACACAGTCATAGATATACAAAGCAGATACATACATACATACACATACACATACACATAAATACTTCCAGCGTAAACGTCCTTTTCTCATTTATAAAATACACAGACAAATATTTAAACATTTTTTTTTTTTTAACAAATGAATGACTCAATAATATGTCTATGAAATTTTGAAATGAAAAAATGACAATTTTACAATTTTATTAACTATTTCTATTATAATTAGTTTTTTTTTTTTTTTTTTTAAAAAAAAAAGTTTCCAATTTATGAATTAATCAGTTAATTTTATTTTTTTTTTTTGTTTTTATTTTCTTTTTTTGAAACTAATTTTATTTACATAACAAATATACACAAAAAAAAAAAAAATATTTTCAGAGATATTTTAGTAAAGCATAACAATACATTTGTATTAATTAATTCAGCTTATCAAAAAAAAAATAATTTCTATCAGTTTGAAAAGAAAAAAAAAAAAAAAAGCAAAAATATGAAATTATTAAAGAAATTAAAGTAAATGAAATAAATGATATCTAATTAAATTATTTAAAACGATTGAAATTAACTAAATGAATTGAAATGATAAAATTAAGAAATTTTTTTTTTTTTTCTTTTCTTTTGTTAATTTAAAAGAATCACACAAAATAATAATGAACAATTAATTTCCTTACACATTCCAGGCGAATTTTAATGATAAACTTTAAAGTTATCATTTCACTTCTTTAGCTTCTTCCTCTTCCTTTTCCTTTTTGCACAGATGATGATCATTTTTTAATGCAAAAAGAGATAATTGTAAAGTTTCAAAAATTGAGAAATATCTTTCTCTACTACATTTATTTTATCAATAAAAATTTCACACACAAAAAAAAAAGAAAAATAAAAATTTTAAACAAAAAAAAAAAAAAAAAAGTGAAATTTTTATTCAAATTAATAGTATACTAATTAAAAATTCATTTAATATAATATAAAAATTTAATCAAAAAAAAAAATGAAATGAATTTTTTTTTTATTTTGAAATAAGCGATGAGTAATACTAAAATGATAAAATATAATTGAAAATTGCAACAATTAATGATAATTATACTCTTTCTAACATAATCTTTATTTATTAAATGTAATTTTATATTTTATTTTTAAGCAGTAAATAAATGCTATTAACTCTTAAAGTACGTTTTATTGAATCATACATTTTTCTCTTTTTTTTTTTTTTTTTTTTTTTTGCAATATATTTTGTTATATACACTCAAAATTTATCACCGTACATTCCATTCGTCTAGCTTATCAAATACAATTGATAAAAAAAAAGAAATGCAAACTAAAAAAAAAAAATTAAACAACAATCTTCAAATATACCTTTAAGAAATGCAAAGTGTTACAATTTACTAAATTTAAATAAAAATTTTAATAAATTCTTTTTTAAAAAAAAAAAAAAATTCTTTTTATTAACAAAATTCTATTTTACGATTATTTCATATTAAAGTAAGAATTAAATAACACAGATATTTTATATTATTCATACTAAACGATTTGAACACATTTATGATTTCTAACTTATTCGTTTTATTAATTTACTGAAATATAATTTAATAATTTTGTACAAAATTATTAATAAACGAAATTCATTGCAACTATTTCATGTATATATTGTTGCATTAGAATAAAATTTCTTTAATTCTTTCATTTTCCAAAAAAGAAAAAAAAAGAATTCTTTTAAAAGAAATAATAGGTATAGCAAAGTAAAAAAGATAAATGACATTTTAGAAAAAAAAAAAAAAATATTCATTAATCATTTGAAAAAAAAAAAAAAATATTCATTAATCATTTGAAAAAAAAAAAATTTACAAAGAATTATCTCGCAGTGATACACCAAAATTTAATGTTTATGATAAATTTTAAATTATCAAATATTTCAAAAAAAAAAAAAAAAAATAAAAAACAAAATTGTTATTTATCACTCTTTTTTATCCGTTTCAAATTATCCGATAAAAGAAACTATTTGAAAAAAAAAAAAATTATTTTATTAAAATATAGTAGTAGAAATTTTCCAAAAACATTAATTATTTGTTAAATGTTATGATGTAATTCAAAAAAAAAGTTCTAAATCTAAAAAATAAAAATTTAATAAGCACAAAGTGGTAAGCAATGTTTTTAATGATAAAATGATAATAATTTTAACAAAATATAACAGTAACTTTTTTTTTTTTTTAAAAAAAAAAAGTAAATAAATACTTTTTAATAGCTATATTATTACTACTTCAATAGCAAATTATAACTGATTTAACTATTCTTTTTTGTTCTCTCTCTCTCTGTTTTTTTTTTTTTTTTTTTTTTTTTTTTACTTGAAACTATAAAAAAATGACAAAAATAAAAATATTAGTAATATATTAAAATAATTTTAAATTGCTAAAAAAAGAAAAAATAAGACTGACAAAGAGAAATGAATATAATAATATGAATTTAAAAATGTCACTTATTGAGGTAAATGTACTAAATGGTAATTATAGAAGGGCGAAGAAGAGAGATTCAATAATACGAGTAATAGGTAGAGTAAAATGAGAAAAGATGAAAGGGAGAGAGGGAGAGAGAAGGGAGAGAGAGGGACAGAGAGAGGGGAGAGAGAGAGTTTTCATGTGTTTTTCAAATTGTGAAAAAAGAATTGAAATAGAATCAATATGAACGGAAGAATGAAAGAGCAGTTAACCTTTTCTCTTACCCATTTTCGAAATATACCATCATCCATCCGTAAAAGAATTTAAAAATTTAACATCCTTTCAGCACATTTATATTACCCATTCATTCATCAGAACAAAATGAGAGAGAGAGAAAGGGAGAGGGAGAGAGAGAAAGAGAGAGAGAGAGAGAAAGAGGGAAAGAGGGAAAGTGATAGTTATTAATTAACAATTAACAGGTTACATTTTCCTCTTCATTACTAATAACAATAATAATGAATTTTTACAACTAATATTTTGTCAACATCTAATCAAATGCTATTAAAGATTAATTTAATTTAATTTAGCTTATTTCAATTTATCATTTTTATCATATCATTAATTTCAATTTCATTAATTTCATTACTGCAATATGTAATGAAGCATTTATATCATTTTAATTTTTTATTAAATAAATTATTATTCCATTTCAGAGAACTTTAATTATTAAATAAATTAAAGGTCAGTGAATACTACCATATGATATAATAGATAATAAAAATGCTTTTTTTTTAAAAAAAAAAAAAATTAAATTAGTATGGCTCTAATTAAATTATTTAAATTTATTTATTTTTACTTTTTAAAATAATTATAGCTAAAAATGCATTCAATATAAAAGAAAAATTTGAAAATAATCATTTCAATGCAGAAGATAATATTTTAAGAATTTATAATCAATAAAATATTGCTATCTGTTGTTATTATTATGATTAATTGTGCATACGAGTAATAAATTGAAATATATTTCAAATTTGTAAAAAAAAAAATTACACAATTCTATTTCAGAGGATTTTAATTTAAATTACACATTTCTATTTCGAAGGACTTTAATTTTATGTCAAATATGAAATATTATCATTTTTTTTTTTTTCCTTTTGCACTTTTCTACGCTGTAATAATTTATCCCAAATTTAAATATTTTAGTAATATGTTAGCATTAAAAATTCATTCAAACAATTAATTAATAATAAAAATTCACAAAATTTATAATTTATTTAAAAAGTTCATTAATATCTTTTTACTAGTTTTAGTGAAAAAAAAAAAAATGATAATAATTGAAAATAAAATAAATTTATAATTTTTGAATTTTTTTTTTTTTCTATACAAACCATTCGTTCAATAAAAAATTGGAAGGAAATACTACTTTTAAATGATATTTTTTAGTTTTTTTTTTTTTTTTTTTCGCAATTTTCTTTTATCTTTTATTTCAATTATTAAATTTAACAACAATATTTTCAAAACATTTTAAATAATCAAAGCCCTTTTTCTTTTTGTTTTTCTGTTTTTTAACCTTTTTTCTTGTCCTTTGACCTTTCTTCTTCTTTTTTCTTTTCTGTTCTTTCCTGTTCGTTAATTTTATATGAAGTGCTTATTTATAAACATCTATTTGAGAAAAATTCTAATATTTTCATATATTTTTGTTATAAAATAATACTTTTATCAATTAAAAAAATAAGAAACGATTTTTCATTTTTTCTTGGAAACAAATTTTTGATTATTTAAATTATTTTATTTTGTTAAAATTAGAAAAATAAATAAAAGTTAAAAGTAAAATGATAGCATTTTAAAATAAAAAATGAATTTTTGATTATGGAATGAAAGCATTTCGCTATGGGTAAATCAATTATTTTGTTTCAATACTTTCTTCTTTTTGGCAACAAAATTTTTAAAAACAAAAAAAAAAAAAAAATTACAAAACGATGAAATTATTCCTTCAATTAATTTCTTAAAACAATTAATCATAGAGCAAAATTAAAATTCAGAATTTGAATTTAATTAGCAAAATATTTTTTTTTTCTGAAATGTTAACAGTATTATAAATAGCATTTGATTTTTCAATATAATTTATCATATTTTTGAAATAATATTTTAAATAAAAGAAATGATAATTTTAATTAATTGTTTATATATGTATAATTTTCTTAATAATAATTCAGAAATGGTTTACCCAATTTTAACAACTGAAAACTTTTTTTTTTTAATTTCAATAATTATTAGTTCGGAAATATTTATATTGTTACTGTATTTGGAAGATTAAACTTTTTTGATTTGTTGTCTGAATTTATTATGCAAAATTACTGTAATCCCTTAAATATTTCATTTATTAGTTATACTCTCTCTCTATCTCTCTCTCTCCCTTCTTTTATTAGTTTATCAGTTATTTACTTTTTTTATTAAACATTTGGTTGCATACTGTAGTACTACTATAGAATTACTGATATGATTACTGATAAGATATGAGAAGGAAAAGAGCAAAAATAGTTTAAATTTGCAATTTACTTTTTCGTTTTTTTTTTTTTTTCTAATATATAATTTATAATTTTTTAATTTGTAAAATATTTTTATAATATTTGCAATAAAAAAAGAAAAAAAAGTTTGCTTTTTATAATAAATGCAAAAATCAATCGTTTGCTTTTTTTTTTAATTAGATTTTTACCCATTTTGAATTTTTTTTTTTTATCATTTGAGAACAATGGATTTATTAAAATTTATGATTTAAAATTATTTTAGATAATTAATTTCAACTTATAATATATGTGTTATGATTGTGATAAGTTTAAAATTTCATTTCAAAAAATAAATTAATAAATAAACATTTTGAAATAGTGAACAATCTCATACTTAAATTTTATTCTTTTTTTTTTCCTATCAAAAATTATTGAATTTAAAATAATATGAAAAATGAGAAGAATGAAATTTGAGATAAATGTTAATTTAATTTATTTGAACATCGTTTTTTTTTTTCGGATTGAAATGAAAAGAAATATTAGATTTTTAGTAAAATAAATATTATTTATTTACTAACGATTTGAATTTATTTTTAAGGATATGGAAGTGATCATTTTTTATAATTATATACTATATTATTATTTAAATCAAATTTATGTTATGTTATCATCAAAATTTGTTTTTTTCTTCTTACTTGTAAAACTAAAATTTCTTTCCTTTTTTTTTTTTGTAAATTTGTAATTATAATTTTAATTGGTTATTAGATTGTTTAATTTTACAACTACTATAATTGAATTGAATTAAACAAATATATATATATATATATGATAGTATTAATCATTGACTAATTTAAGGGTTGATAATTAAATTAATTAATAATTGGGAACATTAATTGAAAAATTGCAATGAAATTTTTTCAAATTTTATAAATAATTTATTTAACTTTTTTTTTTTTTTTTGTCTACTATATGAAAATTAATTTTTGAAATATAATTCTATCTGTGCTATTTAGTCTAAACGTTTATTTAATTATTAATACTTTTCTAAACTAATATATGTTTTAACATTTTATTTCATACGTGAAAAATGCGTGAAACGTGCGTGAATTTAATGAAATAAATAATATTTAATAATTATCATTTTTGATTTTTTTTTTTTTTTGTTTGGAAAGAATTTATATAATTTCAGAATGGCATTTATAAATTTGGAAGAATGCATGGAATTGTATTATTTGCGCAAATTTTGAAAATATTTATTAATATTTTATTAATGAAATGAATTTAATGATAATTTCATATAATTTTAGTACACCTGGAATGAAAAATTCAATTTTTTAACAAAATTTTGTCTTTTTTTTTGTTGTACTTAAATTTTTGATCCTAAAGCCTTTTTTATCTTTTTTTTACCAGTACCTTTCTATTTTTTTTTTTTTCAATTTTTTGATTAGTTAACTAAAAATAAATCTCAAAATGAAAAAACAAAAAAAAAAAAAAAAAAAAAAGAAATGAGCAACCTGTCGAAATTAATTAGTATTAATAATGGAAAGGTAATACAGGTATGAGGGAGTTATGCCGGTTAAGGATATTGACATCGCCATTGGTACTAGTATTATTATTATTGTTAAATTCTATTGCTACTGTTAAAGCATGGAATAAATGGAGTTTTAATAAATGTAAGTTATTAAGTTATAAATGATATAAGTAAGTTTTAATCGATATAAGTTATTAAGTTATAAATAATATGAGTAAGTTATAATGAATATAAGTTATTAAGTTATAATCAATATATGTAAGTTGTTGAATTGTAATTGATATAAATTCTTAAGTTGTAATTAATAAAAGTTATTTGAGTTATAATCAATGAATGTTATTTGAGAAGAAAATAATAATTAAACATTTTAGGAAATTCAAAAATTATAATTTTCTAAAGTAATAAATTTACGTTAAATTCGTTATTGAATAATAATAATAATAATAATAAATGTAAATTATTGAAAATGC
This sequence comes from Brugia malayi, assembly GCF_000002995.4. Lineage (NCBI taxonomy): Eukaryota > Metazoa > Nematoda > Chromadorea > Rhabditida > Onchocercidae > Brugia > Brugia malayi. The sequence continues at coordinate 11,776,606 of NW_025062476.1, read as the reverse complement.
ATGAAATTGAATTGAAAAAAGTTAAAAATATATAATTTTATAGATAAGCATTTTTTTTATTATTTTATAAATTTATTTTTGTAAATAATTTTTTTTTTTTTTTAAATTATATTTATACGGTTTTATCACACTTTTATCTATTGTAATTTTAAAATATACAAAAGAAGACAATTTTAAAAATTATTGAAATAACTGAAAATTTTTGATAAAAAATAAAAGTGAAATCAAAATTTTGAATTTCTTATCAAGTTAGTGTAATAATTTTACACTATTATGATTAAATAATAGATATAGTTTAAATTTATTTATTATTTTTAATACATTTAGGAAGGTTTAAATTTGAAATAAATTATATTTGTAGAAAATTTAATTAAATTTGATCATTTTGTATATGTATTATATTTCAGATCAAACTGTCGATGACTACTATTCACCTTGTTAGTTTCATAATTCCTAAATGAATATATTTCAATAGCTTTAATTAAAATAATTTCTTTGAAAAAAAAAAAAAAAACAAACGAAAATTTAATTTTCAAATAATTTCCATTTTTATAAATTAATTTCAATTTCACATTGTAATGCTAAAAATTGTTCAAAATTTATGATTTTTTCTTTTTTTTTTTAGTAATTTCTTTCTTTTTTTTTTGGATTTTTTTTTTCTTGCAGAAATTAAAAAAGTTTTTTCATAATTTTTAGCCAAAAAAATTATTTTTTTTTTTTCTAAGATTATTGTTATGTAATTAAAAAACTTTTGAGATTTTTAATTAATTAACTTAGTGCTAAAAATTAAAATACAACATTTTCCTTTTTTTTTTTTTTTTCAAATTAAAACTTCTATACATATCTTTTAGATTAAATAATTATATTAAATTAACACTTTTTTTTTCTGATTTATCTAAAAACTAAATTATAAGCTATTAATTATCTAAAATAGTTGTTAGTATGGAATATTTTTCCTTCTATTTTCCTTTTTTTTTCAAATTAACTTATAACCATTTTTTTTTTCTTTTTTTTTGAGATTAACTTAAATTAATTTTTTTTTTTTTTTTTAGTAAATTAACTTTAACTTACCTAAAAAAATAAAATATAAGTGTAATACTTATCTAAAATAGTCATTAGTATGGACAATTTTTTTTTTTCTTCATCCTTTTTTTAGCAGTACAAATTACTATTTATCCAACGGAAGAAAATATTTATGAAGGAAATGATGCAACGTTTAATTGTCGTGCACGTACTTCTGACGGTGTCACACATTCGGAAGTACGTTGGACACGTTACAATGCACCAATGCCTAATTCAGCGTATGAAGTAGACGGACGTTTAAAATTTTCATCAGCCGTATCGTCTGATAGTGGACGATATATTTGCTCAGCAAATATTGGCGGACGAACTTATGATGCATCAGCTCAGTTAAATGTACAACGTTGTAAGTTTCATTGAACAGAAGAGAATACGTATCAAATTTATTAAAATATTTTTTTAAAAAAAAGAGAGAGAATTGATAAAAAATTTTAAAATATAAATGTTAAATATAAAAAAAAATATCAAAATATTCTAATAGCAATTTTTTTTCCGTTTTTTTTTTTTTTAAATTTTTTTAAATAACTCATACAATATGTAAGTATTAATGTAGTCATCAAGCTTAATTAGTTATATTTTAATTTTAGAATTTATTGTTGAATTTTTTTATACACTTTTATGTTTAGCAAAATTAAAAATAACACCGTCGAATTATATAATTATAATTAGTTACATTAATAAAATGAAAATTAAATTAAAACTTTAAAAAAGGAATTATTTTTTTTTTTTTTTTATACGTTATATTTTAAAAATAAATGTAATAAATTAATAAATGACCATTATTAATTATATATTAATTCATCTTATTTACATAGAACTTAAGTTTTTTTTTTTTTGAAATAATTATTTTTTTCTCTCTTTTCAACTATGATAAACTGATATTTGATAACAGTTTTGTTAAATATTTATCACTTATGATAATATTTGCTTTATAATTAAATTACTTTAAACGTTAACAAATACTTAACTTTCATATATTTTCGAAGGGAAATTTTCTTTTTAATTTTTTGAATTTTGAAATGCTAGTTTAGATAATTTAAAATATAATTAATTGTACATTATATGTGTGTATATTAGGAAATGTGTACTTAAAATAGATGACAAAAGAAAATTTAATTAATAATTATAATTAATGATTTTGACCATTCATATGCAAATCAATTACTAACAAAATAAATAGTTAAATTATTAATTACAATTTCTAATTAAAATTAAAACAGTATAACTGATCTAATCAAGAATTTATGCTTTTATAGTCTTTCAAAAAAAGTTTCATTTGAATTTAAACGTATGATATTATTATTATTTGAAATAATTAAACTGTTTTTATCTTTTTTGGTAAATCTGATAAATTTCCATTTATTGGAATTTTAATTACCGTTCCGGAACGAAAAAAAAAATGGAGAAATAATATTATTACATCATTTTACACATCAATCATTTCTGAAATTCCATAAAGAAATGATTGTTTTTATCTATCATTGAAAAAATTCTTTCCTAAATTAGTACTTAAAATATTTTGTGATCGTTAATTGTTATAGACAAACTTATGTTAAAAAATAAAATTTAAATTTTATCTCTTTAATGATTATTTCTATCATATTTTATTCTAATTTCTAAAATTTAATTTAATCATAAATTAATTCATTTCTCTTACGCTTTTCAAATTTATCAAAATTCATATTGTCATTGATATTATAGTAATATTTGATAAAAAATATTTCAAATTATGTATATATATATATCAACTTTTTAAACAAACACATAATTTAATTTAATTTAATATAATTGATTCAATTTCAATTTATTCAGTAGTATAACAAATCAAATATTTGTGTATTGTTTTAAATTTAATATGTTTTGAACAAATAAGATAGACACGTACGCTTAATGTGTGAAATTAAAATGACGTTTTATTTTTCTTTTATAATTAACTTTTGACAAATAAAATGACCAAAAGAAAGTAAACGAATAAATTAAAATAAATTTTTATTGAAAATAATAAATGAAATGTTTCAAGCTTATACATATATTAGTAGAATTGTTAAATAGAATGCATCGTGAGAGGTGAAAGGTGGAAGGTAAAAGGTCAAAAAAGGCAAAAAGCAAAAAAATGAAAGTAGCGAAATTGTAAATTTGTATTTAATTATTATTCATCAAATTATTTTATTTTATTTTTTTGCTTTTTCGTTGTTTATCATAAAAATTTTTTTTTAAATACTATGCATTCAGTGAAGTAACATAGAAATTTATAGAAAAGTACAATGGAAATTGAATTAAACTTGTTTTGCTTTTTTTTTTTTTTTATTTTTCTTATTTTTCTATTATCTGTTAAGAAAAATAATGTTCGATAATTAAAAAAAAAAAAACAAGAAAAAAAATTATTTGCCGGAAATGAACCTGTTTTTTCTCTTTTTATTTTTTGGGTAAAAGCTGGGAAAAGAAGAAATGGGTAAAAAAATAAAGTATATGATAAAGAGGGAAATGTAAATTATTAATTCAAATAATTAAAATAATTTTAATAATAAATAGAAATCATACGTTAGCAGAAGTAATACACTAATTTCAAATATTCTAAAAATAAAAGCAAAAAATAAAAAGTTGGAAGGAGAGTTAAGTTAGTAATATCTTTTTATATTACACAAATTTTTCGTAGAAATTTTGCATTTCAAAAAAAATTATTTAGAAATTTCTTTTTTTTATTTGCATTTTAAAATAACTATTAATTAGAATTATAAATATTCTTTGTTAATATAAAGGTAATTTTAAAAAAAAAAAAAAAAAAATTATCAATCGAAAAAAATTATTTCTTTTTTTAGAATTTTGTATTTCTAGAAAAATTTTTTCATAATTCTAACTAGTAATTATTTTAAATTTTTGAAATTCTGAAATTATATTTCAACCGCTGATAGTATTACTTAATTTCAATGTTTTACATTTTTCATTTTTCAAACTTATGACGAATAATTTTTTGGAATGCTTTGTTCAAATTTCACTTCCATTTTTTCTTTCGATAATTTGAATTAAATTCAAATTAAAACGTTTATCACTAATTTAAATATTTCTAAAGTTACTTGTTGCTGTTTTTGTTATTGTTTTATTGTTATTGTTTCCGTAAAAATGAAAGTAAAAAAATAATGTATCATTATTGATCAAATTGAATCAAATTTTATATTAAATTATTTTTGTCATATCAAAAAGAAATCTTTTTTTTTTCACTTACAGTAAAAAAAAGAAAAAAATTGTAAATTTTTTTTTCAGCTAAACTTAATGTTAGTACTATGCATGGAAGTTAATGATTTAATTAAATTTCTAATTAAATTATTAGTAAATTTTATTGAATAGCAAAAATCATTAAAATCGATTACATTTGGAAGAAAAAAAAAATTGTTCCCATAATAATACAAAAATTAAAATAACGAAAAAAAAAAGAATTGAAATTTCTGTTTTACATTCATTTCCGATTGTCTTATTTTGCTTTTTCTTTAAATGATAAGTTTTAATTGAGTAAGGTTAGCATAATATTTTGAATTCAAATTAATAGTAATTACTAATTCAATTAATAATTTTAATAAGTTCAGCATAATATTTTGAATTCAGTTAAATTAAATTAATATTTTACTATAAACTTCCAATTATTTCCTGTTTTAAGACAGAAATAATCTATGAATATTCTTTAAAAATTAAATTATTTTACAATTTTACAATGCTAATTTCCGGTTGTTTCATGATATTTCGACGATAAATACAAAAAAAAAAAAAAAAACAGAAATTTAATGAAATGAATTTTGCTAGCTATTTTCAAATGAATTAAATAAGCAAAGAAAAAAAAAGAGATAAAATAGAAATATTTGAAAGGAATAATTTCAAACTGGCAAATATATTTACAGGTAAAAGTTTCATTTCTTTTTTCTTCTTTGTCATCTTCAAGGTAAATTAAAAATTTTCAATATAAATAATTATTTCCTCCTTTTTTTTTTCTTTTTGCTTCTTCATTCCTTCATTCCTCACTATAGATGGACCACAAGAGTTCCAAAATATCCTACCACAAACCGGTTTATGCCGGATTGATGAAAGAGCTTGCGGTAATAATGAATGTGTTAAAACTGATTATGTTTGTGACGGTGAACCGGATTGTCGAGATCGTAGTGATGAACAGGTAGACCATTTCATTCTTGTATATATTTTTTCTTTTTTTTTTAAATAAATTTAAAAAATTTTTTTGAAAAAAATAAACAAACAAATATGTATATTAAATACTACAAATTAAAGTATATTTTAATTTATATTTTAAAAAATGCTATTGAAATTTATCTTATTATTAAATGAATTTTATATAATTTATCTAATTATTAAATAAATTTTATTAATCCTTTTTTTCTTAATATTGCAACGAAAAATTCGGATAATATTAGCACCAAAACTAAATTGTAATATTTTTTTTTTTTCTTCTTTTTAAAATAATTGATGAATTTATGGTTAATTAAAATAAAGAAATTAATTTGCTTTAAAATATTTAAATCTTAGAATTAGAAAAATTGATAAATTTGTAAATTTGTAATTAAAATAATAAAATTAATTTTATTATAAAAATGTTTCAAATTATAGAATTGTCCATCGTTACGTTCATGCGAGCCAAATGAATTTATGTGTACTAATGGACGTTGTGTACAAAAAATGTGGCTCTGTGACGGTGACGATGACTGTGGTGACAATTCGGATGAGCAAGCATGTAGTCATCGAGCAGCATCTGATGGTTGCGCGACAAGTGAATTTAAATGTCGCGATGGACGACAATGTGTACCGCTTAGCTTTCATTGTGATGGTACCAATGACTGTCAAGATGGATCTGATGAGGTTCTTATTTCTTTTGTTTATTTGTTTATTTTTTTGTAGGAATTTAAAAATATTCGAAAATATTTGAAAATATTTTATAAATAACACATTGTTATTTCAATGATATTCAATATTAATATAATCATTTAGTAGTATTTCGTGTAAGTTTTGTGATGTAATTTTTTTTTTTTCGATATTTAATTTCACGTAATTATTCGATGATTATGACGTATGATCATTCTGCGTTATTCAGTACTGACGTAATGTGATCATTCTGCGTTATTCAATATCGACGTAATGTGATCATTCTGCGTTATTCAATATTGACGTAATGTGATCATTCTGCGTTATTCAATATTGACGTAATGTGATCATTCTGCGTTATTCAATATTGACGTAATGTGATCATTCTGCGTTATTCAATATTGACGTAATGTGATCATTCTGCGTTATTCAGTACTGACGTAATGTGATCATTCTGCGTTATTCAATATTGACGTAATGTGATCATTCTGCGTTACTCAATATTGACGTGATCATTCTGCGTTATTCAATATTGACGTGATCATTCTATGGCATAACTATTATGCGATATTCAACATGCTCTGGCTTGATTACTCGATGATACTTAATATGACGTGACGATTTTGTGACATTAATTGTTCTACGTACTAAATATAATGTAGTTATTCTATGACGTGATTATTCTGTGACGTGATGATTCCGCCATATTCACTATGACGTGATTATTGTGCGTCATTCAATATGACGCAATTATTCTACGCTATGCATTTCATTGTATTAAAAAAGTTCTTCTCTCTTTTCACTTTTTTTTTTTTAAACATCTGCAAATAATTCAAATCTTATATAATCATAATTAAAATGATTAAATGCTTATTTACTGTTAAATAATCGAAAGAGAAAAAAAAAAAAAAAAAAAAAAACGCAACAATAAATTTAAACAAAATTATAATTATCAATTAATTAACATTCATATGTTTTATTTAAAAATAAAATCTTTCATTTCCATTTTACAGTAAGAAAACAGAGTTTTTTTTTTTTTTTTGCATAAATTAATTGTCAAAGAGAAAAAAGTGAAATTTACAAAATTTTATTTAAAGATTGGATGTGTGCAACCGACGATTGTACAACCACCGGAAACGAATAAGCAGGTGCATGCTGGTGGTACCTTTCAGTTAACATGTAAAGCGGTAGCTGTACCTGAACCATACATTAATTGGCGTCTAAACTGGGGTCCTGTTTGTAATCCACCAAGGTGTACACAACATTCTGAGGGCGGTCTTGGTACACTTACAGTGAAAAATGCTCAGTATGTGTTTCTCTCTCTCTCTCTTCTATAAATATTTGATTAAAAAATACGAAAAATAATTCATTTAAAAATTTACTTCTTTCTAATAATAATAATTAATTATTCCAGTTTTTCGATTAATTCGAAATAGAATGATATGAAGTGAAAATATGTGTAATTTATATTTATTAAAGGAATAACAGGAATTAAATAATTAGAAATGAAATAAATGGATGATCAATTAGGATATCATATTTTATTAGTAATTAAAATAAATTTGTGTTTATTATGTAACATAAACATTGATAGAATTTCATAAATTATAGGAATAAAAAAAGCTAAATAAATAAAAAAGAAAGTGGAGAAATGCTAATATAAAAAATATTATTGAAATAATTTTGAAATTACAAAAAAAAAAAAAAAACACTTAATATGCATATTACAGCTATTATAAATGAAATAATATAATGAATTTGTTTTTTTTTTTTTGTTTTGAATAATAAATTTAAATTTAACCATTTCTAAAATTCATTGGAGTATTTCAAAAAATAAAAATAAAGACACTGAATAAAGGATTTTAACATTTATTCAAGTCTTTTCCTCATCTTTCTTTCTCTCTCCCTCTCTTTTGCTCTTCTATTAAAAGAAATGAAATTTTTTTTTTTTTTTTTTTTGCAGTAATTTATAAAATGCTAAAATGCTTCACATATGAGTCATTTGCATTTCTATTTCTATTAAAATATCTTTTAAAGTGAAAAAGATAAAATTTTGAAATATTTTATTTAAAGAAAAAAGTTTTCTCTGTAAGATAAATGAAAATGTTTGAAAAGTGAGAAAAGAGGGATAAATTAATGTAAATTGTCTAGAAAGACAGTTGTCTTTTTGATAAATATTGCACAAATTATCTTTTAAAATTTATTTGTAAAAAAAAAAAAAAAAAAGGAAACGAAGCGTAAAGAAGAAAAGAAAAAAAAAAGATTGAAATGATAGATTATTGAATTATTTATTTTAGGGCAAATTTTTACAAATTTGTTTTCCTCCTTTTTTTTTTTTTTTTTGTTTTTCTCTTCAACTGAAATTTTTATTTAAATTTTCATTTTTTGTTTTTGTAAAGTAACAAAAAACGAAAAACAAAAAAAACAGAAAAACTGAAAAGTAATGCAAAAAAAAAAAAAAAAAAGAAGGAAAAAGAAATGAAATTTTTTTAGGAAAGTAAATGTATTTATTTAAATGTTAATTAAAAAAAAGTTATAAAAAGAATTAAATTGCTATAATTTTACTTTTTGAATCTTTCTTTTTTAGTGTTTATAAAAATTTAATTTAAAAAATTTTAAAAATTGAACAAAAATTAAATTTTAGATCAAAGGAATTGTTTTTTCTTTTATCCTATCGAGATTGTTACTAAACAATACCAAATTTTTAATAATTTCGAATTAAAATTAGTTCAATAATCAAACTCAAACAGTTCTGTTTTAAATGAATGAAATATGAAAATGATTAAAAGTTTAATAATTGAATAAATTTTCAAGACCACTTGATCAAGGTGCTTACACCTGTGAAGCAATTAATGTAAAAGGTAGAGTGCTAGCTACACCGGATTGTATCGTTCGTATCGTTAATATTCCGGCTCCTGAAATGCAAACACAGTGCAATATTGTCGGTTCTGTAAGTCCAATTCCGGATCATACAGGTCGATGTCAATGTAAGGTTAGCACTTTTGCATTATTTAATTATTTTTAAATTAATTAAATTATTATTTTATTCAATAAAACGGAATTATCAATTTATTATATACAATCAATGATGCAACAAATTGTAATTATTAATATTATATTAATTAAATAAATCAAATAAAAATAAACAAAAAAAAAATATTTTATTAAAAAATTAAAATTTTCAAATTTTTTATTTGTTTTTGTCTTCCAGCCATTGGTAGTAGGTTTAAAATGTGATTCATGTAGTCAAGGAGCATTTCATTTACATGAAAAAGCACAACAAGGTTGTTTCAAATGTTTTTGTTTTGGTGTCACTGATCAATGTCAATCATCTTCATGGTACAGAACAAAAGTAAGTTTGCATTTTCTTTTTTTTTTTGTTTATAATTATAAGAAACAAAAAAGTAAACAACAAAATTGAATAATTAAATTTTCGGTTATATTTATGATTCTTAAAAAAAAAAAAAAAACATTTAATGAAATATTTATTCCACTCTTTTTCTTAATTTTCTTTTTTTTTTTTTTTTTTTTTGCAAAAGATAGTATTTCACAGAAAGAAAGAAAACAAATGTAGTATTGATTTTAATGAAATTTATGCTTGAAGATTAAATTTTTATAAAAGAATTACATATGAAATTATAATTTTAAGTATTTAAGAAATTTTTTTTTAAAAAATTAAAATTATGATGAAAATATCTGAATGTATCTGAAATTTTTATCATTTTTTTTTCTCAGTATGAAAGGCTTATTTTGATATGTTAAAAAAGAAAATATGTGAATATTTTAAGATAATTATTATTATTTTTCAAAGCATTTGAAAGTTTTGAATAGCTTATCAATTGTAAATAATTTTTTTTTGCAATCACTGATAAATTAATCGAAATAAGAATAAGATAGTTATTTAATAGTAAAAATCATAGTAAAGACTAAACAATACGAAATAAATTCAATAATAAGTTTACTACTGATAGTAATTGATGGAAGTTGTGATAATGATATAAAAGTTCAGTGATAACAACTGATAAAAAAAATTGGATTAATCTGTTTAATAAGTGATATGTTAAAATTTGTTGGATAATAATATGAATTAATAATTTGTGCAATATTATAATTTTTATTATAAATTAAAATTTGAATTATCAGTTAATCAGTCTTATCACTAATCAATCATTTTATTCTATGTTTTGCGTTCAGAATATCGGTTGCGTAAGTTTTAAATTGATTACTCTCTTTACGCACTATTTGGTGTGTGATTAGTTTGCCAAAATTGCACTCATTTTTTTTTTCTCCGATAAAATTTGCATAAAAATATTTAAAAATTAAAAAATTTCTCAAAACATTTTGAATTTTACTCTAATATTATTAGTTTGCAAATAGTTACAATTATAGAAAATTTTCAAAAATTTTCTTTTATGCACTATTTGCTGTGCTTGTTTGTTTTGCTAAATTGCACTTTTTTACAGTAAAATTTTTTTGAAAAAAATTTTTTTTATAGTTTAAATAATTTTTTTATAATATTTTTTTATTTCCTTTTAAATTCTTGTTTGATTGGAGGTAAATTGCAGAACGAGAATGAATAAATATTCTAATAGTAACAAATATTTAGGAAATAATTATTTAGATTAATAATGAACAAATAAATTTTTTGATAAATTTTAAGAATTCAGATGAGAATAATTAAGATTGATTTTTTCTTTCATACTTTTTTTAAAAAATTTTTTTTTATCTCAAATTTTTAATTTTATTAAGAATTAATAATAAGCAAGAAGAGAACTTCTTCAATTTTATTTTTTCTCTTTTTTCACCTAATTAAATTAGCATAAATAATTTTTAAAATTTATTAAAAATATTTATAAATATATATGTATAACTGAATAATATGCCATTAAGCTTTCAGAATATATTTTAAATTTATTGTTTACTTGCAGAGAGGACTTTTTTTAAATAAAATAAATCAAAAATTGTAGCATTGAAATTATTTCATTGCAAAATTTTTAGAATTATTACTTTGTTTTTCTCTTTTTCTTTTAAGAGAAAGAAGAAAATTAGAAATTATCACAGATTTCTTCTTGCTTTACAATTTTATTTTTTACTTTTTACAAAAAAAAAAAAAAAAAAAAAAAAGAAATTTATTGTTTTTATAAAGCTATAAAATAATTTATGATGCACTTTGTTTGTTTGTTTGTTTCTTTTCTTTTTTTAATTTATTGTTTGTTTGAAATATTGTAGCACATAAAAATTTATTATATTGTATTCGAAGCTCATCACTTTTTTTTTTTTTTTTTTATTTTGAAATGTATGTCATTTTCAAATTTTTTTTTTTTTTTATTTTCTAGAATTTCATTTTTTTTAAAGGACAAACTTATTTTGAACGGTGATTCACGAGGTGTTCATATATCAGATATCAATGGACAAATACATAGTTCACAATTTGATTATAGTAAACCTGGAATGGTAACATTTAATGAACCATCATATCAAACAATGTACTGGAAATTACCAACACGTTTTCTTGGAAATAAGGTTTTTAATTTAATTAATTAATTATTTTTATTAATTAGGCATAATTTACACAATACTAATTGTTTGGGTTAATCTAAATTTTGAAGAATATTAAAATCTGATTAAATTTTAATAATTTAATTTTAATTAGATAGAAGAAAAAAATATTTAAATATGAAAATATTATCAAATTTTACTTCAACATACATTTTTCTTCTTAATTTTACAATATTTAAATTTTTTTTTTTTAAACTCATATTTGAAGTAAGACATATTTTAGTATATGAAATGGCTTATTTTAAGTAATATAATTTAAATTAAAATTGAATACTATATTAATTATTGTATTTTGCAGCTAACAGCTTACGGTGGTGAACTTTCATTTGATATACAATATTCATGTGCTGGTTCTGTTAATAATGAACCATTAATTGTTTTGAGAGTAAGTCTTTTTCTTGAAATATTTTTTTTTTTTTAATTATTTTAATTAATTTTACTAATATATTAAAAATAAGAAAAAGAAAAGACAAATCAGAATTTAAAAAAAAAAAAAAAATATATGTAAGGAAAATAGAAATAAAGGAAAAAAAAAGCTAATCAATCAGATTTGATAATTTTTAATTTACAAAAAAAATTTCATATTTTAAAGCAATAACTCGTTACACGTAGAGATACTAATTAATTTAATAACTTAATAATTATCACATGAGTGATTTGAGTTTATTCGTTATTGAATTTCTATTCAAGTAAATAAAAATAAATATCTAATTGTGAAAATAAAAAATGATGCATTATGTTTAATAAAATTAAATTTTACAATATTAAACTCTAAAAATATAAATAAACTCATAAAGTCATTTCAATTTATATCTAAAATTAATACTGTTCATAAGAAGTGTCTGTAATTACGATTGTTAATATAATTGATAAAAGATGATGATAATTTTTAATGATAAGTGATATGATATAGATTAGTGATATTTTATTGATAAGCCTTGTTAATATTTTAGGGTAATGGTATAACATTGGTACATCGTCCGATTGATACACATATGTTTACCTCTGATCAAATAATCCGATATGCCATCAATACATTTGAAGTATGTTTTTCAATTTATTTAAAATCAATTTTATAAATTTAAATAGTATTATCTCTTCATATCATTTAACTGATAAATACAATGATAATTTTATTATTGAAAATGTTATAATTTAAATATTACCATTTCATATTCTTTTTTTGAAATATTGAATTGAAATTTTCTCCCTTCACTTTTATTATTATCATCAATAAAATTTATCATGCATTATCATTCCACCAATCAATGATAGCTACACCATTATAACATCGTGCATCATTATTACCACCACAGCTGTCATTATCACTAATCATTATCATTATTTATATCATCTTTTTTAGCATCATTTTCATCATTATTGTCATTTTAATAACCTTTATCATCATTACTAACATTACCATCGTCATCATCATTACATCATTATTACCACCACAGCTGTCATTATCACTGTCGTTATCATTATCATTATTTATATCATCTTTTTTAGCATCATTTTCATCATTATTGTCATTTTAATAACCTTTATCATCATTACTAACATTACCATCGTCATCATCATTGAATCATTATTACCACCACAGCTGTCATTATCACTATCGTTAACATTGTCATTATTTATATCATCCTTTTTAGCATCATTTTCATCATTATTGTCATTTTAATAACCTTTATCATCATTACTAACATTACCATCGTCATCATCATTACATCATTATTACCACCACAGCTGTCATTATCACTGTCGTTGTCATTATCATTGTTTATATCATCCTTTTTAGCATCATTTTCATCATTATTAACATTACCATCGTCATCATCATTACATCATTATCATTATTGTCATTGCTATCACTGTTACTGTTACCATTATCATTATCACTAATACAATCGTCATTGTTATTATCTTTATTTGCTGTATTCCTATTTCATATTTTTGATTTATTTAAATAAAAAACAATTTCTCTTTTTTTGAAAAAATGATTTTTATCTCCTCTAAGGAAAGAATAATTTTCTTAATTACAGGTAAATTTTGAAGAATTAGATGGTAGACCAGCAACACGAGAGAATTTAATGATGGTACTTGCTAATATTGATATGATGTTAATTCGTGCTACACATTGTTATGGACAACAATATACAAGGTTTTATACTATTAATCTTTAATTTCTTTAATCTTTAATTTTTCAAATTTAATTTTTATTTTGAAAATTTCATTTTTTTTTAAAAAAAATTTATTACTCTTTAATTGAATTATATATTTATACTTTTTTTTTTATTGAAATATCTTGAATAAAAAAACGATTATATGAAAAGTTTATAATTTTCAAATTATTATTAATTAATTTTGTTTGAAAAAAAAAAAATTATATTATAGACTTGGTGATATTACCTGGGAAATAGCAGTGAATCGTGATACACAAGAGAGATTTGCTTTAGAAGTAGAGCATTGTTCTTGTCCACCAGGTTTGTCCTCTTTTTCTCTTTAATTTAATTTTATTAATTAAATGCAACTAATTCTTCTTCTTCTTTCAACGAAATTAATTTTTATTTCATTTTTAATTGTTTGATAAATTTAAAAGACAAA
>NW_025062476.1:7555000-7557500 GCF_000002995.4 Brugia malayi | reverse complement strand
GAGCGAGACTCTAGCCTACTAAATAGTTACTGGATAATTTTATCGTCCAGACAACTTCTTAGAGGGACAAGCGGTGTTTAGCCGCATGAAGTTGAGCAATAACAGGTCTGTGATGCCCTTAGATGTCCAGGGCTGCACGCGCGCTACACTGGAGGAATCAGCGTGCTGTAACCATTATCGAAAGATATTGGTAACCCCTTGAAAATCCTCCGTGATCGGGATCGGGAATTGCAATTATTTCCCTTGAACGAGGAATTCCTAGTAAGTGTGAGTCATCAGCTCACGTTGATTACGTCCCTGCCCTTTGTACACACCGCCCGTCGCTGCCCGGGACTGAGCCGTTTCGAGAAAAGCGGAGACTGCTGTTTCAATACCTTTCAAGGGTAGAGATTCTTTGGTGGAAACTGCTTTAATCGCAGTGGCTTGAACCGGGCAAAAGTCGTAACAAGGTTTCCGTAGGTGAACCTGCGGAAGGATCATTATCGTGCTTCAAAAAAAAATAACACAACAATGATTGAATTTATTATTATTATAGCTACCATATATATATATTATGATACTATATTAACAACATATTGTTGTATGTGTTATTAATAGATTGATGTTAATAATTTTAATATGGTAGTAGCATAAATAATAATAATAATAATAATATGAATAAACGGTGATATTCGTTGGTGTCTATACTTTATCCAAGTTATCGCCTAACCGTCGATAACAATGAAGATAAAGCGATAGCTTAATTAATTTTACCATTTAATTAAGTAGACTTAATAAGCATTTATGCTAGATATGCTACCAACAAAAAAAAAAAAAAAAGACATACAAAAAAATTATATATATATTATAGTAATAATAATAAAAATTTTTTTTTAACTCTTAGCGGTGGATCACTTGGCTCATGGATCGATGAAGAACGCAGCTAGCTGCGATAAATAGTGCGAATTGCAGACGCATTGAGCACAAAGATTTCGAATGCACATTGCACCATTGGGTTGATTCCCGATGGTACGTCTGGTTGAGGGTCAATTAAAAGTAATAATTGTATTTGCATTGATTTATATTTATTATTATCAAATAATTTTTGTTTGTTTGTTAAAAAGATTATTTGATGATAATGAATGAAAAAAGATGATTGAATCAATGATTAGATACAAAATGCATCAGGTGATTTAGTAACAGAGAGAGTGAGAATGAAAAAATCTCAAAATAAATCCCCTGATAAGTAATAATAGATATGAGTAATATTTTTACCTTATTTAACATATTGAATATATATGTATATGTATATATATATATATATATTAAAAAGTAATCTTTCATGAATAAATAATAAAGAAAGATTACAATTATTTATTTATTATGCATTGATTTACTTTATTGTTTGTTTGTTTTGTTGTTAAATGTTTCAAATTAAAATGCAAGTTATTTGAAACATTAAAATAAACAAATAAATAAGGTAAAAAATTAGCATATATATATGAATGATAATTTCAATATGTTTTATATCATTTTTTTTTTTTTTGACCTCAACTCAGTCGTGATTACCCGCTGAATTTAAGCATATAACTAAGCGGAGGAAAAGAAACTAACGAGGATTTCCCTAGTAACGGCGAGTGAAAAGGAAAAAGCCCAACGCTGAATCCAATAGACATTATATGGCTATATGGAAATGTAGCGTATAGGTATAACTATCCGTAACATATTTTTACACCCAAAGTCCCCTTGAGCGGGGCTACAGTCCATAGAAGGTGCTAGACCTGTACGGGTGAAAAAAGTTACGGTAGGTTATTCCTTGGAGTCGGGTTGTTTGAGATTGCAGCCCAAAGAGGGTGGTAAACCTCATCTAAGGCTAAATACGACCATGAGACCGATAGCAAACAAGTACCGTGAGGGAAAGTTGCAAAGAACTTTGAAGAGAGAGTTCAAGAGGGCGTGAAACCGCTGAGATGGAAACGGATAGAGTTAACAAAACTTATCGGTATTCAACCAATCAATTTAGCAATCATAATTCATTTCATTATTCATTAATAATTTTTTTTTTTTTATTAATGAATAAAATGATATTAATGCTAAATTAGCAGTATATGCATAGATTGGTGTATTTACCGATGGTATGCATCGAGAACTTCATTTTAGCATATTAATACAAGTTAATTTAGTGGACCAATTATTTCAATTGATAATTGGAATCCTAAATTATGTTGAAATATGTCTTAGATGAAGTTTTTTTTTTTTTTTCCCATATATGTAACTTTCACTTGAAATAATAGTGACATGTATCGATTATAATTTTGCTTATTATTATTTTACATGTGGTCGCATGCGACTTTATCGGTAAAAATAATTGGTAATATTATAATATTGTATGCAATAAAGTTACATCTCGATGTGAACGTTAATCACCTATCTGACCCGTCTTGAAACACGGACCAAGGAGTCTAGCATATACGCAAGTTATTGGGTAGTAAACCTAATTTAAAAGATAAAAAGCATAATG
>NW_025062476.1:7547500-7550000 GCF_000002995.4 Brugia malayi | reverse complement strand
CCTGCGGCTTAATTTGACTCAACACGGGAAAACTCACCTGGCCCGGACACCGTGAGGATTGACAGATTGAGAGCTCTTTCATGATTCGGTGGTTGGTGGTGCATGGCCGTTCTTAGTTGGTGGAGTGATTTGTCTGGTTTATTCCGATAACGAGCGAGACTCTAGCCTACTAAATAGTTACTGGATAATTTTATCGTCCAGACAACTTCTTAGAGGGACAAGCGGTGTTTAGCCGCATGAAGTTGAGCAATAACAGGTCTGTGATGCCCTTAGATGTCCAGGGCTGCACGCGCGCTACACTGGAGGAATCAGCGTGCTGTAACCATTATCGAAAGATATTGGTAACCCCTTGAAAATCCTCCGTGATCGGGATCGGGAATTGCAATTATTTCCCTTGAACGAGGAATTCCTAGTAAGTGTGAGTCATCAGCTCACGTTGATTACGTCCCTGCCCTTTGTACACACCGCCCGTCGCTGCCCGGGACTGAGCCGTTTCGAGAAAAGCGGAGACTGCTGTTTCAATACCTTTCAAGGGTAGAGATTCTTTGGTGGAAACTGCTTTAATCGCAGTGGCTTGAACCGGGCAAAAGTCGTAACAAGGTTTCCGTAGGTGAACCTGCGGAAGGATCATTATCGTGCTTCAAAAAAAAATAACACAACAATGATTGAATTTATTATTATTATAGCTACCATATATATATATTATGATACTATATTAACAACATATTGTTGTATGTGTTATTAATAGATTGATGTTAATAATTTTAATATGGTAGTAGCATAAATAATAATAATAATAATAATATGAATAAACGGTGATATTCGTTGGTGTCTATACTTTATCCAAGTTATCGCCTAACCGTCGATAACAATGAAGATAAAGCGATAGCTTAATTAATTTTACCATTTAATTAAGTAGACTTAATAAGCATTTATGCTAGATATGCTACCAACAAAAAAAAAAAAAAAAAGACATACAAAAAAATTATATATATATTATAGTAATAATAATAAAAATTTTTTTTTAACTCTTAGCGGTGGATCACTTGGCTCATGGATCGATGAAGAACGCAGCTAGCTGCGATAAATAGTGCGAATTGCAGACGCATTGAGCACAAAGATTTCGAATGCACATTGCACCATTGGGTTGATTCCCGATGGTACGTCTGGTTGAGGGTCAATTAAAAGTAATAATTGTATTTGCATTGATTTATATTTATTATTATCAAATAATTTTTGTTTGTTTGTTAAAAAGATTATTTGATGATAATGAATGAAAAAAGATGATTGAATCAATGATTAGATACAAAATGCATCAGGTGATTTAGTAACAGAGAGAGTGAGAATGAAAAAATCTCAAAATAAATCCCCTGATAAGTAATAATAGATATGAGTAATATTTTTACCTTATTTAACATATTGAATATATATGTATATGTATATATATATATATATATATTAAAAAGTAATCTTTCATGAATAAATAATAAAGAAAGATTACAATTATTTATTTATTATGCATTGATTTACTTTATTGTTTGTTTGTTTTGTTGTTAAATGTTTCAAATTAAAATGCAAGTTATTTGAAACATTAAAATAAACAAATAAATAAGGTAAAAAATTAGCATATATATATGAATGATAATTTCAATATGTTTTATATCATTTTTTTTTTTTTTTGACCTCAACTCAGTCGTGATTACCCGCTGAATTTAAGCATATAACTAAGCGGAGGAAAAGAAACTAACGAGGATTTCCCTAGTAACGGCGAGTGAAAAGGAAAAAGCCCAACGCTGAATCCAATAGACATTATATGGCTATATGGAAATGTAGCGTATAGGTATAACTATCCGTAACATATTTTTACACCCAAAGTCCCCTTGAGCGGGGCTACAGTCCATAGAAGGTGCTAGACCTGTACGGGTGAAAAAAGTTACGGTAGGTTATTCCTTGGAGTCGGGTTGTTTGAGATTGCAGCCCAAAGAGGGTGGTAAACCTCATCTAAGGCTAAATACGACCATGAGACCGATAGCAAACAAGTACCGTGAGGGAAAGTTGCAAAGAACTTTGAAGAGAGAGTTCAAGAGGGCGTGAAACCGCTGAGATGGAAACGGATAGAGTTAACAAAACTTATCGGTATTCAACCAATCAATTTAGCAATCATAATTCATTTCATTATTCATTAATAATTTTTTTTTTTTTATTAATGAATAAAATGATATTAATGCTAAATTAGCAGTATATGCATAGATTGGTGTATTTACCGATGGTATGCATCGAGAACTTCATTTTAGCATATTAATACAAGTTAATTTAGTGGACCAATTATTTCAATTGATAATTGGAATCCTAAATTATGTTGAAATATGTCTTAGATGAAGTTTTTTTTTTTTTTTCCCATATATGTAACTTTCACTTGAAATAATAGTGACATGTATCGATTATAATTTTGCTTATTATTATTTTACATGTGGTCGCATGCGACTTTATCGGTAAAAAT
>NW_025062476.1:7540000-7542500 GCF_000002995.4 Brugia malayi | reverse complement strand
TGGTGGCTAGCAAGTTTACCTTGAAAAAATTAGAGTGCTCAATGCGGGCTAATGCCTGAATACTCGTGCATGGAATAATGAAATAGGATCTCGGTTCTATTTTGTTGGTTTTCTGATCTGAGATAATGGTTAAGAGGGACGGACGGGGGCATTCGTATCGCTGCGTGAGAGGTGAAATTCTTGGACCGTAGCGAGACGTACGACTGCGAAAGCATTTGCCAAGAATGTCTTCATTAATCAAGAACGAAAGTCAGAGGTTCGAAGGCGATCAGATACCGCCCTAGTTCTGACCGTAAACGATACCAACTAGCGTTCCGTCGGCGGTAAATACGCCTTGACGGGCAGCTTCCCGGAAACGAAAGTTTTTCGGTTCCGGGGGAAGTATGGTTGCAAAGCTGAAACTTAAAGAAATTGACGGAAGGGCACCACCAGGAGTGGAGCCTGCGGCTTAATTTGACTCAACACGGGAAAACTCACCTGGCCCGGACACCGTGAGGATTGACAGATTGAGAGCTCTTTCATGATTCGGTGGTTGGTGGTGCATGGCCGTTCTTAGTTGGTGGAGTGATTTGTCTGGTTTATTCCGATAACGAGCGAGACTCTAGCCTACTAAATAGTTACTGGATAATTTTATCGTCCAGACAACTTCTTAGAGGGACAAGCGGTGTTTAGCCGCATGAAGTTGAGCAATAACAGGTCTGTGATGCCCTTAGATGTCCAGGGCTGCACGCGCGCTACACTGGAGGAATCAGCGTGCTGTAACCATTATCGAAAGATATTGGTAACCCCTTGAAAATCCTCCGTGATCGGGATCGGGAATTGCAATTATTTCCCTTGAACGAGGAATTCCTAGTAAGTGTGAGTCATCAGCTCACGTTGATTACGTCCCTGCCCTTTGTACACACCGCCCGTCGCTGCCCGGGACTGAGCCGTTTCGAGAAAAGCGGAGACTGCTGTTTCAATACCTTTCAAGGGTAGAGATTCTTTGGTGGAAACTGCTTTAATCGCAGTGGCTTGAACCGGGCAAAAGTCGTAACAAGGTTTCCGTAGGTGAACCTGCGGAAGGATCATTATCGTGCTTCAAAAAAAAATAACACAACAATGATTGAATTTATTATTATTATAGCTACCATATATATATATTATGATACTATATTAACAACATATTGTTGTATGTGTTATTAATAGATTGATGTTAATAATTTTAATATGGTAGTAGCATAAATAATAATAATAATAATAATATGAATAAACGGTGATATTCGTTGGTGTCTATACTTTATCCAAGTTATCGCCTAACCGTCGATAACAATGAAGATAAAGCGATAGCTTAATTAATTTTACCATTTAATTAAGTAGACTTAATAAGCATTTATGCTAGATATGCTACCAACAAAAAAAAAAAAAAAAAGACATACAAAAAAATTATATATATATTATAGTAATAATAATAAAAATTTTTTTTTAACTCTTAGCGGTGGATCACTTGGCTCATGGATCGATGAAGAACGCAGCTAGCTGCGATAAATAGTGCGAATTGCAGACGCATTGAGCACAAAGATTTCGAATGCACATTGCACCATTGGGTTGATTCCCGATGGTACGTCTGGTTGAGGGTCAATTAAAAGTAATAATTGTATTTGCATTGATTTATATTTATTATTATCAAATAATTTTTGTTTGTTTGTTAAAAAGATTATTTGATGATAATGAATGAAAAAAGATGATTGAATCAATGATTAGATACAAAATGCATCAGGTGATTTAGTAACAGAGAGAGTGAGAATGAAAAAATCTCAAAATAAATCCCCTGATAAGTAATAATAGATATGAGTAATATTTTTACCTTATTTAACATATTGAATATATATGTATATGTATATATATATATATATATATTAAAAAGTAATCTTTCATGAATAAATAATAAAGAAAGATTACAATTATTTATTTATTATGCATTGATTTACTTTATTGTTTGTTTGTTTTGTTGTTAAATGTTTCAAATTAAAATGCAAGTTATTTGAAACATTAAAATAAACAAATAAATAAGGTAAAAAATTAGCATATATATATGAATGATAATTTCAATATGTTTTATATCATTTTTTTTTTTTTTGACCTCAACTCAGTCGTGATTACCCGCTGAATTTAAGCATATAACTAAGCGGAGGAAAAGAAACTAACGAGGATTTCCCTAGTAACGGCGAGTGAAAAGGAAAAAGCCCAACGCTGAATCCAATAGACATTATATGGCTATATGGAAATGTAGCGTATAGGTATAACTATCCGTAACATATTTTTACACCCAAAGTCCCCTTGAGCGGGGCTACAGTCCATAGAAGGTGCTAGACCTGTACGGGTGAAAAAAGTTACGGTAGGTTATTCCTTGGAGTCGGGTTGTTTGAGATTGCAGCCCAAAGAGGGTGGTAAACCTCATCTAAGGCTAAATACGACCATGAGACCGATAGCAAACAAGTACCGTGAGGGAAAGTTGCAA